>NC_134405.1:53047963-53350463 GCF_038048845.1 Mixophyes fleayi | reverse complement strand
AGAGTCATGGGACTTACATTGTATAAACAAAAACAGACATAGATCCTCTGCACTCTCCATGTACAGACTGGGGTGCAAGAGGGGGTTGCCAACATTGTATTGACAATTTATACAATGTGGGCAACCCCCTCTTCCACCCCAGTCTGTTTTTGTATATATATATATATATATATATATATATATATATATATATATATATATATATATATACCGTATATAAGCCGAGTTTTTCAGCATACTTTTGTATGCTGAAAAAGGGCACTCGGCTTATACACTGGTGAACTTACCTGGTGTCCGGTCCCTCGGCTTCAACTTCTGCATATGCGTTCCAACACAGGAAGTTCGGCATTTGGAACGCAAACTTGCGTTCCAAATGCCGAACTTCCTGTTGTTGGAACGCATATGCGTTCCACTGCCGGGTAAGTGAAACTCTCTCTCTCTCTCTCTCTCTCAAGACTGTGCGGAGAAATTGTTTGACCTGGTGGATAGTTTTGCTGAAAGCAACAAACGAAAAGTAGCAGTGTGGCCTTTGCAAATAATTTTACTCGTTCTGTGCCCAGAAATTATCCAGGACATTTCTAAGGAAGTTGTAGACGAAAACAAAATGAACAAGGTGAGAACCTGATACGTGGGAGGGATTTGCAGCATAGTTAACTTTCATGGTAAGATGGCGTTTTAGCCAATTGTCCCCATGCTTTTAGGCAGTTTATGTGGAAATAATCTGTCTGAATATAACATTTATATTAGGTTAACATGGTAAGTCATCCAATGTTAAGTTGTAGCTTTACATTTTTGACATATTCCTGGGTAAACATTACACATATAGGAAAATTGTAAGGTGTTACTCCAAAGCAAACGTGCCCTTTGTGACCTCCCACCTCAATCTGCCATGGTGGCTCACAGGGCTGAGGAATTCAATTGGTCCATAATACTTCTGTAGAATTCTGTTCTAGAACTGTTTTAGGATTATAGTACTGTACAGGGCGCTCTCTCTCTCTCTCTCTCTCTCTCTCTCTCTCTCTCTCTCAGTGCAATTACATAATGAACAAACAATACAACCACCATGTTCATACATTTATATCCCTACCCCTTTATTTAGGTTAGGTTGTACCCAATGCCAATGATTTTATAATCATTTATAAATGTTCCTTGTCATCTACTGTTATTTATGGTTTAGCTAAAAATGATTTCATAGATTGAACCTATCATTTTTATTTAGGTTTTTAAATTAGCGCTCTTTTCCACCCTAGGCTTATACTCGAGTCAATACGTTTTCCCAGTTTTATGTAGTAAAATTAGGTGCCTCGGCTTATATTCGGGTCGACTTATACTCGAGTATATACGGTATATATATATATATATAAATATATACATAAAATAATGTTGAATGAAGCCTGAGACCTCCTGTTTTGTATCCGTAAATTCTGGAAGCACTGCCAAGAACCAGTAAGCTGTGCATTTGACATTCAGAAAGAGGATAATCATAATCAAAGTCTTTAAGTACAGGCTGCTTGTGCATTTAAACCCTTGGTGTATTTTCTACCTACAAATGGGTAAATAACTACCCATTCTTCCGTTCACAGGAATGTCTGTTCAGGGTACCCAGGTGTTTTATCAGTGTACATTTTCTCATTTACTTTAATAGGCGTTTAGGCTCTTTTACAGTGAACATTTCATAACACTATACAAAATTACTTTGATTATGACCCATGGTAAAATGTTATAATCTGAGCAGCAGCATTATTAATGATGAGAGGAGATTCCCTGAGATTTACTCCTTATTGATTAATGCCAATACTCTGCTCTCATCACAGAAAAGTGTGGGGAAGAGTCTCCGAGTTAGGCATGAATACCTACCAGCTAACATGACCATGAGTTTAAAAGTGACAAGACAATGGTAAGTAGACAATGGTAAGTAGAGGCAGGGAAGTCAAAAACTCCTCTAGAAGGTTACTAATGAGGATAATTTTGCACTCTAACTTTTGGGAGCCGCTAACACTAAAGACTTCCCGAGTGATGTCTGACAGTCCATCAGGAGTTATAACCTCCAACAAGCTTGAAAGCAAATTGATCCCGAATATGTACGTTGCATCACCCTTTAAGCCCCTCTTCTGGGTCTCTTGGTCCAGAAGGGGATGGGAACAAGTGGAGACATTTGTCCCAGTATGAGGGTTGGAGGGCACTATCTTGCGGAGAGTACCAGTAAGTTTGTTGTGTCCTCACGTGCCCAAGGGCTCCCTGAAGTCTGTAGTAGTGAATGATTAAACAATGGAGCCAGCAATTGTCACACAATTCAATATAATCTAAGAAAATGTCTCTAAATCCAAGATAATCATAAAATGAACCCGTTATTGTTTTTTCTATCTAGAAATGCTAACCTGCAGCCTGGGATTTTTGGCTCCTGGAATCTGGCCGTTAGTGTCCAAAATACTGCAGTTCATACTATAAGCAATACGTCACTGTACCCGTGTAATGTGCTACAAAACAAGACTAAATACAATAGTAAGTGACCATGCTGCTTTAAGCTAGGTACACACTACAGATTTTTCCACCAACTTTTTATGCCAATCGATTTTACATGCGATCGATGTTCCGATCGCTTGGTTCATGGACTGCATACACACTAGCCTTGTTTAGGACAATAAAGGGAAGAGCGGACGTCCCTTTAGCGACTTTTTACAGCCATGTTGTGGTGAGCAATAACTGTAATTTCGTACTCACTGTTGTGGATCAGTCGGAAGTTTATACACACTTCACAACGGAAACGAGATTGGAACGGAAATGTAAAACGGTACAACTAACCAAATGAGGCGTTAATCGTCCATTTGGGCAGACTTTCGACCATTGTGTCACTGCACACACTGACCCGACTTTTGAACGAGCGGTAGTATGTCGGCTGATTGAGCCGATTATTGGATGAAAACCGTGTAGTGTGTACCCAGCTTTAGAACTGAATATATAGCACTGTGATACTGCAACCCCTTTGTACTCCATATGGCAAGATCTATGGTACTTTATTACTGATGAGAGAGGGTCCCTAGGAGGGACAACCTTTCCTGACCCTACTCTCATATAAAAATATAGAACTACAAGTGTTGGCAAAAGAGGATGTCAAGTTGCCTTTGTTTTTCAATGTGCCCAGCACCCTGCTCTTGCCACACCAGCGTCTCTTCACAATAAAGATGGCAATTTAGTTCCTAGACAAGAGTGCCATAAAGTTGTTTGGATTGGGAGCAGAGACAATCTGCCTGTGCTAACCACCTGGGTGTACAAGAGTCCTGATCATCTTTATGTCGTTCAATATGCAGCCTGCTCTGTACGGATTGTGACAAAGAGCATCTTCTTTATGACAAGTGCCAGGTGGAGAGAGAAGAGCCCCGATGGGCCATTTTAGCCTTGTAGAAACGGGGAGATGTGTCACATGCCGGGCAGATCCGACGGGGTATGGGGGAGCTTCCAGCGGGGATTCCTGGCTTCCTTATTAGCAACTAGTCCAGCAATGGCCATAAAGGGTTAGGAGAGACCTTGGAGGACGGTTGTGGTGCAGAGAACCAGCTCGCTCGTCTTCTCATTTCGTATAAAAGTCTCTTTTCCTCGGTCACAGAAACACAACGTACGAGGAAAGCTCCCCTTACACTCAGACAGGGAAGGGTTTACGTGACTGCGTATCCGCCAATAGAAACACAGAGCGGACTGTGCACACCAGCCAATCACAGCGCAGCCGGCAGTGTATATAAGAGACTTCTGCCGCCCTCTGTGGATAGTTCTTTTCTATTTGTGTACTTGTAGTGAAGATGGCAGAAACCGCGCCAGTCGCTGCTGAGTCTGTTCCTCTATCAGAGGGCGCCGGCAAGAAGAAGAGACAACCGAAGAAAGCCGCAGGAGGAGCCAAGAAGAGCCCCAAACCCTCTGGTCCTAAAGTGTCCGAGCTGATCCTGAAAGCCGTGTCCGCCTCCAAAGAGCGCAGCGGGGTTTCTCTTGCCGCTTTGAAGAAGGCTCTGGCTGCCGGAGGTTACGATGTGGAAAAGAATAACACCCGCGTCAAACTGGCTGTGAAAGGTTTGGTGAGCAAAGAAACCCTCATCCAGGTGAAAGGCAGCGGCGCTTCCGGCTCCTTCAAGCTGAATAAGAAGCAGCTGGAGAGCAAAGAGAAGGCGGCCAAGAAGTATGTGCAGCCCAAGAAGCCGGCGGCAAAGAAAGTGGCCAAATCCCCTAAGAAGCCCAAGAAAGCTCCGAGTGCGGCCAAGAGCCCGAAGAAGGTGAAGAAGCCAACGGCGTCTGCCGCAAAAAGCCCGAAGAAGGCTGCCAAGAGCCCGGCTAAGAAGGCGGCTAAGCCCAAAGCTGCCAAGAGCCCGGCTAAGAAAGCGGCTAAACCTAAAGCTGCCAAGAGCTCGGCTAAGAAAGCGGCTAAACCTAAAGCTGCCAAGAGCCCGGCTAAAAAGGCGGCTAAGCCCAAAGCTACCAAGAGTCCGGCTAAGAAAGCTGCGGCAAAGAAGTGATTTAAGAGCCGCAGCCTGATCTTTCTTAACTCCCCCCAAAGGCTCTTTTCAGAGCCACCCACCCTCTCACGATAGAGCTGTATGCACACGATATGATCTATAAGGGGGAAACACGGGAGTGAGGGGTATGTATTAGGTAACCATATACGGTCTCCAATCCTTACACTCAACCACATTTTCTGCCATAACCTTGGGTATTGCTGTGAAGAGGCAAATGTGACTTCATAGCAATATTACAGTAAGTCTGCAAACTCATGCGCTGGATTTTAAATCTAGACAAATGACTGATCGGTCTGTTGACTACACAGAAAACCACCGTTTCTCCTGCAACACCTCCTGATAATCATTATTGTGTATTGCAAACGCTGGTGGTTACAGTGCAGTCTATAACATGATCGATCTGATTGCAGATAGATTCTTCAAGGGTCACTGACATTCTCGGCAGTCTTAACCGTATTGGAACTCTCAGGTACGCACAGTTCTCGCGACGCCAGCAGTCTTTTAATTGATTCTATCCGGTATACCCACTGTCATAAAGGAGAATATGCAAACTTTAACCCCTTGCATTACACCTGCCGCAGGTAACCATCTTTCCTGGCACACATTGTGAACAACTTTGGCACAAAGGATAAATAGCATTGCCGACAATACTTATGTCTCTTGGGGAATACGGTTTATTCACTCTTTTACTCATAGAAATGTAGCAAAAATATAATGCACAATAAATATTCACTTTGATACTCTATTTGTTAGACAGTTAAATGTATCCGTAAATTCCTTAACTAGAAGTGGAGAATTAAACATATCGGGATAACGAGGGCAAAGTTTCCCTCAGTGACCACATGAGGTCGCTCTTCGGTCAGATTAGTGTGGTTACCAACTTCCAATTTCTGATGTTTTGTAGGAAAGAGCCAAGAATTCAAAGCGTGTTCAATTTATAAACATGAAAAAAAGAAATATACAAATTCTATGAAATGTTGTATAATAAATGTTAATGGACAAGGATTATTGTCACATTTTATTTACGTTTCTTTATGTGCACCATATCGATCAACTTGTACACCTGCATTTTCCACATCATTAAAAGTACGAATAGACCATTCAGGAAATGAATTGTTAAATGAAGTCCGGATGAAGAGCCAGATTATAGTCCCAAATCACTTGTCAGCAGCCTAGTATAGTTACAGCACAAACCACAATAATTACAGCCCGATTAGTGAGAAGATGGGTGGCTCTTAGAAGAGCCTTTGTGTTCATGTAGGACAGAGGATATTACTTGGCGCTGGTGTACTTGGTGACGGCCTTAGTGCCCTCGGACACGGCATGCTTGGCCAGCTCTCCCGGCAGCAGCAGGCGTACGGCGGTCTGGATCTCCCGGGAGGTGATGGTGGAGCGCTTGTTATAATGAGCCAGGCGGGAAGCTTCCCCAGCGATGCGCTCAAAGATATCATTAACAAAGGAGTTCATGATGCCCATAGCCTTAGAGGAGATACCGGTATCGGGGTGCACCTGCTTCAGTACCTTGTACACGTAGATGGCGTAACTCTCCTTCCTGGTCTTCCTACGCTTCTTCCCATCTTTCTTCTGGGTCTTGGTCACCGCTTTCTTGGAGCCTTTCTTAGCAGCAGGCGCTGACTTCGCTGGATCAGGCATTATCAGTTCTTTCTCTCTATACACGATGCTGAAAAACTGTTTCTAAACGCCCTCAGATCGGCTTTATTTATAGGCAGCGCATGCAAATGAGGAATCACGATTTATTGGACAAATTTATCATGTGACGGTCGGTGTATTCATAACTCCACCCTTCACTTCCTGACTGGTCTGCGCATGAACCTGAGCGGCATTGGTTAGGGAAAAGCGGACCAATCACAGAGGAAGCTGTTTGTGCCTTCCAAGTATATGAAGGAAGGAGACGAGCAGAATTACTTATATTACAGTGCTAGTATATTAGTCTGAGCTGAACATGTCTGGAAGAGGGAAACAAGGCGGTAAGACCCG
Organism: Mixophyes fleayi; assembly: GCF_038048845.1. Lineage (NCBI taxonomy): Eukaryota > Metazoa > Chordata > Amphibia > Anura > Limnodynastidae > Mixophyes > Mixophyes fleayi. The sequence continues at coordinate 53,343,966 of NC_134405.1, read as the reverse complement.
GGCTAAGGCCAAGACTCGCTCATCTCGGGCCGGTCTGCAGTTTCCTGTCGGTCGCGTTCACCGTCTACTGAGGAAGGGAAACTATGCGCAGCGTGTGGGAGCCGGAGCCCCGGTGTATATGGCCGCAGTACTCGAGTACCTGACGGCTGAGATTCTGGAGCTGGCCGGGAACGCCGCCCGTGATAACAAGAAGACCCGTATCATCCCCCGCCACCTGCAGCTCGCCGTGCGCAACGATGAGGAGCTCAATAAGCTGCTCGGTGGGGTGACCATCGCCCAGGGAGGTGTCCTGCCCAACATCCAGGCCGTGCTGCTGCCCAAGAAGACCGAGAGCCACAAACCGGCCAAGAGCAAGTGATTTGCCGCTGGATATTTCCACTAAAGAACCGACGTCCCTATAACACAAAGGCTCTTCTCAGAGCCACCCACGTTTTCCTATAGGAGCTGATTACAATGCGGTTGTTTCTTTCATTGCAGCTTTGTGTAGGTTCACAGCAGTTTTTTTTCACTAGTAAACCCGGCCCGAACTTTTATCACCACTTTGGGTAGATAAGTGAGATTATGTACAGGGACGATCTTTGTGGGGAACAACTAATGTTAATAGCTCGTTCAGTAGGATAACATGGCTGAGAAAAGCCGTCAGTATCTATACATACACACACTAGTTTATGCCATTTGTGCGGGTGGTTGAAACTAGTTGAGTACAACCTTAGTTTTCTCGAAAATAAATAAAAAATAATGTTAAGTAGGTAGGAGAATCAGTGTGTGCAAACAGCAACTGACGAAATGCACGTTGTGCTGATAATACAGGCTGAGCTGCTGCTTTGGATCCCCATAAATGATCGAATACCGACCCGTGTCTTATACCAGACAGTTATTACTTTAGATAAATAATTGAAAACATACACAGATCAATGCTAGAGCTCGTTTAGAAGGATTTGGTGGCTCTGAAAAGAGCCTTTGTGTTATGTATGTAGATGTACGGATTATCTTATGCCCTCTCCCCGCGGATTCTGCGGGCCAGCTGGATGTCCTTGGGCATGATGGTCACCCTCTTGGCGTGGATGGCGCAGAGGTTGGTGTCCTCGAAGAGCCCCACCAGGTAAGCTTCGCTGGCCTCTTGTAGGGCCATGACTGCCGAGCTCTGGAAGCGCAGGTCGGTCTTGAAGTCCTGGGCGATCTCCCGCACCAGACGCTGGAAGGACAGCTTGCGGATCAGCAGCTCAGTGGATTTCTGGTAGCGGCGGATCTCTCGGAGAGCAACTGTCCCGGGACGGTAACGATGCGGCTTCTTCACGCCGCCGGTAGCAGGGGCGCTCTTCCGGGCGGCTTTAGTTGCCAGCTGCTTGCGGGGAGCTTTCCCTCCGGTAGACTTGCGGGCGGTCTGCTTGGTCCTGGCCATTGTTCTATTACAAGTGTGTATTAGTAACTGAAGAAAAGCTGCTTAACCAACTTTATTTATAGAAAGTGCTGCGCTGTCATTGGATGATTTAAGGTCGCCTTTCATCCTCATTGGTTCAATCAGCTCGCTGCATGTTTCAAAAAGTCCGCCAATAATCTTTATTGTTTTTTTTCGTTATTTTTTATATAAGCCATCTGACAGGATGAGGAATTAAATGATAACAATTAGGACAAACGGTATTTTCATGTTTCAATAATGATTATTACGATTTAACAGAACCGGGAAGTATTTCCTAGTATTTCAGCGGGAAGAAATAACAAGTAGATACACATACTTACCACACGGTGGTGATATTGCGTCACAATCTACAAAACAGTACTAGGATCTAAACAGCCCACGTTCAATATATACTCCCCCTCCCCATTCCTTCTATTTTATTCTTCTACAGTATAGCATCACTTTTTGATAGTGGCATAATTACTTATTTTAAATGATCATTCTGATGTAACTATCACATAGGTTGTCTCTATTATTCCTGTTATAGTCAATTGAAAATACAATGTGACACAGAGCAATAGATGACATTAGCTCAGGGACTTTATAATGTGCCCTTGTTGGAACACTTGGAGAATTGGGTGTCACAATATGCAGCACCCACAGGCTATTTGCCAGGATCTAGAGGAGTTTATCAGCAGCAACTCCTGCACCGAGTCTTCTCTCACTGAGTTTCTTTTCAGCCTCTCAACCCCTACAGTACCGAAAAATCTATAAACATATATAGATGCGCCAAAGGAGTGTTTAAGTTTGAAAAACAATGGCAAAGTTCATCTGATATCCCTCCATAGGAACAATAATCTAGTCTTATCATGCTCTCCTCAATTAAGGCTGACAACCTCCTGATTCAGAGATTGTGGGCTGTTTGAAGAAGGATTCTCCCCCTCTACAATTCCTGCAGCCAAATACAGTTGTTCGATTCACAGTTCCTCTATAATGATGTACTTATTAGAGAGAATATTTCTCAAAAGTTGATAGAAACATTGATGTCCAGGTTAAAAGGATGTTAAAATTCCACATATGTCTGCCTGATTCGGAATAAATATCCACTAACGCGTTTCGTCAGTCTGATTCTGACTATGTCAAAGATACTTTGTGGTCACTCGTTGGGGTCCAATTATATATACAACCTGCTGCAATTAGTACAGCTGTAGCAGTCATTTAGGTCAACACCTAAGATCGTTCGTAGCACACATATATTTTATGGCACAGCAAAATGTAAAAATATTGGGCTGCTTATGGGTGGAAGATTCACCCTCAGCAGCAGCAGCAGTGGGACTAACGCTCAAGAATTCTTCAGAGGAATCAATTATAATGCAGGAGTCATCGAGCCTTACAAAGTTGGATGCAGGGCTAACTCCTATCTGTCACGGGCACTAGGAGTCTTTACCCAGGGATCACCAGATGGTAGGCTTACCAGAGCAATGTAGATGGTAATAGGGTACTCTGGTAGCTGGGTGATCACGGAACATGAAATGATGGCCGATGAGATGCTCAGGAAAGTCTATGACTAGCAACACTGGTAATAATGAGGTAATGATACACAAGGAACTGTATGGACAAGGAGACGTGAAGGTAGTCAGTGGTCTGCGATAGCAAGTTGTACCACTGCTATAGTGAGGAGGAATGTCCAACAGAAACAAGGAGGTGATGAGAGTCAGCGGTCTGCGGGTAGCAAGTTGTACCGCTGTCTGAGTGAAGGAATGGAATCCAAGTGGAGGTATCCAGGTAGTCAGTGGTCTGCGGTAGCAAGTTGTACCACTGCTATGTGAGAGGATAATGGAACAGGTGATACCGGAAACAGGGATCAGTGGTCTGACATCAGCAAGTTGTACCACTGCATATATATGTGAGGAGGTGCACGGGGGAAGACTGCAACACAGGATATACACAGGCACCTTATACACGATCCACAGTAATATGCACAATATAGGTATATATATATATGTAAATGACTGATCAGGTCTGCAATCTAGAAAGTCTCTTGAAGTAGTCCAGCACAATGATAACACAGTCAATGATGGCAATAGACTCAGCGGATAGCAGACTCCAGAGAGAACCAAACACAGTCCAGCAAGATATGCAATACACAGCACAGTCAATGAGAAGTATGCATACCGTGGTTCAGCAGTAGCAGTCAGATGGGATTGCAGCGGTACCTGAGCGGCTGGAGGCCGACTGGATAGGAAGTCCCTGGATAGGAGAAGCAGCGGTCTAGCAGGTGCAGCGCACAGGTGAGTAGACCGACAGGGACACGAATCCACAGAAGTCAGCAACACGTGGAACTGGACTCATAGGAAACCCAGGAGAATGGAGATGATCCAGCAGAGGGTAGTAGAAGAGATACAAATCCAATGCTGACAGGAGGGTAGAGGCCAGTGGAACACGTGAAGGCGTGGAGAGTGGATCAGCAGGAGATGGACGATAGCGCTGACCACAGCGGCAGGACTCAGCGGCACACGGAGGTAACCAGTAGCAACCACAGGAACCAACAGCGATGGGAAACAGGAGTGCAGCGCAGGGCAGGAGCTGTAGATCACGAAGTGTAGCAGATGGTAATGAAAAGCGGCAGTCTCGAGGAAGTCACAGCAAAGATGAGATGAGAGTGTAGTGCACGGAGGCAGCGGATAGTAATCAGCTGGCAGTCACGATGTTGAACACAGGCGAGTTGCAAGCAGGAGACTGTAGTGCACAGAGGCAGCGGATAGTAGTCAGCTGGCAGTCACGATGTTGAACACAGGCGAGTTGCAAGCAGGAGACTGTAGTGCACAGAGGCAGCGGATAGAAATCAGCAAACAGACTTGATGAGAAGCAGGTGAGTGAGGTAAAGCTGGAGGGCACGGAGGCAGCGGATAGCAATGAGCAAACAGTCACATTGATATAAAATAACGTTGAAGTGGTGTAGAAGACTGTAGTGCACGGAGGCAGCGGATAGGAATCAGCAAACAGTCATGATGATAAAGTTGATGGTAGAAGTGGTATGGAACCACAGTAGTAGAAGTGGTTTGGAAACCACAGGAATCAGCAGCACTGAATACACAAGTAATACAGGAACACCTTCAGAGACTCATGAGGAATGAGACTCCAAGATCAGGCAACGTGGTAGTGACCACAGGTGCTTAATATAGGGAGGTTGCCTGATCTGCCAATTAAGTTAAAGGGGTATACACTGAAGTATAGAAAAGGGCTGCGCATGCGCAGACCCTCAGGATGGTGGACGGCCACGGTTCCTAAATGTCCGGGAAGAGGCACTCACGGTCCGGTGAGTGACAGTACCCCCCCTTTTAAAGGTGGGCACAGAACGCCTGGAACCGGGCTTGTCCGGATTTTTGGAGTAAAACTTCTTCAAAAGGGCAGGAGCATTAAGATCTTCAGCTTTGATCCAAGAGCGCTCCTCAGGACCAAAGCCCTTCCAATGAACGAGGAAGTGGAGGACTCCTCGCGAAATTTTTGCATCTAGTACCTCGGTAATCTCAAAATCCTCCTCCTGATGGACTTGAACTGGCTGCGGAGCTGAGGGAGGAGTTGAAAAACGGTTGATAATAAGAGGTTTGAGCAAAGATACATGGAAGGCATTAGAAATCCGAAGACTCTTAGGAAGAAGGAGTTTCACACATACTGGATTGATAACTTGAATGATCCTATATGGACCAATAAAACGAGGGGCGAATTTCATGGATGGAACCTTCAAACGAATATTTTTTGTGGATAACCAGACACGATCTCCAATTTTTAGTGGTGGAATAGCCCGCCTCTTCTTATCAGCGAAAGATTTATATTTGACAGATGTCTTCTTCAAACAGGTTCTAACCTGAGACCAGATATTTTTAAAGGTCTGACAAACAGTCTCCACCGCAGGAACTTGGGTGGGCGGGAGGGCAGGAAATTCCGGAAAAGACGGATGGTGACCGTAGACCACAAAGAATGGAGTTTTGGATGATGACTCATGGTACATGTTGTTATGGGCGAACTCAGCCCAAGGGAGTAACTCTACCCAGTTGTCTTGATTGGCTGATGAAAATATCCTTATAAAAGTCTCAAGATCTTGATTGACACGTTCGGTTTGTCCATTGGATTGTGGATGGTAAGAAGATGAGAGTGCTAATCGTATGCCCAAGGTTTTACAAAGGGCTCGCCAGAATCTGGACACGAATTGTACTCCTCTATCAGACACAATCTCAGATGGACATCCATGGATACGGAAGATCTCTTTAATGAAATGTTCAGCCAGGATAGACGAGGAAGGCAAACCAGACAGAGGGATGAAATGAGCCATCTTCGAAAATCTGTCCACTACGACCCAAATAGTGTTATGGTTCTTACTAGGTGGTAAGTCAGTAACGAAATCCATACTAATATGGGTCCATGGTTTGGACGGAATGGGTAGTGGTCGCAGCAACCCTGCTGGGGTTCTGCGGGAGGATTTGAATTGCGAACATAATTCACAGGAAGCAATGAACTCTTTGACGTCTCTCCTCATTGAAGGCCACCAGTAACTTCGAGAGAGGATCTCAAAAGTCTTGTGTTCACCGGCGTGTCCAGAAAAACGAGAGGCATGGAACCACGAAAGGATTTTCCTCCTTAGAGTAGGAGGCACGAGGGTCTTCCCAAATGGTAGCGTTTTGGTGGATGAAGCAGCCAGTGAGATACATTTGGGGTCTAGAATGGTATGGTTGGAAACCTCTTCTATATCAGAGGACGTAGCAAAGGCTCTAGATAAGGCATCAGCTTTTTTGTTCTTGGCAGCTGGTTTGAAGGTAATTATTAATTCAAAACGGGAAAAGAAAAGAGACCATCTTGCTTGACGAGGGTTCAAGCATTGGGCAGACTGGAGATATGACAAGTTCTTATGATCCGTGAAGATCGTCACCGGATGGCGAGCTCCCTCCAACAAGTATCTCCATTCCTCTAATGCGGCTTTGATAGCCAGTAATTCCTTGTCTCCGATGGTATAATTCTTCTCTGCGGGTAGGAGACCCCGAGAATAGAAGGCACAAGGGTGGAATTTTTGCTGTTCCGAGCGTTGGGAGAGAATAGCTCCTAAGCCCACATTAGAGGCATCTACTTCTAGGAAAAAAGGGAGTGTCACATCAGGCTGACGAAGGATTGGAGCCGAAGAGAAGGACTCTTTTAATGTTTGAAAGGCTTGAATAGCCTCAGTAGACCATTGCTTAGGATTAGCCCCTTTACGAGTCAGGGCCACAATAGGAGATGCAATGGAAGAAAAGTCTTGAATGAAGCGTCTATAGTAATTGGCAAAACCTAAAAAACGCTGGATGGCACGAAGAGTAGTTGGCTGGGGCCAATGTAGTACAGCATTTACTTTGTCAGGATCCATCTTCAGACCAACTCCGGAAACAATATACCCCAAGAATGGAATCTGGGGTAATTCGAATGAACATTTTTCTAATTTACAGAACAATGAATTTTTCCGTAGCCTGGAGAGGACTTCTGCCACATGTTGGTGGTGAGAAGGCAGGTCCTGTGAAAAAATCAATATGTCGTCCAGGTAGACGACGACACATACATATAATAAGTCCCGAAAAATCTCATTGATGAAGCCCTGAAAAACAGCGGGGGCATTACATAGCCCGAAAGGCATTACCAGATATTCGTAATGCCCGTCTCTGGTGTTAAACGCCGTCTTCCATTCGTCACCGGAACGGATTCTGATTAAGTTGTAAGCACCACGAAGATCCAACTTAGTAAAAATTCGGGCTCCCTTAATGCGGTCAAATAGCTCAGTGATCAACGGAATGGGATACCGGTTCTTGATAGTAATGGCATTGAGTCCACGAAAATCTATACAAGGGCGTAATGATCCATCCTTCTTTTTGACAAAGAAGAACCCAGCTCCAGCGGGCGAGGTGGAAGGTCGAATGAACCCACGCTGGAGGTTCTCCCGTATATATTCAGATGTAGCTTGAGTTTCAGGTAACGAGAGTGGATAGACCCGGCCTCTGGGAGGAGTCTTGCCAGGAAGAAGATCAATCGGACAATCCCAAGAACGATGAGGAGGAAGACGTTCAGACTGAGCTTTATCAAAAACATCGGTAAATGAAGCATATTGAGGAGGGAGTCCCGGTGAAATAGCTGAAATGGAAGCTTGCTGTACCTTGAGAGGAATGACTTGGGAAAGGCAATGATGGTGACATTCAGGCCCCCAAGACGTGACTTGAGGGGTGCGCCAGTCAATCTGGGGAGAGTGACACTGAAGCCATGGAAGGCCTAGGACAATCGGACTTGTCGTAACAGGAAGAATTAAAAACGATATCTCTTCATGATGCAGAGCACCAATCTGAAGGGTTACTGGAGACGTACTCTGGGTGATGAGACCGTTGATGAGACGTGATCCATCGATAGCCGTCACAGTAATGGGAGTTTTTAAGGTAATCATTGGTAGAGACCATTGATTAACTAACGATTTGGAAATAAAATTTCCTGCTGCTCCGGAATCAATCAATGCCTGTGACTCAAAGGTCTTGGTAGCAAAGGAAATAGTCACATCAAAAGCGCAGACTTTAGATTTCATAGACGATGGAGAGGACTCCAGGGACCCTAACTTCACCTCTCCAGAACTAGTTAGGGCCTGGCATTTCCCGATCTCTTAGGGCAGGAGCTGAGGACATGAGTGGAATCAGCACAATAGATACAGAGTCTATTCTTGACTCTTCGTTTCCTCTCCTCAGAAGATAACTTGGAACGTCCAATCTCCATGGGAATCACAGCGGGTGACACTGGACGAAATTGAGGGTTAGAGCGAAAAGGTGCTTTAGCAGAAGTCGTTTTCTCAGCCTCTCTTTCACGAAATCTCATATCAACACGATGGCATAGAGAGATCAAATCTTCAAGTGACGAAGGAAGCTCTTGGGTAGTCAGTGCATCTTTAATTTTATCGGAAAGCCCCTGCCAGAAGGCGGCAACTAGGGCTTCAGTGTTCCACTGAAGTTCAGAGGCTAAGATCCTAAATTGAATGACGTACTGGCCTACAGTATGAGATCCTTGTCGCAGACGGAGGATGCTGGAAGCAGCGGAGGTCACACGACCTGGTTCATCGAACACACTTCGGAATGTAGAAATGAATTTGGCACTATCTTGTAATATTGGATCGTTCCTCTCCCACAGAGGGGAGGCCCAAGCCAGGGCTTGTCCTGAAAACAAAGAGATAAGATAGGCCACTCTGGAACGATGGGTAGAAAAATTTTGAGGTTGGAGCTCAAAATGGACTGAACATTGGTTAAGGAAACCCCTACAAGTTTTGGGGTCTCCATCGTACTTTGACGGAGTAGGCAGGTGAAGCGTGGAAGCTATAGACACCTGGGATGGCAATGGGGAAACGGAGGAAAGCACAGGAGCTTCAGTAGTAGCTGTCACAGTCTGTCCAGATGTTCCTTGGGAGGTTAATGACTGATAACACTGAAGTAACAGCTGTTGGCGGGCATCCTGTTGCTCCACACGGCTAACCAGATGTTGCAGCATCTCTTTGGCGGTAGGTTCCACATCTGGGTCTGTCATGGCCTGATCTTACTGTCACGGGCACTAGGAGTCTTTACCCAGGGATCACCAGATGGTAGGCTTACCAGAGCAATGTAGATGGTAATAGGGTACTCTGGTAGCTGGGTGATCACGGAACATGAAATGATGGCCGATGAGATGCTCAGGAAAGTCTATGACTAGCAACACTGGTAATAATGAGGTAATGATACACAAGGAACTGTATGGACAAGGAGACGTGAAGGTAGTCAGTGGTCTGCGATAGCAAGTTGTACCACTGCTATAGTGAGGAGGAATGTCCAACAGAAACAAGGAGGTGATGAGAGTCAGCGGTCTGCGGGTAGCAAGTTGTACCGCTGTCTGAGTGAAGGAATGGAATCCAAGTGGAGGTATCCAGGTAGTCAGTGGTCTGCGGTAGCAAGTTGTACCACTGCTATGTGAGAGGATAATGGAACAGGTGATACCGGAAACAGGGATCAGTGGTCTGACATCAGCAAGTTGTACCACTGCATATATATGTGAGGAGGTGCACGGGGGAAGACTGCAACACAGGATATACACAGGCACCTTATACACGATCCACAGTAATATGCACAATATAGGTATATATATATGTAAATGACTGATCAGGTCTGCAATCTAGAAAGTCTCTTGAAGTAGTCCAGCACAATGATAACACAGTCAATGATGGCAATAGACTCAGCGGATAGCAGACTCCAGAGAGAACCAAACACAGTCCAGCAAGATATGCAATACACAGCACAGTCAATGAGAAGTATGCATACCGTGGTTCAGCAGTAGCAGTCAGATGGGATTGCAGCGGTACCTGAGCGGCTGGAGGCCGACTGGATAGGAAGTCCCTGGATAGGAGAAGCAGCGGTCTAGCAGGTGCAGCGCACAGGTGAGTAGACCGACAGGGACACGAATCCACAGGAGTCAGCAACACGTGGAACTGGACTCATAGGAAACCCAGGAGAATGGAGATGATCCAGCAGAGGGTAGTAGAAGAGATACAAATCCAATGCTGACAGGAGGGTAGAGGCCAGTGGAACACGTGAAGGCGTGGAGAGTGGATCAGCAGGAGATGGACGATAGCGCTGACCACAGCGGCAGGACTCAGCGGCACACGGAGGTAACCAGTAGCAACCACAGGAACCAACAGCGATGGGAAACAGGAGTGCAGCGCAGGGCAGGAGCTGTAGATCACGAAGTGTAGCAGATGGTAATGAAAAGCGGCAGTCTCGAGGAAGTCACAGCAAAGATGAGATGAGAGTGTAGTGCACGGAGGCAGCGGATAGTAATCAGCTGGCAGTCACGATGTTGAACACAGGCGAGTTGCAAGCAGGAGACTGTAGTGCACAGAGGCAGCGGATAGTAGTCAGCTGGCAGTCACGATGTTGAACACAGGCGAGTTGCAAGCAGGAGACTGTAGTGCACAGAGGCAGCGGATAGAAATCAGCAAACAGACTTGATGAGAAGCAGGTGAGTGAGGTAAAGCTGGAGGGCACGGAGGCAGCGGATAGCAATGAGCAAACAGTCACATTGATATAAAATAACGTTGAAGTGGTGTAGAAGACTGTAGTGCACGGAGGCAGCGGATAGGAATCAGCAAACAGTCATGATGATAAAGTTGATGGTAGAAGTGGTATGGAACCACAGTAGTAGAAGTGGTTTGGAAACCACAGGAATCAGCAGCACTGAATACACAAGTAATACAGGAACACCTTCAGAGACTCATGAGGAATGAGACTCCAAGATCAGGCAACGTGGTAGTGACCACAGGTGCTTAATATAGGGAGGTTGCCTGATCTGCCAATTAAGTTAAAGGGGTATACACTGAAGTATAGAAAAGGGCTGCGCATGCGCAGACCCTCAGGATGGTGGACGGCCACGGTTCCTAAATGTCCGGGAAGAGGCACTCACGGTCCGGTGAGTGACACTATCACTACTGAGGATATTGATGAGGACAATGTTGTGGGTGTAGATTGCAGGAGTCGAGATGTAGGTGAGAGAAGGGTCCTAGCTGATGACGGACTGCTTGTTATTATTTTTCTTTCAGCTTTTCCCAACACCTTGCCATGAACTTGCGTCAAATGGCGTAACATGGATGAGGTTCCAAGATGGTTAAGGTCCCTCCCTTGACTGAATGTGGCTTTACATACACTACAATTGGCTAGACAACTGTTGTCAGGATCTGGGTAGAAATAATTCCACACATAAGAAGTGGCTTTTTTTGGTCTTATGTCCAGGCATGACAATGGCCTTCTTCTTGTCACCTGCCAGAACTGCTTCCACTGGTGCAGGACTTACTCAAACAACCTCATCATTATCAACACCCTCTTTAGCACCCTCGTCAGCTACATAAATATCCCCCTCATCCTCCTCCAATTCCAAAGTGGCATCCTCAATTGGTGTATCGCCAGCTACACTCGGGCAGTTCAGGTACTCATCAGTAGAAATGCTGAAAGGGCCCTTCTTTATGGGTACACTATTAGAATGGTCACGATTGCACATACCACTCGTGGATGGACTCTCCTCAGGGATTGGTGTAATTTCTGATTCTGAACATACATTTTCCTCTAATGCCTTACTGTTATCTTGCAGCTCGGCTTTCACACGTAACAGTAGTTGTGCACCACTTTTGGACTCTGAATTACTTGTTCCTGTTTGGTCACGAGTGACCTTACAAAAAGAAGCCTCAGTAACATTTTTAAATCACGCACTAATAGAGAAAGGCGAAGGCCTTATTCTTTCTTTGCCACTGCGTGTGTAAAATGGCATGTTGGCAATTTCTTTTTATGGGCAGTTAACTTTTCCTGTATTAGAGCTCTTTTTCTCTTCAACACGGTAAAAGGTGTTTTTTTCTGTGATTTTTTTCCCTAACTTCAAAAGACTATGTACTTTTACATAGGCTTTACCAGATGATGTACAGGAAAGACTACCATCAGGACTGGTGGCAGAAGCAGCTTGCTGCTCCTACTCATGTGTGTACTGCTGTGTCTCCATTTTAATAAGACCCCCAAACACTTTGTAGTGCAAATTCAGAAATATATAGTGCTGCTATATTAGAATTTCAGCAGTCAGCAAATCGTTTTTTTAGAAGGGGGAAATATAACACCCCAAACCCTTTGTAGTGTAAATCAGGAACAATGCCTCCTCTATACTCTCTATACTTCTCTCTTCCTGCTCTATTCCTCTGACCTAACACTCCCCTGTCCCTCTCTCAAATGGCGCTAGATCGCCGTGGAGGCGGCTATTTATTCATTCTAAAACTCGCGAGATCCGACGGCGTCACAATGACGTTTTGCCTCGTTTTGGAATCCGAATAGGCGCCGGAGTACCGAGTCGACTCGGCTCGGTACTCGGATTCCGGAAGTTCGGGCGTTTTTGGTTCTCGGGGACCCGAGCCCGCCCATCTCTAGTATAAATAGTAACAGAAAAAGATGTGCCTTCCAGCAGTTGTCTCCACTCCTCTAGTGCTAGTTTTATGGCAAGTAATTCCCGGTCTCTAATAGCATAGTTCTTTTCAGCAGACGATCATTTTTGGAAGAAGACTCCACAAGGGTAAATTTTCCCATTAGAGGAACTTTGAGACAAGATAGTCCCAAATCCAATGGAGGATGCATCTACTTCCAGAAGGAAGGGGAAAGTAGTGTCGGGCTGTTGCAAAACTGTTGCATAATTAAAGGCTTATTTTAGTAAAGCAAAGGCCATTACTGCCTCGTTAGGCCAGTTTTAGAATCAGCTGATTTTTAAGTCAAGGCTGTAATGGGCGCAACAAGAGAAGAAAATCCCCAAATAAAGTGACGATAATAATTAGCGAACCCTATAAAACGCTGAGTTGTTTTGAGACAGACAGGCTGGGGCTATTCCAAGATAGCCTTGAGTTTCTCGGGGTCCACTTGAGATCCGGAACCAGAGATCACATACCGAAGAAAATGAAGCTGTTCTCTCTCCAAAACACATTTTTCTAATTTACAAAAAAAAGTGATATTGTCGAAGCTGAGTGAGAACGGCAGCCACATGTTCACGATGAGATCTTAAATCAGAAGAGTAGATGAGAATATCATCCAGATATATATCCACGAACTGATAGAGCATATCTTGAAAGACCTTATTCATAAAAATTTGGAAAACAGTGAGTGAATTACACAGCTTGAAAGGCATCACCGTATACGCAAAGTGGCCATCAAGGTTGTTAAAGTCTGTTTTCCATTTGTTGCCTTTTTTAATCCGACTCAAATTATAAGCTCCCCTTAGATCCAATTTTGTGAAGATGGAAGCTCCTTTTATCATGTCAAAGAGTTCCAAGATCAGGAGCAGTGGGTACCTGTTTATAACAGTGATGGAATTGAGACCCCTATAATCAATGCAAGGGCGAAGCCCTCCATCTTTCTTATTGACGCAAAGAACTATGCCCCAGCAGGGGAGGTAGATTTCCATATGAAGCCTCTCTTTAGGTTGTCCTCAATGTAGGTAGACATGGCCTGGGATTCAGGTAAGAAGAGAGGATAGACGCGATCATGTGGAGGAGTCTTGCCAGTTAACAACTCTTTAGCACAATCCCAAGCCCGATGAAGGGGTAACTTGGAGGCTTCTTGTTCACAAGAGACAATTGTGAAGTTAACGTACTGAGCCAGAAGATCCAAGGAAGTAAACAAATATGGTAAGGATTCTCTCTTTGGAATCAGCACCTTCTGAAGGCATCGGGAATGACAGGAGGATCCGCAAGATACCACTTGCGCTTTTTGCCAATACAATACCTTTGAATTGAGTTGGAGTTAAGGAAGACTTAATACCAGCAGGTTAATGGATATAGGGATAATCAGAAAGGAGATGCATTCAGTGTGCAGCGCACCCACCTGAAGAGAAAGAGGAATAGTGCAAAATCTGACTGATTCCCCCACAATGCGACTACGTCAATGTTAGTGATAGCTATGAGTTGAGGAAGGAGATGCAAATGTACGGCTGCACTGGAGTCAATAAGAGCGGGCAGTGAGACCTGATGATCAGCATAACAAAGCAGCACTTCAAAGGAATAGTTTGAGTCACACAGAGAGATCTCTGATGTACCTAACCCGGCCTCTCTGGAGGAGATTGGGTTCTCCCGTTTCCCAGGTGCTTAGAACAATTGTATCAAGAAATGTCCGGGCTCACCACAGTACAGACAGAGATTATTATTAAAACGTCTCTCCCTCTCCTCAATTGAGAGATGTGCTCAGCCTATTTGCATGGACTCCTCAACAGGGACAATGGGGTTTTGAAACCTGGGAGCCAAACACAGGTTAGAGCGACAGGAATGTTCTCTCTCTTGATTTCTCTCCCTAAAACTAATGTAAATTTGGTTACAAATGGAGATAAGGGCATCAAGATAAACAGGACATTCCTGACCAGCTAGATTATCCTTTATAAAATTGGATAAACCCTGCCAGAAAGTTGCTTCCAGGGTGTCATTGTTCAACCGCAGCTCAGAAGTCAAAGTACGAAACTTAATGGCATATTGACCCAGAGGAAGCGTACCCTGTCGTATATGAAGAATGGCGGAGGCTGTACTAGAGAACCTGCCTGGTTCTTCAAATACTTTCATAAACATCTCCAAAAGCATAGTGTAGTTATGTAACAAAGGATGGTTGTGATCCCAGAACGGCGAGGCCCAAGCCAAGGCTTGGCCAGATAACACAGAAATGATATATGTGACTATGGTTTTTTCAGTAGGAAAATTTCCCGGCTGCAATTAAAATTGTAAAGCACACTGAATTAAAAAGCCCCAACAGGACTTAGGATCAACATCAAACTTTGGAGAATTAAGGATCTGGAGCTATGACGCAGAAGAATGTGTTACTGCAGAGCTTTGCACTGGGGGACCGCAAGCCGGAGGATTAACTTGGGTAGTCAAGGTGTTTTTTAATGTATCAAGTCGTACACAGGGAGTATCCAGTAGCGAAGTCTCAAGATAAGCCGAGGTCTGGTACACAGGTCAAAACCAGTAATGAAGCAGGCACGAATCACAGGGAGAAGAAGCACCTAGAAGGCAAAGCGAGTCAGACGCTAGATAACTTACACCATACAAGTGTCAGAGCGATTCTTATGTAGGAAGGGGAAGGTCAAATTCCCTGCTGGAGGTCACATGACCAGCAGAGCCGCACAATCGGAAGTCCCCACACTACAGACAGGACGGGAACAGGAGCGTGGAGCAGGTAAGTTTCTTACACGTGCTTTGTCAAATTGCCTGGAATAAAGTAACTGTTCGTTGGAGGGGATTAACATTGCAATGTTCCACTGTTTGGGATTATTCGTGCTAAATTCAAATTGAGGAATACAGGGAGCCGTGACGTTGCTCTGTGCTATTTTCCACGGAATGTTTGTTTGAACTGTGAAAGAGAAGTAGTGAACTGTGTTTAAACTGCCACTGTATAGAGACTGCATACCCATATATACCTCTGCTTAACATCCAAATGTACTTGTATGCTATGTGTTTACTAAGTTAAAGCAGCTGTGATAGAGTTTAGTGTATATTGTTAGTGATAGTTATCGTTGTTAGGGGTCTATTTATGACCCTTCGTTTTTTTCACTTGATACTTTTCAATCCTTATCTCCTTGATAAGGACTGAAAAGTAACGGCTATGTATTAAAAAAACTTCTCAGGGACATCAGTGCCGATAGACTGCTGTCCCTGAGAAGTGACTCACCTGATCATCGCAGTCTTTTCTCAAGTTTAAAGGCTGCGGTGATCTTCTCTTTTTTTTCCTTTTTTGTTAGTGCGCATGCACCGACTAAAAAGTTGGTGCATGCGCACTAGCATCCTGGACGGCAAACTGCAGGGTGATTGACAGGGAGGGATCACATGATCCCTCCACACATGCGCTGTTAGCTCTGCTCTTCAGAGCAGAGCTGGACAGCGCAAAAGTTTTCAGATATGTTAATGTACGCCAGCTTCAGATGGCGCCAGCTTCAGATGGCGTACATTAACATGTAAAAAAAGAGAAAAGTTTCTCTAAATAGACTTTCATACAAAGCGGTTCTGAGCACTTCCCATACACTGTTATGGGGAGTGCTCAGAAAAACGATAGGAAATGCAAAGCAGCAGGTATCTGAGATATCTGCTGCGATGCTTCAATAATACATAGCAATTTCACGGTAAACACAAGAAAAATCCTTGATAAATAGACCCCTTAGTGAGATATTGAAAGACAGTTATTAGAAGGTATAGAGGTACCTCTTAGCTACATCAGACTAGTGAGGAATGTGTAGGTTATATTTTAGATACTAATAAGTATTGTTTCAAATTATTTGTCACCATTTATTTGAACCAAAGCAATCTATTTTTTATATAAAAGCTAGTAAAAAAACAACAACTTAGAGATCCATGCCTAACTAATAAACGTGTCGCTGTGACTTTTTAAGACGGATTTGGAGTGATAATATTTCCTTTGTGTGTGTCTTTGTGAGAGAGAGAGAAAGGGAAACATATAGCTGGAAAGGAAAAATGAGTCAAGAAGCATCTGCTTAACTAACTAAAATAATGTTGCACCCCTGGGCACTATGAGCCATGTCCCAGTTTAACCACTTTTCTAGCACAACACGGACGACCACCAAGGGCAGCAAGTAAAAAAAAAAGTCTCAGCCAACGATCTGTGTAACCTCTCTGGCTGTTTCCTGTCGGCTGGGTATCCATGTCTTATAGTAGCTCCTTCAGAGGAAGTAATGGACTGCCTAGTGGTGCATAGAGGACCCACCTGGCAATATTTAAGAACTGTCAAAACATTACATGCGATGAGTGCCTTGTACTGGATCAGAGGCGATGCCAAGCAAGTTTAACCTTTATTTTCAATGTCCAGCACCCTGCTCTTCCCTCATGAATTACTTAGCAAAAACAGTTGGATGAAAAAACAAATAGGTTTTTATTCTAAATAAAATGCTTTCAGTAAATACACACTCTTTAACAAACAGTGTCAGGGGGTTGAAAGCACCTAAGCCAACTAAACAACTCACCCTATAGGGGCAATATCCACAAAGTCACTTGGAGCAATGACCTGACTGCAGAACAACATGTTCTGCTCCTCTGTCAGAGAGGTTGGGACTGAGTCCAATGTCTTCCTACTTTTACATAAAGAACACACAGGAAAACTTTTAAGTACTGTAAATTGCGACGCTTAAAACACATTTGAAACTATGTCACTTAATAAAATATATAACTACTGAAGAGAGAGGATGACAAGTGGGCTGTATCTTTACTTTTCAAGGTGCCTGGCACCCTGCTCTCCGGACATCATATTTTATTATCCTCTTACAGTACATTAAATAAACAGAGACAACCTATTTGAGACCGTCAAATGAGATTGATCATTTAAAACAAATGATTATATTATTATCAATAAGGGATGCTATATGAAAATATGTATGGAGATACCAAGTCACGGGAAGTGTATATTTCCTGTGTATGTGAAGACTTTGTTTCAGAAGCTCTCTTTGTAGAATGTTTGAAGCTTAGTACTATATTGCAGTATGTGATGCGATATTACCACCATGTGGTAAGTATGTGTATCTACTTCTTATTTCTTAGAAAATTCTTCTTGATTCAATTCTAATGTAATTATGACTGAAACATAAAAATGTTGCTTATTGTAACTAATTTAATTTGTGATCCTGCCATCTCGCTTATTATATTTAAAACAAAGTACTAAATACAAATTCTTGGATCACATCAAGCTAACTGATTACGGCTTGTGTAAGGAGAGCCTAGGGCCAGGAGACACAACTAGCACTTTCTGTGATCACCAACTTACATTTCTCCTGAAATCCTCAGAGGAGAAGAGTATGGAATATGCTGGAGAAAAAGTAGGTTGTTCCTCCCTTCAAGCTTCAGATCACAGATGATTATGGGTTGGAGAACTTTGACACTCAGTTTACCAGTGAGCCAGTGCAGCTTACGCCAGATGATGTGGATGTAATAAAACAAAGAGCCTGATCGATTTGAATATATTAACACATTGTTGCTCTCAACAGAAGAAAGAACTGTAGTGTTTATGGACTAACAATATGATTGATCCAGTAATTGTATCCTGTAACAGTATATGCACGGGAGGCTGGAAAACTGATGCCAGGTTCTTAGTACAGGCCACGCTACAGGATTTGCTGCTGAAAATCTGCTATAAGGGAAATGTCCATAGTGGATCTCTCCCTCAGTAGTATCTGCTCTCTGCATCAACAATGGTTCTCCGGTGCCATGTGCCGCTGTCCTGGAAAATCCACAAAAAGGAGGAAGTGGAGGAACTGTCAGAATCTGGACTGGTGACTTTCTCTACTTGTAAATCTGGATATTACAGAAAGCTGTGTATCTATCGCTGACATATAAAATTTTACCAAAAAACTAAGAAAAGGAATTGCACTGGAAATATTAAATTTTTAAATGACTTTTTGGAAATCAACAATGTAATGTGCCTAATTTAGCTTGTAGTGTGTGACATTATGCTGTTAATTTCCTAATGCAGAATTCCACGCAGACTAAACCGCCCAACCATAGATCCCCATAACACATCCCTTAGCCTTAACCGGTGGAATTCAGTTACTCTTGTATTATTCCCCCATCCACGTCCTAGTCAAGCACACGTTTTGTAGACGTTGGAATCTTGATTTGTTTTGTAGCTGCTGGTTACTGGTGGAAGACAAGTCCCCAGTCCGTAGCAAATCTGACAGTGTTACAGAGGCAAAGTCGCTACTCAGAGAATTAAGGTTAGGACACCAGAGACGAGTAACAAGGATGATTTGCATTTAATGAAATGTGATCACTAACGTGTATGCTCTATTTACATCAATGTCTTATCCTACATTGCAAAATAATCTGCTTTGTGAACATTTGCTTGGGGTATAGAATACGTAAAACTTAGTTTTTTTCATCAGATCCTCTATACGTGATTATTTGCAGCTTCTGAGAAGTGACTACAGAAGAAAAGTTCCCTTGTTTGCAGTTTAAACCTTTTAATAATAATCAGTAAAAAGCACACAAAAAAAACATCAGTTGCTATGGAATAAAAATCATAAGATTGGTTGAAACTGATGTTCTTCCTAAAACTTAGATTCCTACCCATATCCCGTTGGGCACTGGTTCTCCATCATTACAATTTAAGACCAGATCACGTTTTACTTTTTATTAGAGACATGCTAAACCTTCTTTTCAGACTTTTAACAAGTCACTAAGATAATTGAACAAGAAAGAAGCCAAATGTGGAGGTTTGTGTGTAATTTGTACATACATTCGGTTCTTTGCTGAGTGGATAAGTAGTGAGTGAGCGGTGTGTCAGACCAAACTATACTGCATCAGGAATGGGGCAAAAGATTTGGTCCTGTGCAACTTCATTTACTTGTTTTGTGAAGGATTAATTACGTATATATGCTGAAAGTTTAACAACAAAAAAAGAGGATACAAATACTTAATTTTATACATTTAATTAAAGACATTAAGGGGCATATTTAACAAATCACGGTAGTGCACTATTGTGCACTTACCGTGGAATTAAAGTCCCGATGTGCCCTCCGCAAATTTATTAAAGGTGCAGTGCAGCAGATATCATGGATATCTGCTGCTTTGCACTAATGATCGTTTATGCGAGCAGTCACCATTCAACAGAATGGTGACTGCTCCTGGCCGCAATCTAACAAGTCCCGAAAAAAGAAAAATTTCGGGAACTTGTCTTGACAATGTACTGGCGTACATCATCCGAATTGAAGAAATCCACTGCTGTCAGCTCTGCTCCGAAGAGCAGAGCTGGACAGCGCATGTGTGGAGGGATCACATGATCCCTCCCTGTCACTCAGTGCGCTCTCTCTGCAACGATAGTTGCAGAGACAGAGTGGGGACTTTGTACGCATGTGCACTGCACATGCGCAATTGAAGGAAGAAGAGGAACGAAGACGAGATCCCCAAACAGCGCATCCGAAGAGGGGGGTAAGTGTGATTTTTTTCTATCACAGAAACAGCAGTTTTTCGGAACTGCTGTTTCTGTGTTCCCTTTTTAATAAATTTGAGAAATAGTTCAATCCTTATCCTTGCGATAAGGATTGATAACTATTTCTCACTTTTGCCGATTAATGATAAATGTGCCCCTAAGTATGTTCCTGTGTTGTAATGTGTTATATATGTAAAATGTACTTGCTTTATAAATGAAATGAAGGATGGAATTGTGGTTCTGGAAGGGACTAATATATGGAAAAAATTGGTCGGGTAAGTATCTTGTCCTCTGATTTGGACTAGTAATATAACATTATAGCTAATTTAAAGATTGTAAAGCAGTAAATATGTTCTTTTTAGTTGTCTAAATTTAAAGGCATTACATTGTTTGCACAGAAGATGGTATACTAATTCATAAATTAGTTAAGATAATTCATATTCTTTCACATGAAAGACGTTATTGAATAATTAATGAAAAAATAAACACAAATTCTTGGCGGGCTTTTGAAAACTTGCTACGAAAAATCGTAAACCAATCAGGATCATTCTTTAGCTATCCAATCATAGCGCAGGACTGAGCATATATAGATGTGTTTTAACGGCTGTTTCTTCAGTTACTAGTACATACGTGTAATAGAACAATGGCCAGGACCAAGCAGACCGCCCGCAAATCTACTGGAGGGAAAGCTCCCCGCAAGCAGCTGGCAACTAAAGCCGCCCGGAAGAGCGCCCCTGCTACCGGCGGCGTGAAAAAGCCGCATCGTTACCGTCCAGGAACTGTTGCTCTCCGAGAGATCCGCCGCTACCAGAAATCCACTGAGCTGCTGATCCGCAAACTGCCCTTCCAGCGTCTGGTGCGAGAGATCGCCCAGGACTTCAAGACCGACCTGCGCTTCCAGAGCTCGTCAGTCATGGCCCTGCAAGAGGCCAGCGAAGCTTACCTGGTGGGGCTCTTCGAGGACACCAACCTCTGCGCCATCCACGCCAAGAGGGTGACCATCATGCCCAAAGACATCCAGCTGGCCCGCAGAATCCGCGGGGAGAGGGCATAAGATAATCAGTGCATCTATATACATAACACAAAGGCTCTTTTCAGAGCCACCAAATCCTTCTAAACGAGCTCTGGCATGATCTGTATGTTACTTTATAAGAGGCTATTACACCCGCTGTTTACCGGTTTATGTGGTATCTAAATGTCATCGCTTAAAAACAAAACACGATTCGAATACTGTGCTCAGATCATCCGTTCTTTACAGTTTGTCTATGGTAAGAACACAACACGTGCACCCACTCTAGCTACAGTTTTTTTCTATAACATTGAGTTCTTACAGTGCATAAAAATGACACGAGCCAAACATTAACTTCCCCGCGGCACAGCTCCTTTCTGTCGGGAAGCTCACAAATCTAGATTGATACATGGTCTCGGTATAGACGTAAAATTACACAAATAAACTGCAATGGAAACAACCGCGCTGTAATCAGCTATTACAGGAAAAAGTGGGTGGCTCTGAGAAGAGCCTTTGTGTTGTAGGGACGTCGGTTCTGTAGGGTAACATGCAGATCAAATCACTTGCTCTTCCTCCGTGATTGGTCCATTTCAAGATAACCAATGCCGCTCAGGTTCATGCACAGACCAATCAGAGAGTGAAAGGTGGAATTATGGACGTACTGATGGTCACATGATACGTTTGTCCAATATTGCTTGATTCCTCATTTGCATTCATTTGCCTATACATATGGGAGATCTGGGAGCTGTTTAAAACTGTTTATTCTGTAGTGTGAAGAAGGAGTGAATCGATCATGTCTGATCCTGTAAAGTCAGCGCCTGCGTCTAAGAAAGCCTCCAAGAAAGTGGTGACCAAGACCCAGAAGAAAGATGGGAAGAAGCGTAGGAAGACCAGGAAGGAGAGTTACGCCATCTTCGTGTACAAGGTACTGAAGCAGGTGCACCCCGATACCGGTATCTCCTCTAAGGCTATGGGCATCATCCTTTATTAATGACATCTTTGAGTGCATCGCTGGGGAATCTTCCCGCCTGGCTCATTATAACAAGCGCTCTACCGTCACCTCCCGGGAGATCCAGACCGCCGTACGCCTGCTGCTGCCAGGAGTGCTGGCCAAGCATGCCGTGTCCGAGGGCACCAAGGCCGTCACCAAGTGCACCAGCGCCAAGTTATCCCTTCTCCGCCCGAAATGCACACAAAGGCTCTTCTAAGAGCCACCCACTTTCCTTTATAATCGGGCTGTAATTATTGTGTTTTGTGCTGTAACTGTACTAGGCTGCTAGCAAATGATTTCAGACTATTATCTGGCTTTTCATCCGGACTTCATTTAACAATTTCCTGAATGGTTTATTCGGACTTTTAATTATGCGAATATTTAAGGTGTACACGTTGATCTATATGGTGCACTTAAAGAAACGTAAATATAAATGTGGTAATAACCCTTGTCCATTAACATTTATTATACAACATTTCATAGAATTTGTATTTCTTGTGTTCATTTTTAATTTATAAACGCGCTTTGGATTCTTGGCTCTTTCTTAGAAAACATCAGAAACTGGAAGTTGGCAACCACACTAATCTGACCCAAGAGCTGTGATGTTATTGCATTAGATATGCTTAATGTTTGTAGACACTCCCTTATATGTTTAAGCTTGAATCTTTAGTGATGGTCCCTAAGACCATGAGGAATACTGGGAAGTGGGTGTAGCCAGTGTGCAATGTACCCAGAGTCTGCAAATGGCTGAATAAAGAGCTCAGCAGTGCCCACCCATGCTTCAGTGTCCTGATGAACTGATTTACAAGTATATTAACAAAACATGGTGTCAGAAGAAGTTTTAACTGGACTGCTAGAGCTCAGAGTGTGAAAGGATCCTGCAGAAGTCTGTAAAGCTGTGACACGCAGTGTCTGAATATCTGTCTTGTGCTCTGGTCACATCAAACAGTGAGTAACTATGGATAGGCTGTCTCCTCCAGCAGGCATGCTCATGTCTGGCAACTTGTCTGAAAACTGGAAAAGATTTAAACAAAGGTTTAATATATATCTTGCTGCATGTGGAGCTGATGCAATGGAGGATAAAACAAAGTCATCCATCTTCCTCCATGTGATAGGAGAGGATGTGCTGGACATTTATAACAGTTTTCAGTTTGCTGAAGGGCAGAATATGGTGCTATCTTCTATAATGCAAAAGTTTGAAGATTACTTTGTGCCAAGGAAAAATGTGACATATGAAAGATATAAGTTTTTCACCTGTGATCAGAAGTCTGGAGAAGGATTTGATCAGTATGTTACAGAACTGCAATCACTCAGCAAAACCTGTGAGTTTGGTGATTTAAAGGACTCACTGATTAGAGATCGTATTGTCTGTGGAATACCTGATAATGGACTCAGAGAAAGATTGCTGAGAGAGCAAGACCTAGAACTTGACAAGGCAATGACTATGTGCAGATCTACAGAAATGACCAGACTGCAAGCCAAACAGTTACACAAGGAATCTGATACTACTGTACATGTGGTGAAGAAAACAGAGCCAAGCAAACCACCATTCTCTAAAATGAAGCAGTCTAAAATGCAATCTAATAGGAAAATCTGCAGTAGATGTGGAAATACTCACAATCCTAAAATGTGCCCTGCTTATGGTAAAACCTGCATGAAATGTGGTGGACTTAATCATTTTGCCAAATGCTGTAGAACCAATAGTGAAACAAACAAAGTGCATGCCGTTGAACAAGCTACGTCTGAAGATTTTTTTGTGAATTGTATTGAACTTTGCAGTACAGACAAGAAAGAATGGATTGTTCCTTTAACAGTGAACAAGATTATCATTCCCTTTAAGCTTGATACTGGTGCGCAGGTGAATTTGATATCGTTTCAAGACTATAAGACTTTTAGAGTAAAACCTAAAATTCATCCAGCCAATGTGAAAGTTACAGGCTACACTGGGGAGGAAATTCCTGTGAAAGGTATATGCCTAGTGACCCTGAGCTACAAAGGACAAAAGTTCAAAACATCGCTACTGATTGTGGATAAAGATGTACAACCGATTCTAGGATTAAGTTCATGTGAGAAGCTTAACTTGATAAAGAAAGTTTTCATGGTGACATCACAAGTAGAAGATGAATGCAAATCAGTGTTTACAGAATACAGAGACATGTTTGAAGGTTTAGGTTGTCTGCCTGGCGAGCATAAGATAAATCTAGACACGCAAGTTCCTCCAGTGATACACCCCTGTAGAAAAGTGCCATTTGCGCTGAGAGAAAAACTAAAACAGGAGTTAAACCGCATGGAAGCTTTGGGTGTGATACAGAAAGTTGATGAGCCTACTGAATGGGTGAGCTCCTTAGTAATTGTTGAAAAGAAAAATGGACAACTCAGAATATGTCTGGATCCAAGAGATTTAAATAAGGCTATTAAAAGAGAACATTTCAAACTACCAACCAGAGATGAAATCATGTCACAGTTTGCGGGAGCAAAATGGTTCAGTAAATTGGATGCATCTTCAGGATTCTGGCAAATGAAGCTAGATGAAGCCAGCTCAATGCTGTGTACATTTAATACCCCAGAAGGTCGATACAGATTCCTTCGACTACCATATGGGATATTGTCTGCTCCAGAAGTATATCACAAAAGGATACACATGATTTTTGAACACATTCCAGGTGTTGAAACAATGATGGATGACATTATTGTCTGGGGATCTACAAAAGAAGAACATGATTCTAGACTGAGACAAGTAATGGAACTTATCAAGAAGGTGAATCTAAAGCTGAACAAGGACAAATGTGAATTTGGTGTGAAAACACTTACCTTTATGGGTGACGTGGTCTCGGAGGAAGGTGTGAAGCCTGACCCGAGGAAAATATCAGCCATAATAAACATGGAACGTCCTAACAACAAAGACGACGTGAGAAGATTCCTAGGAATGATTACTTACTTAGGAAAGTTTATTTCTCAACTCTCCGAACAAACAGCACCTCTAAGATGGTTGTTGGACAAAAATAATGAGTGGATGTGGTCACATGAACAAGAAGAAAGTTGGCAAAACTTGAAATGGACCATCACAGAGCAACCGGTACTAAGATTCTTTGATCCTACAAAAAGTATAAGAATTTCAGCAGATGCCTCGCAATTTGGCCTAGGCTCAGTGTTGTTACAAGAACATGAGGATACATGGCAACCGGTAATCTATGCATCAAGAGCATTGACAAGTGCTGAAACAAGATATGCTCAGATAGAAAAAGAACTTCTAGCAATCACATATGCATGTGAGCGATTTCATCAATTTGTGTATGGTCAAGCGTTTACAGTGGAAACTGACCACAAGCCATTGGTAGCTATCATGGCTAAATCGTTACATGACTGTCCCATGAGAATTCAAAGAATGCTTATAAGACTACAGAAATATGATGTCCAATTGCTGTACTGTCCTGGTAAATACATGTACATTGCTGACACACTTTCCCGTGCTGTGAACAAAAGTGAAGGTTCTGAAAGTCTGATGGATAAAGAGATAGACGCATATGTTAATTTGATTGTAGCTTCTCTACCTGTGTCTCTTGCAAGACAAGAACAGATAAGAAAAGAAACAGAGACAGACATCACAATGAAAGTGTTACAAGACATCATTCTGAAAGGATGGCCAGCAGAAAAAAATGCGTGCCCACTGTCTATTCATGATTATTGGATGTACCGCACTGACCTTACGGTTGTCAATGGTATTATTTACAAAGGCAATAGAATTATTATACCTGCACGACTAAGAAAAATTATGCTGTGCAAGATACATGAAGGCCACTTAGGAGAAGAGAAATGCAAACGGAGGGCGCGTGAAGTGATGTATTGGCCAAGAATGAACCAGGACATAGCACAGACAACAGCTACATGTGAACTGTGTCTTACGTACAGACCAAAGCAACAAGTCGAGCCGCTGAGTCCTCATGCAGTGCCAGAGAGACCATACCAGAAGGCAGGCGCAGATTTGTTTGATTGTATTGGAAAAACACACATTGTCGTGACTGATTATTATTCTAATTACCCTGAGGTGCAGACTCTACCTACAACTACTAGTAAAGCCGTAATCAGTTGCATGAAGTCAATCTTTGCAAGGCATGGTGTTCCTATGGAAGTGTTCACTGACAATGGACCTCAGTTTTCCAGCGCTGAATTTAGACAGTTTGCTGAAGAGTGGGAATTTGTCCATGCAACATCGAGTCCCCACTATCCACAGTCAAATGGGTTGGTGGAAAGTTCAGTAAAAACTGTAAAGAGTCTAATGAAAAAAGCACAAGACGGCAAAGAAGATTTCTACAAAAGTCTTTTAATCTACCGCAGTACACCTTTACAGAATGGACTCTCTCCTGCACAAATGCTGATGGGAAGGAGGATTAGAGCAAATCTTCCGATAAGTGACGAACTGCTTAATACGCATAACTCAGCATTGGTGAGACTGAGTAAGGTACGTCAACAGGAGAAACAGAAACTGTACCATGATAGGCGAGCAAAAAGCTTATCTGATCTAAGATCAGGTGACCAAGTCCGTCTCCGAGATCATGAAAAAGGCATTTGGATGCAGAAAGGTATTGTGCAAGCACAAGTAGCACCAAGATCTTATATTGTACGTACAGATCGTGGAACAGAAGTAAGAAGAAATCGGGTCGATTTAAGATCTCAACCCAACCATAGTGATGGCAACACGACTGAAGAATACCCTTCATCTGACATGTATGATGGACTTGATAATGGTGAACAAACCATGATGGAAGAAAGGTCCAACATGGTTGACGATACACAGACTTTGTGTGAAAGACCCATAAGAGAAATACGCAGACCTGAGAGACTCATTGAAACGTGTTAGATGATGTTCTTAATGTTATATTGTTAAATTGTTATACTGAAGGATACAGGGCTTATCTTTAAAGAAAAGAAGATGTGATGTTATTGCATTAGATATGCTTAATGTTTGTAGACACTCCCTTATATGTTTAAGCTTGAATCTTTAGTGATGGTCCCTAAGACCATGAGGAATACTGGGAAGTGGGTGTGGCCAGTGTGCAATGTACCCAGAGTCTGCAAATGGCTGAATAAAGAGCTCAGCAGTGCCCACCCATGCTTCAGTGTCCTGATGAACTGATTTACAAGTATATTAACAAAACAAGAGCCACCTCATGTGGTCACTGAGGGAAACTCTCCTCTAGTTGTCCCGATATCTGTTTAATTCTCCACTTCTGGTTAAGGAATTTACTGATACATTCAACTGTAACAAATAGAGTATCAAAGTGAATATTTATTGTGCATTATATTTTTGCTACATTTCTATGAGTAAAAGAGTGAATAGACCGTATTCCCCAAGAGCCATAAGTATTGTCGGCAATGCTATTTATCCTTTATGCCAAAGTTGATCACAATGTGCAAGGAAGGATGGTTAACGGCAGGTGTAATGCAAGGGGTTAAAGTTTGCATATTCTCCATTATGACAGTGGGTATACCGGACAGAATCTATTGAAAGACTGCTGGCGTCGCGAGAACCCTGCGTATCTGAAAGTTCCAAAAAGGTTAAGACTGCCGAGAATGTCAGTAACCCTTGAAGAACCTATCTGCAATCAGAACAATCATGTTATACACTGCAGTGTAACCACCAGCGTTTGCAATATACAATGATAATCAGGAGGTGTTGCAGGAGAAACGGTGATTTTTCTATGTAGTCAACATACATTTGTCTAGATGTAATAACTAGCGCATGAGTTTGCAGTCTTACTGTAATATTGCTATGAAGTCACATTTGCCTCTTCACAGCAATACCCAAGGTTATGACAGCAAATGTGGTTGAGTGTAAGGCCTGGAGACCGTATATGGTTACCTAATACATACTCCACACTCCCGTGTTTCCCCCTTATAGATCATATCGTGTGCATACAGCTCTGTCGTGAGAGGCTGGGTGGCTCTGAAAAGAGCCTTTGGGGGGAGTTAAGAAAGATCAGGCTGCGACTCTTCCATCACTTTTTTGCCGCAGCTTTCTTAGCCGGACTCTTGGTAGCTTTGGGCTTAGCCGCCTTTTTAGCCGGGCTCTTGGCAGCTTTAGGTTTAGCCGCTTTCTTAGCCGGGCTCTTGGCAGCTTTGGGCTTAGCCGCCTTCTTGGCCGGGCTCTTGGCAGCCTTCTTCGGGCTTTTTGCGGCAGACGCCGTTGGCTTCTTCACCTTCTTCGGGCTCTTGGCCGCACTCGGAGCTTTCTTGGGCTTCTTAGGGGATTTGGTCACTTTCTTTGCCGCCGGCTTCTTGGGCTGCACAGACTTCTTGGCCGCCTTCCCTTTGCTCTCCAGCTGCTTCTTATTCAGTTTGAAGGACCCGGAAGCGCCGCTGCCTTTCACCTGGATGAGGGTTTCCTTGGTCACTAAACCTTTCACAGCCAGTTTGACGCGGGTGTTATTCTTCTCCACATCGTAACCTCCGGCAGCCAGAGCCTTCTTCAGGGCGGTATAAGAAACCCCGCTGCGCTCTTTGGAGGCGGACACGGCTTTCAGGATCAGCTAGGACACTTTAGGACCAGAGGGTTTGGGGCCCTTCTTAGCTCCTCCTGCGGCTTTCTTCGGCTGTCTCTTCTTCTTGCCGGCGCCCTCTGATAGAGGAACAGACTCAGCGGCGACTGGTGCGGTTTCTGCCATCTTCACTACAAGTACACAAATAGAAAAGTACTATCCATAGAGGGCGGCAGAAGTCTCTTATATACACTGCCGGCTGCGCTGTGATTGGCTGGTGTGCACAGTCCGTCCTGTGTTTCTATTGGTGGATACGCAGACACGTAAACCCTTCCCTGTCTGAGTGTAAGGGGAGCTTTCCTCGTACGTTGTGTTTCTGTGACCGAGGAAAATAGACTTTTATACGAAATGAGAAGACGAGCGAGCTGGTTCTCTGCACCACAACCGTCCTCCAAGGCCTCTCCTAACCCTTTATGGTCATTGCTGGACTAGGTGCTGCTAAGGAAGCCAGGAATCCCCGCTGGCAGCTCCTCCATACCCCGTCGGATCTGCCCGGCATGTGACACATCTCCCCGTTTCTACAAGGCTAAAATGGCCCATCCGGGCTCTTCTCTCTCCACCTGTCACTTGTCATAAAAGATGCTCTTTGTCACACTCTGTACAGAGCAGGCTGCATATTGAACGACATAAAGATGATCAGGACTCTTGTACACCCGGGTGGTTAGCACAGGCAGGTTGATAAATTGCCATCTTTATTGTGAAGAGACGCTGGTGTGGCAAGAGCAGGCTGCTGGGCACATTGAAAAACAAAGGCATCTTGGTATCCTCTCTTGCCAACACTTGTAGAGTAGGGTCAATAAATGTTGTCCCTCCTGGGGACCCTCTCTCGTCAATAAAGCAGATATTAAAGTACCATAAATCTTACCGTATGGAGTACAAAGGGGTTGCAGTATCACAGTGCTATATCTTCAGTTCTAAAGCAGCATGGTCACTTACTATTGTATTTAGTCTTGGTTTGTAGCACATTACACGGGTACAGTGACGGATTGCTTATAAACTGTAGACTTCTGATTCCCTCAGCTTAACACCATATATTAATATTGTTAATCTTAGCACTATAAACTTAACTATAATAAAGACACAACAACTTTGTAGTGGAAAATAAAATAATATTTTTATTTATTTATTTACCTATAAAGGGTGGCGGCGAGAGCGATTGAATCTGCTAACAATTAATATCGAAAACCGAACAGTGTATGGCCCACAGGCACTAACCACTGGTCCCAGGCACCACAGTCCTTTACGATCGGCCGCTGCTAAATCTGGCGTTATAGTGACCACTCCCCTCTGGGCTCTCCAAGACGTACGCGCACAGTGCTGGTCAAGGGGTCCTCGCACAGAGGTACCAAGAGCCAGGGTGCTTCGAAAGGAGCGGTGACGTGCGACCAATCAGTGGTAGCACCGTATGAATTAGTCGCTGATTGAAAAAGCTCTCCTGCCACGCTGGAGTCCTTTAACGGACCCCCAGCCCGCCACCCATAGACCTCACTAACTGACCTACTCTCCAAAAAAGCTGTTCTATAAAAATCCAATTGCCTTCCTCTGACAGATGAACCCCATCATTCCTATTACGGAGGAAAAAATGGCAAAATACCTTCATGCCCCCGTATAAAAACAACAGCGAGCAGCAAAGCCCAAGGTTAACACTGGACGGGGAGTATATTATTGCGTATCCATCACCTATTTGGTCTAATATACCTTTTGTACGCGTCTGACTTCCAGCGCCCTAAAGCTTTAATGGCGCTAACGGAAGAACCACTCTCAGCAGCAACAGTAGCCGCCCCAATCCTGAAGGAGTGAGTGCCAAATAATAACGGGTCTAGGCCCACGTGCTTCAGTGCACTCTTAAATATGGCCGTGAACTGATATTTCGACAAAGGTGATCCGTCAGCATGAATCAACCAGGGCTCAGAATCATGTGGTCTAACTCTTTGAAACTCAATGCACAGTACCACGGGGCAGATATCACAATCCCCTTGTGCAGAAATGGATATCCATTGACCACGACCCACTTGATCTGTTTTGGATCTGAGGATTTGACAAGACAGCATGTTAACATCCAACAACATGTGCTTTGCTGACAAGGCATTCCCCAAATTATGCTTAGACTGCGCCACCAACTCACTCACTCTAAACGCAGCAAAGAAAGCGAGCGAAAAAGCTAAGCGAAAGAGCAACGACTCACAAACACTTTCTGTAATGACCGCCAGCGCAGAAATAAGCTTCCTCAAGATGTTCTTGTCCACCGGCCTTCTAATATCCTCCTTACCTGGTTGCACTCACAACCAACCTTTCAAGGCCTTAGTGACCAAGAACCCTTTAGTAAAATCAGTTCACCTATGGAGTTTGGCCATAAACGAGATTCCTGCCAGCATAGCCGTCATTAAAGTTTTAGAAATGCCCTGCTGATACTTAAACCAAATAAAATCAGGCATGTCCGCGCTTTGACCTGAGTCACACCGACCGCGCGACTGTAAGTACTGTCCCCATTGGTGCCATGCTGCACGATATGCTCTCCTGGTGGAAGGGGCCAAAGAAGCTTCCGCCAGTCTCGACTACCTGCCAAACAAAAGGGGGACATGGCGTACCCGTAACGTCTGCCTGCGAAGCCAATTCCCTAAAACGTGCCCACTGTCCTCTGGATAACGCATCCGCCACCTCATTCTCCGCACCAGGCACATGTCTTGCTCTGAATGTAATGTCATTCTCAAGGCAGCGCAGCACCAAATGCCTCAACAACTCGATTGCAGGAATGGATGATGTGCTCCGTTTATTAATGCACTGCACTACTCCCAGATTATCGCACCAGAATATCACCTCCTGCCCTCGTAACAGAGACGCCCATAATTCCACCGCTACTACAATGGGGAACAACTCCATTACCAGTAGGTTGACTAGCAACCCTTTACCACGCCATGCCTCTGGCCACCGATCCGCACACCATCTACCTTTAAAGTATGCTCCAAAACCAACCGACCCAGAGGCTTCTGTCACTAACTCAAGGTGCTTATTAGAGACTGGTGCAGCCGGCCAGATAGAAATCCCGTTAAATTTCTCCAAGAACCTTAACCACATCCGCAAATCCTCTCTAATCTCCTTAGTTAGTGTAACCCTAGCGTGCGGCCGCGACATTCCCACTGTAGCCAGCTGCATCTTTCTACAGAACACTTTTCCCATAGGAATAATTCTGCAGGAAAAATTAAAGGAACCTAACAATGATTGTGCCTGGCGTAAGTAAACAGACCTTGAAGCCAACGTAAGCTCAATTGATCTTACCAGCTTCTCCACCTTCTCCTAGGGCAACCTACAACAACCTTCCCGCGTGTCAATCTCGATTCCCAAGAATGACAAACAAGTTAAGGGACCTTCTGTCTTGTCGTGTGCCACTGGCACTCCCAAGATAGAAAATAAAGCCTTGGCCGCAAACAGCATGTCTGCGCACTCTGACGAGCCCACCTTTCCAATAAACAAAAAGTCGTCCAAATAGTGAGCTATACCCACATGACCCGTTCCTGCCTGTATACACCAGTGCAAGAAGGACCCGAACGCTTCAAAGAATGTGCAGGACACTGCGCAACCCATTGAAAGACATTTGTCCACATAGTACCCATCTGGCAGACGAAAACCCATAAATCTAAAGGACTCTGGATGAAGGGGAAGCAGGCGAAAGGCAGATTCAATATCTAGTTTCGACAACAAAGCCCCCGACCCAAAGGATCTGACTAGATCTAAGGCTTCTTCAAACGACTGATAACTCACTGAGCTATCCTCTGCCTCTATGGCATCGTTAACCGATTGCCCGTGAGGATGGGGAAGGTGCTGTATCAGCCTAAATTTCCCTGTCGCCTTTTTAGGTACCACTCCCACTGGGGAGATGACCAAACCCGCTATGGGAGGAGATGGAAAGGGGCCAGCCATGCGGCCTAAATCTACTTCTTTCCGCACCTTCTCCTCCAAAATTTCTGGGAACTCATAGGCTGAGCGCAAATTATTTTTTGCATTAGCCATAACACTAAGTACTATGGGAAGGGAAAAACCTATCTTACAACCTGCACCTAAAAATTCCGCCTGCTTCGTATTCGGAAACAAGCGAAGCCACCTGTCCAGCTGCTCTATCTGGACCGGCGAACCCGCTTTACTGAGCGGGCCCTGACTCCCCCTTACTCTTTCCTGCTCCTGGCACGCCTTTATTGCAGTCACGAGCTGGATGTGGTCCTTTGCATTTGGCACAAGCATGCCTGTACCTACATGCATTTCCTCTAGTGCACGTGCCGCTGTTAAAGGCAAAACACCTGTTCTGTTCTGCGTTGGGGGAGAACCACATCTCCCCTGCATGCGAAACCTCTGCACCCTAAAATCCTGCCCCTCACTTTCCTTCGGACGCATCATCTCCATCCACGTCTCTACGTCCTTACAATCAAATGGAATGATGCACTTTCCTTTTACTTTCTCCCTGAAGCTCTCATCATATCTCCGCCAGATTGAGCCTCCATCTCTCCTATAGATCCCCGTAATTAGGTGTAAATATCTCCAGACATCCACCGCCGCCTCGGGCTTGGTTTCCAAATACACTGAAGCAAATACACTAAACACCGTCACCCAATTGGGGAATGATTTATAGGCCTCCTCTCCTATTTCACCTTTCTCCTTAGCCTTTTCTAGCTCTTTCTTGCCCATTTTAGTTATATTGAAGATATCTACATACGCTCCCTTCTTAATCCTCTCTCTGGAACTCCTCCTCATCCCTGATGTCAGCGCCGTATACGAGCAATGGACTACTGGCCCTTTACCCCCGCTTTCTTTAACCGCAGCCTGCGCTACCTTCCTCTGGCTTTTTCGCCCCACTAAAATGCTCATTCAGAATCCTCAACAATTTCTTAGAACTACTTTCCTGGTCCGATGAGGACCCACTGTATAAAGATGACACACTTGTACTATGTGAAACTGTGTGAGACAAAACTTTACGGCACTCACCTTGCGATGCGACCCCCGGACTTGCCGCTTCATCCCGCCGAGGAGCCCTCTCCGCTGACGTCTCACTCCTTGTGGCTGACAGCCGGCGTCTCCTCGATGTCGCCGGACCTTCCGCTAAGCCACCAGCATCAATTCCACTGCTACCCTGTCTTTCTGGGGAACAAAGAACGTTAGTACCCGTTCCTCTTGCTCTGTTCGCCGCATGCCTGCGCTCTGGCACCACTGACCTAGGGGTCTGCCTATCATCCTCTACCTCACCATAGCTTACCGCGCGCCCTTGCTGCCAGCTTACATAGCTCGCTCGGGGATGCCTGAGTGGCGGTTCCCCTACCACCAAGAGTCTATCCTGATAATACGACGTTCCCCTGAACTGCTGGTAATCCCTGTCAACCCCTTGATGACAACATGGCTGCCCGCTGCCGCGGCCCCCCATCCTCCCGATACTGCTCTTCAAAACTGTCAGGAGGTAAAAGATATGGTCCATGCGTACATGCTTCCTGACCTGGTAAAGAATGGAACGCTGGCCCTCCCCTCCCCATACTTGGCCCCCACGATGGGAGAGGGTGCCGCTGCTGACAAGGCCCACCCGTACCTACGCTTTGCTCATCATACCCGTAGAACCTGTCTTCAGCCCGACCGAGCCCTGTTTGGGCGTTCATAAAATCACAGAACTGCTGCCCCTCATCTCTCAAATGGCGCCACCCCCATATTCACTGTCCAGGCTCTCTGCGTAGTGCCCCAAATTCCAGTCATACCGATGTCTACTACCCCCTTGATACTCATATCCCCTTCCATGCGTGACAACCGGGGAATGCGAACTTCCACTGTCCGAAACTCGCTCCCCTGGACTATCGCCGGCAACCTGCCGTGCTGAAGGAACCCCTTTACCCCTCCTCTCCTGCTGCCAGACCCCAACCCGCTCCAGATCCTTGCCCGCTGGGGACACAGACCTGGACCTACCGGTGTGCCGGCGCCCTCACTGTGCCTGACCCCCAGTCGGAGACGGCGTTTCCATCCTGGATCTCCTAACCTTGCCTCTCCTAACCTTGCCTCTCCCCCTTGCTCCTTTCACTACATGCCTCTGCTTAAGGGACCTGCTTGGAGCCCGGCCTCGCATGCGCACAGTACCTGCGGCCGGGGAAGCTGACATGTCCACCGCCACCGGGCGTCCCCTGTTAACCTCTCTCTGCTGCCTTTCATGCTCCTCTGCCCCCGCTATCACCAACTCCGGACCAGGACTCCGTTCTTCAGGCCCCTCAGGTAAGATGGCGGCCGTCATCACACGAGGACTGACCGAGAGATCACTCTCGGCGGGGAGCTCAGTCAGGTCATTAAAACGGGCAGGGGGACCCACGCTGCACCTGGGGCGAGAAATATTCCCAAATAGTTTGAAAGCAAAGGACCAGAATACGTGCAGCGCTATACAGTACCACAAATCCCTGAAACAACTAGCAACAATATCCCCACTGTTAACACAGAAAGAATCAGGCACAATGAAAAAACACCGTTATTGTAATCACAAAAAGCAACTTAAAAAACCAAATCATATCACTTAGCCGGACAGTGATCCGTTCACCAGGAAATCCTGATGACAGAGGAAGTTGCCCTGCCTAGCCAGAGATATATATGAAAACCTCCTTTAATTCATCCCCCTAACATCCGGGAGCAGCAACTTCCTAAAACATTAAACCCTAATGTCCATGTCCAGCTTTGTGACAAGCATCTCCGTTTATTTACATTCAGCTTAAGGGCATCATTCCTAATAGTATGAACTGCAGTATTTTGGACACTAACGTCCAGGTTCCAGGAGCCAAAAATCCCAGGCTGCAGGTTAGCATTTCTAGAAAGAAAAAAACAATAATGTGTTAATTTTATGATTATCTTGGATTTAGAGATATTTTCTTGGATTATATTGAATTGTGTGACAATTGGTGGCTCCATTGTTTAATCATTCACTACTACAGACTTCAGGGAGCCCTTGGGCACGTGAGGGCACAACAAACTTACTGGTACTCTCCGCAAGATAGTACCCTCCAATCCTCATGCTGGGACAAATTTCTCCACTTGTTCCCATCCCCTTCTGGACCAAGAGATTCAGAAGAGTGGCTTAAAGGGTGATGCAAGGTACATATTGGGTATCCATATGCTTTTCAAGCTTGCTGGAGGTTATAACTCCTAATGGACTGTCAGACATCACCCGGGAAGTTTGTAGCGTTAGCCGTTCTCAATTGTTAGAGTGCAAAATTATCCTCATTAGCAACCTTCTAGAGGAGTTTTTGACTTCCCTGCCTCTACTTACTATTGCCTTGTCACTTTTAAACTCATGGTCATGTAGACTGGTAGGTATTCATGCCTAACTCGGAGACTCTCCACCATACTTCTCTGTGATGAGAGCAGATTATTGGTATTGATCAATAAGGAGTAAATCTCCGGGAATCTCCTCTCATCATTATTAATGCTGCTGCTCAGATTATAACATTTCACCATGAGTCGTAATCAAGCAATTTTGTATAGTGTTATGAAATGTTCACTGTAAAGGAGCCTAAACGCCTATTAAAGTAAATGAGGAAATGTACACTGATAAAACACCTGGGTACCCTGAACGGACATTCCTGGGACTGGAAAAATGGGTAGTTATTTACCCGTTTGTAGTTAGAAAATCCTCCAAGGGTTTAACTGCCCAAGCAGCCTGCACATAAAGACTTTTACTGTGATTATCCTCTTTCTGAATGTCAAATGCATAGCTTACTGGTTCTTGGCAGTGCTCCCAGAATTTACGGAGACAATACAGGAGGTCTCAGGCTTCATTCAACATTATTTTATGTGTGTGTATATAAATATATATATATATATATATATATATATATATATATATATATATATATATATATATATATATACACAAAAACAGACATAGATCCTCTGCACTCTCCATTATCATCTACTTATATAGTGCCACTAATTCTGCAGTTCTGTACAGAGAATTTATTTACATCAGTCCCTGCCCCATTTGAGCTTACAGTCTAAATTTCCTATAACACACACTCAGACACAGTCTAGGATCAATTTGATAGCAGCCAATTGACCTACTAATATATTTTTGGAGTGTGGGAGGAAACCAGAGCACCTGGAGGAAACCCACGCAAACACAGGGAGAATATACAAACTCCACACAGATAAGGTCATGGTTGGAAATTGAACTCATGATTCCAGTGCTGTGAGGCAGAAGTGCTAACCACTTTGCCAAACGTGCTGCCCGATATAGATTGTATAGATTGTCTATACAATGTGGG
Source organism: Mixophyes fleayi (assembly GCF_038048845.1). NCBI lineage: Eukaryota > Metazoa > Chordata > Amphibia > Anura > Limnodynastidae > Mixophyes > Mixophyes fleayi. The sequence continues at coordinate 53,307,267 of NC_134405.1, read as the reverse complement.
CAACCCCCTCTTGCACCGCAGTCTGTACATCGAGAGTGCAGAGGATATATGTCTTTTTTTGTTTATACAATGTAAGTTCCATCACTCTTGCACCCCATTCTTTACATTAATTAATTCCAACTTGTGTCAGGTGAGTCCCAGGTCTCCCATGGCTGCTAGTGCTTGGTAAAGACTCACCTTTAAAAGCTGTGTGCAGGTAAGCCTAAGGCCCAGATAAAATAGCATAGCATATGATCATGGTAGGACTGACCAGAATGGGAAGACTTTGGCGTGAGTTGATCAGCTTAACATATATTGCAATATGTGGAACTAACATTCCCTGTTTTTAATATAGAAAAGCTTTTAGCACAGCATTAGTTATGTGTTTGGAGAGTGCAGAGTATCCCTGTTCTTTGTATGTATGTATGTATGTATGTATGTATGTATATATATATATATATATATATATATATATATATATATATATATATATATATTCTGTATAAAACGGAGCTCTGTTTGACCATGTAATATTTTATTATCTATACTTCTGGAGATCACTATCACCTTCAACTAGTGTGTGTAACTGCTATTAGGAATACTTTAGCTAATAAAATTACTGCTTCAAGATCCTGTTTTGACACATACTTACCTGCGGCATGTTATTATTAGAGATAAGCGCACTCGGATTTTGTGAATCCGAGCCCACCCGAACCTTTCCGATCCGAGTCGGATCCGAGACAGATCCGGGTATTGGCGCCAAATGAAAACTTGAAACCGAACCTCTGAGTCATAATCCCGTTGTCGGATCTCGCGATACTCGGAACCTATAAATTCCCCGCTAGTCGCCGCCATCTTCACTCGGGCATTGATCAGGGTAGAGGGAGGGTGTGTTAGGTGGTCCTCTGTTCTGGTAGATCTCGTGCTGTGCTGTTTAGTTCTGTGCTGTGCTGTGTTCTGCAGTATCAGTCCAGTGGTGCTGTGTGCTGTGCTCTGTCAAATTTGAGTTCAGTGGTGCTGCTGGGTCCTGTGTGCTGTGTCCTGTTCAGTCCAGTGGTCCTGTGTCCCGTGCTCTGTGCTTCTAAGGGCATAGTTATTTCCCCAATATTCCCAAGTGTTTAAAAAAATTAAAAAAAGTTAATAAAAAAAAAAACACAAAAAACTAATTAATTTTTTTTTTAATTACAACAAAATTTGCCAAAACAATCCTGCAGTATAAGCCCATTGGTGCTGCAATATTACCAAGTTCACACATTCTGCAGTATCTTGTGCTACATATAATGGAGAGCAAACATTTGGAGGATAAAGTAAGGAAAGATCAAGACCCACTTCCTCCTAATGCTGAAGCTGCTGCCACTAGTCATGACATAGACGATGAAATGCCATCAACATGGTCTTCCAAGCCCGATGCCCAATCTCCTAGTACAGGGCATGTAAAATCCAAAAAGCCCAAGTTCTCAAAAAAAAGCAAAAAGAGAAACTTAAAATCATCTGAGGAGAAACGTAAAGTTGGCAATATGCCATTTACGACACGTAGTGGCAAGGAACGGCTTAGGCCCTGGCCCGTGTTCATGACTAGTGGTCCATCTTCACCCAAGGATCTTAGCCCTCCTCCCCCCCCCCTACAAAAAATTGAAGAGAGTTATGCTGTCAGCAACAAAACAGCAAACATCTCTGCCTTCTAAAGATAAATTATCACAAATCCCCAAGGCGAGTCCAAGGGTGTTGCTGGTTGTCAAGCCTGACCTTCCCATCACTGTACGGGAAGAGGTGACTCGGGAGGAGGCTATTGATGATGTAGCTTGCGCTGTGGAGGAACTTGATGATGAGGATGGTGATGTGGTTATTGTAAATGAGGCACCAGGGGGGGAAACAGCTGATGTCCATGGGATGAAAAAGCCCATCGTCATGCCTGGTCAGAAGACCAAAAAATGAACCTCTTCGGTCTGGAGTTATTTTTATCCAAATCCGGACAACCAATGTATGGCCATATGTAGCTTATGTAAAGCTCTAATAAGCAGGGGTAAGGATCTTGCCCACCTAGGGACATCATCCCTTACACGTCACCTGAATAACCTTCATAGTTCAGTGGTTAGTTCAGGAACTGGGGCTAGGACCGTCATCGGTACAGGGACACCTAAATCCCGTGGTCCAGTTGGTACACACCAGCAACACCCTCCTCGTCAACTTCCTCCACGATCTCCATCAGATTGAGTCCTGAAGCCCAAGTCAGCAGCCAGACTGAGTCCTCTCCAATACGGGATTCATCCGAGGAATCCTGCAGCGGTATGCCTACTACTGCCACTGCTGCTGTTGCTGCTGTTAGTCGGTCATCTTCCCAGAGGGGAAGTCGTAAGACCGCTAAGTTTTTCACAAAACAATTGACCGTCCAACAGTCGTTTGCCATGGCCACAAAATACAATAGTAGTCACCCTATTGCAAAGCGTATAACTGCGGCTGTAACTGCAATGTTGGTGTTAGACGTGCGCCCGGTGTCCGCCATCAGTGGAGTGGGATTTAGAGGGTTGATGGAGGTATTGTGTCCCCGGTACCAAATCCCGTCGAGATTCCACTTCACTAGGCAGGCAATACCAAAAATGTACAGAGAAGTACGATCAAGTGTCCTCAGTGCTCTGAAAAATGTGGTTGTACCCACTGTCCACTTAACCACGGACATGTGGACAAGTGGTTCTGGGCAAACGAAGGACTATATGACTGTGACAGCCCACTGGGTAGATGCATCGCCTTCCGCAGCAACAACAACAGCTGCATCAGTAGCAGCATCTACAAAATGGCTGCTCGTGCAAAGGCAGGCAACATTATGTATTACATGCTTTAATAAGAGGCACAACGCTAACAACATATTAGAGAAACTGAGGGAAATTATCTCCCAGTGGCTTACCCCACTTAGACTCTCAGGGGGATTTGTGGTGTCAGACAATGCCAGTAACATTGTGCGGGCATTAAATATGGGCAATTTCCAGCACGTCCCATGTTTTGCACACACCATTAATTTGGTGGTGCAGCATTACCTCAAGAGTGACAGGGGTGTGCAGGAGATGCTTGTGGTGGCGCGCAAAATTGCTGGACACTTTCGGCATTCAGCCAGTGCCTACCGCAGACTAGAGGCACATCAAAAAAGCATGAACCTGCCCTGCCATCACCTCAAACAAGAGGTTGTGATGCGCTGATACTCCACCCTCTATATGCTGCAGAGGATGGAGGAGCAGCAAAAGGCCATTCAGGCCTACACAGCCACCTACGACATAGGCAAAGGAGTGGGGATGCGCCTTTGTCAAGCGCAGTGGAGACTGATTTACGTGTTGTGCAAGGTTCTCCAGCCGTTTGAACTTGCCACACGAGAAGTCAGTTCCGACACTGCCAGCTTGAGTCAGGTCATTCCCCTGAGCAGGCTGTTGCAGAAGCAGCTGGAGAAAGTGAGGGAGGAGCTGGTAAAGCATTGCGATCCAACAAAGCATTTAGCCCTTGTGGATGAAGCCCTTCATACGCTTTGCCAGGATCCGAGGGTGGTCACTCTTTTAAAGTCAGAGGAATACATTCTGGCCAACGTGCTCGATCCTCGGTTTAAAGCGTATGTTGTGTCTCTGTTTCCGGCGGACACAAGTCTACAGCGAAGAGGACCGTGACATGCCAACAGCTCCACCCTCATTTTCTTCCACATCTATGGCTGCGAGGAAAAAGCTCAGTTTTCCTAAAAGAGCCGCTGGCGGGGATGCTGATAACATCTGGTCCGGACTGAAGGACCTGCCAACCATTGCAGACATGTCTACTGTCGCTGCATTGGATGCTGTCACAATTGAAAAAATGGCGGAGGATTATTTTGCTGACACCATCCAAATAGACATGTCAGACAGTCCATATTGTTACTGGCAGGAAAAAAAGGCAGTTTGGAAGCCCCTGTACAAACTGACTCTATTTTACCTGAGTTGTCCCCCCTCCAGTGTGTACTCGGAAAGAGTTTTTAGTGCAGCGGGGAACCTGGTCAGTGAGCGGCGAAGGAAGTTGCTTCCTCACAACGTTGAAAAAATGATGTTTATAAAAATGAATAATCAATTCCTCAATGAAGTACAGCACTGCCCTCCAGATAGTACAGAGGGGCCTGTGGTTGTGGAGTCCAGCGGGGACGAATTGATAATGTGTAAGGAGGAGGAAGTACACACTGTAGGGGAGAGGAATCAGAGGTTGAGGATGGGGACGACATCTTTCCTCAGTAGAGCCTGTTTAGTTTGTACAGGGAGAGATGAATTGTTATTTTGGTGTGGGGGCCCAAACAAACCAATCATTTCAGCCACAGTTGTTTGGTAGGCCCTTTCGCTGAAATGATTGGTTTGTTAAAGTGTGCATGTCCTATTTCAACAACATAAGGGTGGGTGGGAGGGCCCAAGGACAATTCCATCTTGCAACTATTTTTTGGGGCATTATGTGACCATTCAACAGTCGTTTGCCATGTTCAAAAAGTAAAAGAAAATGTCAACAAATTCAAAAAAATTAATCAAAAGTTAAATGCCCTGTCATTATTTAAAACAAGAGGGTTTTACGTGCTAGAATTAGTGTAGTGTTAATATGTTATAAACACTACACTTGGAACTTGCAGGAGGTATTGTGGCCCAGGTATCAAATTTAGTACCGGGGCCACCCCTCTACACAGTCCAGATTTTTTTTTTTGGAAATTCAGAGCCGTGGAGGGTTTTTTATTAATTATATTGTGGTGACCCACTCCTCTACGCAGTCCAGATACATTTATTGGTGCGAATCATACAAGTTCAGGGTTTTAAAATTATATTGTGGTGACCCACTCCTCTACGCAGTCCAGATACATTTATTGGTGCGAATCATTCAAGTTCAGGGTTTTTAAATTATATTGTGGTGACCACTCCTCTACGCAGTCCAGATACATTTATTGGTGCGAATCATACAAGTTCAGGGTTTTTAAATTATATTGTGGTGACCCACTCCTCTACGCAGTCCAGGTACATTTGTTGGTGTGATTAAGACCAGTTGATGGTTTTCTTATTATATTGTGGGGACCACTCCACTACGCAGTCCAGAAAGATACCTCGTTGCACTGTTTTGGGCTAATAACTATATTGTGAGGTGTTCAGAATACACTGTAAATTAGTGGAAATGCTTGTTATTGAATGTTATGGAGGTTAATAATAGCATAGGAGTGAAAATAAGCCCAAAAAGTTGATTTTTGAACTTTTTATGCTTTTTTCAAAAAAAATCCGAATCCAAAACCTTAAATCCGAACCAAAACCTTTCAGCAGGTGTTTTGCGAAACAAATCCGAACCCAAAACAGCGTGAAAATCTGAATCCAAAACACGAGACAACAAAAGTCGCCGATGCACATCCCTAGTTAATATAGTGTGTGTGTGTGTGTGTGTGTGTGTGTGTGTGTGTGTGTGTCGATGTTAATATAGTGTGTGTGTCTTTCCCCATGTTAATATAGTGTGTGTGTGTGTGTGTCCATGTTAATATAGTGTGTGGCCATGTTAATATAATGTGTGTGTATGTAGCCCCATGTTAATATAGTGTGTGTGTGTGTGTGTGTGTGTGTGTGTGTGTGTGTCCATGTTAATATAGTGTGTGGTCATGTTAATAAAATGTGTGTGTATGTAGCCCCAAGTTAATATAGTGTGTGGCCATGTTAATATAATGTGTGTGTATGTAGCCCCAAGTTAATATATTGTATGTTTGGCCATGTTCATATAGTGTGCGTGTGTGTGTTTGACAATGTTCATATAGTGTGCGTGTGTGTGTTTGTCCATGTTCATATAGTGTGCCCGCAATATTTTAAAAATAGTGTGCATGTGTGTGCACAGTATTTTAAATATAGTGTGTGTGTGTGTGTGTGTGTGTGTGTGTGTGTGTGTATGTGTGTGTGTGTGTGTGGCCCATGGTAAAATTGTGTGTATGTGGGGCCCCATGTTAATATAGTGTGTGTGGCCCCATGTTAAAATAGTGTGTGTGTGGGGCCCCATGTTAGTATAGTGTGTGTGTGGCCCCATGTTAATATAGTGTGTAGCCATGTTAATATAATGTGTGTGTGTGGCTCCATGTTAATGTAGTATGTCACCATGTTAATATAGTGTGTATGTGTGTGTGTGTGTGTGTGTGTGTGTGTGTGTTTGTGTGTGGCCCCATGTTAATATAGTGTGTGTTTGGCCATGTTCATTTAGTGTGCGTGTGTGTGTTTGGCCATGTTCATATATTGTGCGTGTGTGTGTTTGGCCATGTTCATATGGTGTGCGCGTATGTCCGCAATATTTTAAATATAGTGTGCGCACAATATTTTAATATAATATGTGAGGGAAGGTAGGATGTTTATATAGTGAGGGAGGTAGGCTATTTATTGGTGGAGTGTTGCTGGGGGCTAATTATTTAGGGTGAGGTGCAGGGCCTGATCAGCCAATAGGCTGCCCAGGCTGCAGCCTAGGGCGCTGGAGCCTGGGGGGCGCAGCATCACGGAGATTAATTTTTTTTCACTGCCTTTTTTTTTATTTATTTAGGCAGCGCCGGGCCTGCATCATCGGGATCGCCCCTGGTGTAAAGGGGGCGGCCCGACTGTCACTACTACATGACAGGCAGTCTGGCAGTGATCGCTGCTAGCTGCCTGTCAGGACGGCCGCGGAAGCTTCTTACTGTGGTCACATGAGATCAGGACTTCCGCATCTCACGTGACCATAGTAAGAAGCGCTCGTGGCCGTCCTGACAGGCAGCTAGCAGCGAGGAGGGGGGGGGGGGTGGCGCTGTGGCAGTAATAGCCTAGTGCAGCTGGTACCCTTGATCGGGCCCTGGTGAGGTGATGGAACCTTTAATTTAATGCTGGGGTGGTTTAGTGCTATCAATTGAAATATGTGGTTGATTTTGGGGAGGAGGGCTATTTATTACATGTGAATATGAATTATTTATTGCTGGGAATGGTTGTGGAAAATGGCTATAATTTTTAAACTTTAATGCTATTTCATTTATTGCTTGGACTGTTTGGAGGGAGGGAAATATGATTTGAGTAAATGGGTATACTGTTAATTTAATGTTGGGGCTGGTTGGAAGGAAATAGTTCTACTTATTAAATGTGAAAAATATTATTTGGGGGACTGGATGGAGGCCTAATTATAAAATGTGAGTGCTATTGTTTTAACACCGGGGCTGGTTGGAGTTTTCTAAATCTCATGTACCCATTTTTTTCAAAATAGGACATCCAATATTCCAGGATCAAGACAAGAAGGAACAGAGCTAAAGAAACCAGCTGCTACAAGTGGTGAAAGTGACCAAGAGAGGTAGGAGAGAGCAGGACATTCTGCCAACTTTCCTGAATCTGGTGGACAGTCCAGAATTTGGGTGACTGTCTAGCTTAGTCAGGATTTGGTCTGATTGCAAGGACAGTTAGGAGGTATGTCCCATTTCACAACATTCTGCTTGTGAAGGCAGAGCTGTATACTTCTAACAGTAGGGCCTGTGTATTTGTCTAAAATGATAACCATGGGCCCGATTCATCAAGGTAAGCAAACGCATCCGTATTTGCGTTGCATACTTTGAGTGACGCAGACACTTACGTGCGAGAAATAAGAACCTCAAACTCCAAAAACACACCCACTTGTGGTCTTCTACACTTAAGTGATGGAAATAAGAATCGCAAACTCAAAAAAACACACCAACATGCGGATCTTTAAACAAGGTAGAAGCACAAGCGACGGATCACAAGTAATTGACGTGAAGCTAAGAAATGTATATGTCACGCCCAATGTGGGAGGTCCGAACAGTTTGTTTACACGTAACAAAACACAATGCCTGTGGCTTATTTTCACGGGATAGCTCTTTACTGATTAATCATTGGCAAATACCAATGATGTGGTACACTGTGAACAATGTTTTACGTTTGCTATTAATTAGTGTAATACACACTTTTACCAAAAAGACACATTGCTGAAGGCCTTTGTGTGTTTTGGATTTCAAGTCGCCGTATAGTGCGCAAAATGCATGGACATGGCTGCATTAAAAGCACATGAATAATGAATCTATAAAAATGTATGTACTATAAATCCATCAGAATTTTCAGGAAAATGCATAGCATACTGTTCCATAAAGGATACACACACACACGAGTGTATACAACCTCCACACAGATAAAGGGCTTCTGTCTGGATTAGAACTCATGACTGCCTTTATGGAAAGTGGGAGAGCTACCCACTATCACAACCTGATGTTTGAAAAAATAGGAAGAACACCAACAATACAGCATGCGTGCTACACAGGCAACTGACACTTATAGGTACTCTTCATTATTCACACAAATTACTGACAAAATAGGAATTTCACAAGAAGCTCAGTGGTTAGCACTTTGAACTCACAACGCAGCAGGTATGAGTTCTAATACAAAGCATATGCATAACAATTTTGTGGACTGTAATCATTTGGCTAAGAAGAAACGAAGGAAATTGACACAATGGTTTTTTTTTTGTTTTTTTTGTTCTTCACGCTCAACCACATTGTAAAATATGCCCTCATATTTATCCTGTATTGTAATAAACTAATTTTTTGGAGGGAACTTTCGAAAAGCCTCAGGGCCCACAGTTCACATGCACATTATTATGTGCATGCTGACATTTACTACTAGGAATGGACTAAGAGGGGGGTGGGGGGAGGTTTGTAGGGGACAGCCTCCTTGGAGTTAAATGCAACATTGCCTGCAAACCTACTTTCATCTGGATACACGGCGTACAGGTTATGGGATGTACTCAGCTTTATCCAAACAGAACGCTCACCACAGTCCAGTACCATGGAGATTTGCTTCACTTGCACTTCTGTCTTACATCACTGACGCCACTTCTGGGTACAGTTTCGATATTATCTTCAATGTGTGACTGGCTTTGCTCTGATACTTGAACGTAACCTTGGACTATCACTACAATGACACATGATTTGGGGAAATTAATAACTAGCTAGGGCATTTGACCTAGTAGAGGCAGGAAGGCGAACTTGAGAAAGACAACCCCGAAAACAAGTGGGGCTCCATGATAAAACTTGGGAGGTGGTCCAGTCCATTTGAGGCGAATGCCGTTGGAGCCATGGCAACCCCAATATGACGGAGCTGGTAGAGGACGGCAAAACATGGGAGGTGATTCTCTCCCTGTTTAATGCTCCTACCTGAAGAACGATAGGCTTAGTGCTGCACTTGATTAATCCATTAGAGATGCGGGAACCATCAATAGCAGTGATGGAGACAGGAGATTCCAGAGGATGCATAGACAAAGAACATTGAGACACGAGGGAGAGTGAAATAAAATTTCCAGCTGCTCCAGAATCCATCAAGGCGTGGGAATGGATAGGACCTAATCGACCATACAGCGTAATAGTAAAAGAACAAATGTTAGGTAAATTAGACAGAGGAGAAGATTTAACATTACCTAATCTGACCTCTCCGGAACAGATTAAGGCTTGGCATTTCCCGACTTCTTAGGTCAATTGTTAAGCATATGGCCAGGGTCGGCACAGTAAATACACAGCTTGTTCTTAAGTCTACGGTCGCGCTCCTCTGGAGTCAAGCGAGAACGTCCCAGTTGCATTGGTTCATCCTTAGAAATTGGGGAAACGAAACGTGGTGTTGGCTTGGGTATGGGACGTCGGGAATTAGCCCTTTCAGCAGTCCTTTTCGCGAAAATGAAGATCCACACAATTACATAGAGAGATAAAAGCATCTAAGGTAGTTGGTAGTTCCTGGAGACCAGAGCATCCTTGATTTTTTCGGATAATCCTTGTCAAAATGTAGCCACCAAGTAGTCATTGTTCCAACGCAACTCAGATGATAGAGAGTGAAAGTTGATGACATACTGAGCCACTGATCGTGAACCTTGGTGGAGTCTGAGAATACTGAATGCTGAGGAGGTAACCCAGCCAGGTTCAACAAAATTTTATCGGAAGGCCGCAATAAAGGCAGTGCTGTCATAAAGGAGTGGATCATCACGCTCCCAGTGGGGAGACGCCCATACCAGGGCTTGTCCCGAAAGTAACAAGATTAGATAGGCCACCTTGGCTCTTTGAGTAGGAAAATGTTGTGGTTGTAGTTCGAATTGAATCGAACACTGGTTGAAGAAGCCTCTACAAATCTTAGGGTCCCCGTCAAACTTGGAAGGAGGAGGAATCCGAAGAGAAGAGGTAGTGGTAACTGGTACCTCTGGAGTGGGAGGTTCCGGCGCCGGGATGACGGGAGGAGCAGTAGAAGCAGCAACCTGAATAGAATCCATTCTAGATGCCAGCGTTTGAAAAACATTGAAGAAGTTGCCGCTGACCGCCGTCCTGTTGTTCCACTCGATGAAGTAGGAAGAAGCATGTCTTTAGCAGATGGTTCCCCAGTAGAATCCGTCATGACCTGTTGATACTGTCCCAGTTTGAGGGATTGGATTCTTTGATCAGCCCAACTTGGCGCTACTTCTAGCAAGGCGCGTAATCTAACGAACGGACGGTATTCACCAGGGACCACCGCAAGGTGGTTTGGTGTTAGCTGCGTCCGCCCGCAGGTTGCCGCCCTTACCAGGAGTGTCAGGCGAGACCCTTTAGGGGAATGAGCGGAATGGGATGAACAGGATACAGCAGAGAAGATGGAGCACAAGCTCTGTAGACAATAGTGTAACAGAATAATGGAGTGTAAACTTTTGTGGAAAGTGGTTTAGCTGAGAGAGCTGGAGCATAAGATCTTGATGTGAGCGATATAGCCGAGAGAGGTGGAGCGTGAGCTCTTGTGGTCAGCAATATAGCTGAGAGAGATGGAGCGTGAGCTCTTATGGTCAGTGGTATAGCTTGAGAAAATGGAGCGTGACCTCTTGTGGTCAGAAGTACAAATGAAGGGATGGAGCTTAAGCTCATCCGCCAGTGGTACAGCGGAGAAAGATGGAGCTCTGCAGCCAGCAGCACAGCGGAGATATGGAGATCTAGAGCCAGCGGCACAGCAGAGATGAGGAGCTCTGAAGACCATATAGAACACGCAGGGAGAGAGACGGAACGTCTAATACCAGGCAGGTAACACGATCAGCAGGCACTGAGGAGAAGGGGGTAGTGCCTTTTTAAAGTTTGGAGCCAGAATGGGTATACAATAGGGAGCATGCAAAGGACATAAAAGATAGAGTCTGTGCATGCGCAGAGTCGGAGACAGGACGCCAGCAGCCGGAGCATGGAATCAGCGTGAGGCATGTGAGAGTGTCGGGCCTCGGTTATAGAAGCCGAAGGACCGCTGTGGGACAATACTGCAGCGATCTGGCTGGATGGTAAGCGACAGAGCAATGACTCAAACACACGGCAGTTCCTACCACATCTAGTAAACATTGCAACGAGCGCTCCACCTGTCTCTTTTATAAGTGAGGTAATTCTACAGCTAATCCATGGCAATGATCGATCTCTCCACATGTTTCTTGGATAAGTGTGGTAATTCTACACCTAATACATGGCAACGAGCGCTGACACCCCCTGGATGCGTGCTTTTATCAGACACACCAAGCCAGGGTGCCAGACAATGCACTAAAAAGAGCAATTGAAATTCACAGTAAAAAGCCAGTTCATTAGTGAGCTTAGAATCAGCCCCAATGAACTGCTTTAGGGACGCTATTAATCAACATGATCAAAGCACCTTTTCTCTTTATGTGTATATTACACCATAAACTTCTTAATGCAAATTAAGAAAAAAAAGCCTGCAAAGACTTGTAGATAAATAAAAATGACCAAAGCAGCTCTTCTATAAAAGTTGTATATTACACGCTACACTTATTAGTGCAAATTCAGAAAAATAGAGTTTAATCCCTGCTAGGCCTAAAGGCATGTTAGACCAACAGTGCTGTGAAGTGATATCTACACTGTGAAGATGATGTCATCATCATCACCCTCATCAGTGTGTACATCATCATCACAAACTATTAATTAATATCCGCTGAAATCCGCCATTAGAGAAGTGTCTGTACTTGGATGTATTTGTCGGTAAAGGCCTTCCTCGTGGAAGATGTAGTTCATTTTAATGAACATCGTCTTTTCCACATGTTTAGGACGAAACCTCCTGACAAGGTTCCCGACTTTGCTGAATACTCTTTCTGAGTACACACTGGAGGGTGGGCAGCTTTGGTATTGCAAAGCAAGTTTGTACATGGGTTTCGAAATGGCTTGTTTTTCCGACCAGTATGGAAAGGGACTGTCTAACATTCCATATCAATTAACTCTTGAAAATAATCCTCCACCATTCTTTGCATGTTAATAGTAGGATTGGATGGAGTTATGGCCAAGGTCACACTTTTTTTTGTAAAATCTTCCAAACCAGCCCAGATGTCAAACTGTTGTGGTTTGCCACCTGCGCCATCCCTGCTTCTTTTTGGAAAGTGCAATTTCTTCTGAGCAGAAGCTGCCTGAGAAACTGAAGGAGGAGACGTCATCAAGCCAAGGCCCAGTTCAGCGATCAACTTGCTGACCAAGAGCTCCTTGCAACTGTTCAGATCTCTGTCATTTGGAAGCATTAAATCGATGTAGGTCTTAAACCTTGAATTAAACACAGTTGCCAAAACATAGTGATCCGACTTCAAGATTTTAATAACACTTGGATCATTGCGAGGCGAATTAAGTACTTGATCTACAAGGCCAACATACTTTTTGAAATTGCTTTCTTTAATTTCCTTCAGTTAGTCAAGCTGCTTTTCCAAAAGTCGAATTAAGGGAATGACTTGGCTCAAGCTAGTAGAATCTGAACTCACTTCACATGTCACAACTTCAAATGGTTTCAGAACCTTGCACAACACAGAAAGGATTCTCCACTGTGCAAGACTGAAATACATTCCCCCTCCTTTCCCAATGTCATGGCTTTTGCAATACGCTTGTATGGCTTTGCGCTGTTCCTCCATCCTCTGAAGCATGTACAGGGTGGAATACCACCTTGTTAACACCTCTTGCTTAAGTTGGTGGCAGAGCAAATTAAATTGTTCTTGGAGCTGCTGCAATCTCCTACATGCTGTGGCAGAATGCCTTAAATGTCCCGAAATTTTACAGGCCACCAAAAGCATCTCCTGCACCCCACATTTTTTTTCAAGAAGCTCTGGACCACCAAGTTTATTGTGTGAGCAAAACACGGAATGTGATGAAATTCACACAGCTGTAATGCTTGTGCAATATTGTTGTCTTTATCAGAAATAACATATCCTGGGGAGAGTCCAAGTGGTATAAGCCATGTATCAATGACATCCCTTAATTTTCGTAAAAACTGTATGCCTGTTAGTGAAGCCGGTGATACAAAGAGTAGCCTGCCTGTGAGAAATGTTACATTGTGGTGTACATGCTGCTTCTGTTCCTGCTTGTGAAGGCGAATGACCAACCCAGTGGGCTGTCACAGTCATATAATCTTTGGTTTGGCCACTTCCACTTCTCCACATATCTGTGGTTAAGTGTACAGACGGTAGAATGGCATTTTTGAGCCCAATTAGTACATTTTTACAAACGTTTTTATACAGTTGAGAAATAGCTGTTCTTGAAAAATGGTGTCACGATGGAATTTTGTAACGGGGACACAAATTATTAATTAACTGTGAAAAAACAGCTGCGTTTATAGTGGATATTGGGCATAGATTTAACACTAGCATAATCGTCATGGCGTCTCATCTGCTTTGCGACTGGGTGACTGCTTTCATACTTGCTTCCTCTAGCAAAAGATTGTTTCACAGTTAATTGTTGTAAAGTACTAGTGCTCTTCTTCTTGGGCTGCTTATAGGTAGAAGATTCACCCCCAGCAGCAGCAGTGGGACTATCGCTCTAGAATTCTTCAGAGGAATCAATTATAGTGCAGGAGTCATCAAGCCTTACCAAGTTGGATGCAGGGCTAACTCAGATCGCTACTGAGGATATTGATGAGGATGGTGTTGTGGGTGTGGATTGCAGGCGTCAGGATGTTAGTGAGACAAGGGTCCTAGCTGATGGTCTGCTTTTTGTTATTTTTTTACCATATCTTTCAGCTTTTCCCAACACCTTGCCATAAACTTGCGTCAAATGGCGTAAGATGGATGAGGTTCCAAGATGGTTAAGGTCCCTCCCTCGACTGACTGTGGCTTTACATACACTACAATTGGCTAGACAACTGTTGTCTAGATTTGGGTAGAAATAATTCCACACATAAGAAGTGGCTTTTTTGGTCTTATGTCCAGGCATGACAATGGCCTACTTCTTGTCATGTGCCAGAACTGCTTCCACTGGTGCAGTACTTACACAAACAACCTCATTCTCATCATCATCCACATATACCCCCCTCATCATCTTCCAAATCCAAAGTGGCATCCTCAATTGATGTATCACCGGCTACACTCGGGCTGTTCAGGCACACATCCGTAGAAATGCTGAAAGGGCCCTTCTTTATGGGTACACTATCAGAATAGTCACGATTATACATACCACTAGTGGATGGATTCTCCTCAGGAAATGGTGTAATTTCTGATTCTGAGCATAAATTTTCCTCTAATGCCGTACGGTTTTCTTCCAGCTCGGCTTTCACTCGTAACAGTAGTTGTGCACCACTTTTGGACTCCAAATTACTTGGTCTTGCTTGGTCACGAGTGACCTTACAAGAAAAAGCCTCAGAAACATTTTTAGATCTTGCACTAATAGAGAAAGGTGAAGGCCTCATTCTTTCTTTGCCACTGCGTGTGTAGACTAGCATGTTGGCAATATTTTGTTATGGGCAGTTAACTTTTCCTATATTACAGCTCTTTTTCTCTTCAACACGGTAAAAGGTGTTTTTTTTGTTGGATTTTTTCCCTGACTTCAAAAGACTATGTACTTTCACATAGGCTATACTAGATGACGTACAGGGAAGACTACCATCAGGACTGGTGGCAGCAGCTGTTTGCTGCTCCTGCTCATATGTGTACTGCTGTGGATCCCCGAAGTTCGGGTGGGTTCGGTTTCAAGTAATTTGTGTGTGCGTGCGTCTGTGCGTGTGTGTATGTGTGTACACATTTTAAAACAATACAACGAAAAACAAAACAAAACATAGATTTGTCAGCTGTCACATAAAACCCTGCTGCCTCTTTGACAGCCATGTCCGCCCTGGTGTAGATTCGTGTGTGTGAGTGTAGACTTTATTAACAGCTACTTCAGTTGGTAATTGTGTCACCTTCACAAGTCCTCCATGTGATGTCCTACTTTATGTGCTGGCATTGCTATAAAAAGTTCTTCAGTCGCCTCAACGTCACCACCTAGACTAGAAATATGCTGAAGACCAATGTATATCAATTGATTTTCCCTCTGCCAACTCACATGCCATTTTCAATCCCCCATCTCCATCTACTTAGCTTAGTGAGAAGGGCAAAGGGATCTATTCTCTATAACACTTTCTTCAAATATAATAGTATCCAGTACATGTCTGTCTAACAGTGAACAAATATAAAACATGTAAATTTTACAATTTCTAGGGTTTCACATTTTGTCAGGTCTTGTGGAAAAATTCCTACTCCAATGTTCTACACAGAGATGCATATATTGTATGTCTAACCACCAGCGATCCACCCTTTGTGCATATATATAAAGACACACTTTTCACAGGAGACAAAAAGGCAGATATGCAATCTATAAAACATGAATCATATTCCCACAACAAAAACCTTTATCCTTAAAATCAGCAGCCTCTATAGACATAAATACAAACCCCTAGCTGCTTCTGTGACTTATGTCAATCTAGTGTGTGTATCCCTGACTCCGTCTGATGTCACAAATGTCTTAGCCCCATAAAAGAGACCATGTGTACATGTTTTCGTATCTTCTTTACAAGAAAAGAAAGTGAGATACTGACAAGAGAAGTAAAGACTGTGAAATAGGAAAGCCAAGAGATGATAAGAATACAAGGCTTTGAAAACAAACAGCGTTTTTGGAGCTCCCTAAACTGTCACCCTAATTACCGCTAATTAACATTGTGTGGCCACCCTAACTGTCCGGCCCGACTGGTGTATGTTAGGAGAGCGCTGCCGACCCGCCAGCCTGCTTGAGGAATCAACCATACCCCCGTGAGGTCTGCAACAGCCTTCCGGCGCCGGAGAGGTGCCGCAATCCCCATTCCGCCGCTGCACCTGAGACATTGGGGCGGACGATTATCCTGCAGACTGATCCCCTGCTGAAAGTCTCACTGTCTGGCCCGACTTGTCACTCCGATCCGCTAATACGCTAAACCGGAAGTAGCAGGCGCCATCGCCGGCTTCACTTCCGGCAAGGAGTTAGATGAGAGGCACGCTGGGAACACTCTTAGAAAGTGTCTGACGGTCCACGTCTGGATCCAGCCCAGCTCCCCTGATGCAACGGCGGCCTTTGACTGGAGGGAAGATACAGACCTTCACCTGGTGCTGACTGTGACTGTACCTGGCTGTGCTGTAACTTCACCTGACAGCAGGTCTGTGTTTATCCCCTTTAAACTCTCACTTGCTCGTCTCTCCTATTGCTGTACTGGGACATATAATATCTTTAGATCTAGCTACACTGCCACCTTGTGGTCATACTAAATTCTAAGCTTTAACTTTTAAAGGGAGCTTCTGCATAAATTTGAGAGTGCTTCTCCAGTATAACGTGCTAATAACTGAGAAGGCAAATCTCTTGGAGACAACAGCAGTAGCAACTATTGACAGTGTTGTGAAGCCTGGAGCATCTGTCGGAAGAGTATCCCGACTAATGTCCTGCAACTGTAAGTTGTAAAATTATGTCATCTTAACTCTAAACATAGTGGAGGTGGAGGAAGCGTCATGCTATTGATGTTCTAAAACAAAGTGTTGAATATTTTTCTGTTCAGATTGGGAAATAATTGCAATCCTGCGCCACAAATCTTTATAGGTTTTGATCTCTGCATAATCCTAGAAACGTCTGGTGGAACTTTTCTCTCACCAATATGTCTCACAAAAAAAAAAAAATGAGCAATACTCCTAAACATACCATTATTAAGGCGCTAGAAAAGGCCAGTGGCCGCTCTAAAGCATTACCGGATGCAGCTGACCTGGGTTCAGACTCAGACAACAACTCTTTACCTGAGACTGCACTTACTTCCAATGATGTGATTGCTCAGTCAGAAATGAGAGCAATTGTCTCGGAACTTCGTTCAGAAATATCGGACCTGGGATCTCGAACGGATGCTGTAGAAAATCAACTAGATGCAGTCTCTAAGCATCAACAAACAACAGATACCGAGATAGCTGAACTGCGAACAGAATTTAACTCATTTAAAGATAAAATAGAAGATCTGGAGAACCGTAACAGACGCAACAATATCCGGATTAAAAATATTCCAGAATCCATCTCTGCAGAAGCTCTACCTGACTACATTGAGGGTTTATTCCTAGAAATGATACCAGACTTTTCAAAAGAATACCTTATCTTGGACAGAGCGCATAGAGCCTGTCGAAGTCGTATAATTGGATGAACGAAAGTATATTGGTTTAATATTGGTTTGCCGTGCGTATTGCGAAGCGTACGCCACGTAACACGCGGCGTGATGCGATCGCATGGTAAAATACGCACGCACACACTCGCATTACAACATTTAGTTATTTATATAATTCATATTCATATTGGTTCCGTTACACTGTAATTTATGAGCAGATAGCATTTGATGTATTATTAGTTTATATATATATATATATTGATTACATGTACACTTCAGTGTTATTAAAGGTTTAGGTTATAGGAAAGGTGTTATGCCTGATATCATATTGAAGCCCTATTCATCAGTAGCTGACCGGTGCAGTTGGCGAAGTGATCGCACATTGCATACTTTAGTTATTGATATTAGGGAATAAACCTTTTGTATGATGCTGGCTATGAAAGGAGCAGACCCCCTGGAGAGACGACCCCCTCCTTTGGATCCTTTAGATTGAATCAGCCTATGAACTGTTTACCCTGGAGCCACCCTGTGTCTGGACCTATAGAAGCAAGCTACGTCATCTCTATTGTTCACAATGAAACACTGACTGTATATATATATATATTCATAGCTGTGCATCCAGACCTCAGTCAACTCTGACACAGTATTCTAACAGATATACTGTCCATCAGGTCCCGTGGGTGCGCAGCGAGCACATGCAATTGCATTGGTATGTATTTATCTTTTGGTATTGGCTGTGCTGTACTGTACTGTATCATGATATAATAATGTATTGAATTGTTGACTATTTACATCTGCTAAAATAAATCACTTTGTGCGTTAGAAACACAATACAATCGCTTGGGCAATGCTTATTTGAAAACAATAGAATTACTTTAATAATTTGGGGGCTCGAAGGTGAGTTACGTTACCGGCAGGTATGCAACGCTTACGTTATTTGGTTCCTCAACAAAGGGTGGATTGACGGACGCGTCGCATAGCAGGAAAGAACGCAATGTGTTTAAGACCTGTGGTTTACTTTGTGTTGAGAGACCGAATGTCCGTCATTGCATAGACTGAAGGAACGCTAATTAGAATCTAGGGACAAGAAAGAAAAATGTTTCTTTTTTTTGTCGTTTTACGTTTTAAAGTGTATTGCATTGCTAAGCGTATGTGTATTTCCGGCTGTGCGTACACGTACTTCCGGTAGATTTTCCACGTGGTTAAACAATTGTTTTGATAGTTATTATATGTATATAGTATAATTACTTGTGGAAACCTCTGAGACATTATTACTGTTGTTGGGAACTTTTAATTTTCTGCGCAGAAAAGGTGTATAGTGTGTGATTTTGTAACGTAGATACACTGTTTATTATTCATTGTGCTCAGTTGCTGTCTGACGAGGCGGATTGCCAAACTGAAGGACGCTATACAGGGCAGGTATACCGAATGCGAAAACCGGGTTTTCGCAAAGCGCTACCAATAGATCGCAAGGTTTGCTAATAATTAGTATTGGTAGGCTGTGCGATCTAACTGCATGACAATCATCAGTGCGAATTGGTGAAGCAGCTAGGAGGAATTATGTTGGAAAGGCTGGTTGATTGTATCGACTTTGTTCTCCCAGTTATAATAAACTCAACAGATTTTTGTGGTTTAGCCAGGGCATCGAGGAGCTGATAGCCTTTGGGTCCCACAGTGATAGTTTCTGTGTTAGGGGTCCTTGTCTAAGACAAGAGGAAGCGAGTGGACGCGGCTTGTAGCGAATACGTCCACGGACAGTAAGAGATCTCTAGCGGTAGAGTGATTGTAGAAATTGTTGAAATCAGTATATCTGTGTTCCGCATAGAAGGTTGTGGTAGCCGGGCTATCTAAGACACTGTTCAACATGGGTGCTAAGCATACGCTAGAGATGGCCAATGTACTGCCTAAAGAAGGCCTTAGGGATTCAGCAAGGTTTTGCATGTGTAATAAATATGGTGCATACGCAACGGCTTATTGCAACACAGGGGTCGAGATGACCAAAGAGTGTGTTAGGCCTTTCCCAACAATAGGGAGTTTTAATGCAGAGGTACAAAATAACGTAAAAGATAAAGTACGGTTGAGTAAGTCAGCGAAAAAGAGAAATAGAAATAATGATTGTTTAAAATTGTGGCAAATGGAAGGTAACACGTGGCAGAGCAGCGAATGTTCAGCGGAAGTAAGCGTACCGGAAACAAGCATTCCGGAAGTGTGCATTGCTAAGCGTGGCGAACTGAGCGCAAACACGCCCCCGACAACTTCGGTCGGGGCGGGAAGTACAGCCAAAACCAAAAATGTGAAAACTGTAATTAGTAACCTGTATGTTGTTTTAAGTAATGTTAAAAGTAATGTTTCAGGACAAAGAAGAGGGACGGCCCCACCAGCAGGGGCAGCGGCTGAAAGTGGTGAGAATAATGTAAAGGTTAACACAGGGGGAGACATCCATTGTACTGCAGCAGCAACATCAGCAACTAGTTCAGAACATAGTCATTTGGTAGACTTACATCCTGTCTGCACTACAACAGTTCCCAATGGGAAAGCGGACAGAGATGGTGATGTTCCCTTAAAACATGTAGCAAAGCATGATACATGCACTAGATCTGAAACATTTTAAATTTTGTCTGATTTCCCTGATCCTAGGAAAGATTTGACCAAATGTCAGCAGTTTATTAGATATTATGTGTCACGATTTGCACTCTGCAGCTGCTGTCTGCAGTGACTCTATTGGATTTGTTATGCTTTCCACTTGTAGTACCACTGCCCACCAAAAGGGGCACTGTGCTACTTGATTATTCTCCTTGATCACTGGAAGTGGTTTCAGCTGCATGAGGCCTATTTATACCTGCCTGCTTCAAACAGTCTGGGCCAGATCATCAGGTCATTCTGAGGAGCATTCCCTGTGCTCAGCTTCTATCTGCTATCTGGACTCCTGCATATTTCTTCGTTGAAATCCACTATTTGCTGTTACCTGTGTCCTGGGCTCCTGCATCTTCAACCATTATACCTGGTACTTGTAGTTCTACGCTGCCTGTTGAAATCCACTATTTGCTGTTACCTGTGTCCTGGACTCCTGCATCTTCAACCATTATACCTGGTACTTGTAGTTCTACGCTGCCTGTTGAAATCCACTATTTGCTGTTACCTGTGTCCTGGACTCCTGCATATTTCTTCGTTGAAATCTACTATTTGCTGTTACCTGTGTCCTGGACTCCTGCATCTTCAACCATTATACCTGGTACTTGTAGTTCTAAGCTGCCTGTTGAAATCCACTACTTGCTGTTACCTGTGTCCTGGACTCCTGCATCTTCAACCATTATACCTGGTACTTGTAGTTCTACGCTGCCTGTTGAAATCCACTATTTGCTGTTACCTGTGTCCTGGACTCCTGCATCTTTAACCATTATACCTGGTACTTGTAGTTCTACGCTGCCTGTTGAAATCTACTATTGCAGTTACCTGTTTCTCATCTGCACTTTGAACTGTCTCATGAGTTACCTTGTCATCTCTGTTTATTAATAAACTCATTATAATCACTTATCTCCTCTCCGTGGTCATACCTGGGAAATCCTGACAGTATGATCTGGCCATAAAACCAAGCCTGCTGCTGCACGGCTTTCATCTCTTTTGGAAAGGATTTCCAGGGAAGTGACCTACTCCGTTTTCAACATTAAGACCATGGCTGCTATTTCCTCAGAAAATTCCCTGTTCCAGTTGCTCCAAGTGGACATTCTTCAACTTCGCACTCAAATAGCGCAAGTATCTTCCTTGCTGAACCAAGTGCTTAAGCAACTTCCAGTTTCCACCCCTAATACATCCTGCTGTAAGGAGTCTAACTATGCTGCTAACATTTCATTACCAAATTTGTCTGCCTTTGACTCTCTGCAAGCAGTACCTCCCAATATTCCTGTAACAAATTCCAGGTTTTCAGGTGCTCCACGCCCTCACCTGACCGAAGAGGAGCGATGGCGCAGGATGACCCACAAACTGTGTCTTTACTGTGCCAGTGATGTACATTTTTTACAGGATTGCCCGCTCCGTAGACTCCGACCATCTTCAACCTCTATCTCCAGCTCTAAATTACAAGCTTCTGTCTTCATTCCAGACATGTTATCTGCTCCCATGAGAACCCAGGTTCCCCAGTTCAACCCAGAGGGGGCGCTGCCCTTAAAGTCTGCTCCAGAGGGGGCGCTGCCCTTAAAGTCTGCTCCAGAGGGGGCGCTGCCCTTAAAGACTTCTCCAGAGGGGGCGCTGCCCTTAAAGACTTCTCCAGAGGGGGCGCTGCCCTTAAAGTCTGCTCCAGAGGGGGCGCTGCCCTTAAAGACTTCTCCAGAGGAGGCGCTGCCCTTAAAGACTTCTCCAGAGGGGGCGCTGCCCTTCCAGTCCGCTCCAGAGGGGGCGCTGCCCTTCCAGTCTGCTCCAGAGGGGGCGTTGCCCTTCCAGTCCGCTCCAGAGGGGGCGCTGCCCTTCCAGTCCGCTCCAGAGGGGGCGCTGCCCTTCCAGTCCGCTCCAGAGGGGGCGCTGCCCTTCCAGTCCGCTCCAGAGGGGGCGCTGCCCATCCAGTCCGCTCATGGGGGGGCGCTGCCCTTCCAGTCGGCTCCAGGGGGGGCGCTGCCCTTAAAGTCTTCTCCAGAGGGGGCGCTGCCCTTAAAGACCTCTCCAGAGGGGGCGCTGCCCTTCCAGTCCGCTCCAGAGGGGGCGCTGCCCTTCCAGTCCGCTCCAGAGGGGGCGCTGCCCTTCTAGTCCGCTCCAGAGGGGGCGCTGCCCTTCCAGTCCGCTCCAGAGGGGGCGCTGCCCTTCCACTCTTCTCCAGAGGGGGCGCTGCCCTTCCAGTCTTCTCCAAAGGGGGCGCTGCCCCTCCAGTCTTCTCCAGAGGGGGCGCTGCCCTTCCAGTCTGCTCCAGAGGGGGCGCTGCCCTTCCAGTCTGCGCCAGAGGGGGCGCTGCCCTCCCCGTCTGCTCCAGAGGGGGCGCTGCCCTTCCCGTCTGCTCCAGAGGGGGCGCTGCCCTTAAAGACTTCTCCAGAGGGGGTCCTGTCCCTCCAGTCTGCTCCAGAAGAGTTGCCAGTCCATGCGGTCCAGCCCGAGTTGCCAGTCCATGCGGTCCAGCCCGAGTTGCCAGTCAATGCGGTCCAGCCCGAGTTGCCACTTGGTGCTGTCTGCCCTCAGGCTTCTCAAAGTGCTGTCTGCCCTCAGGCTTCTCAAAGTGCTGTCTGCCCTCAGGCTTCTCAAAGTGCTGTCTGCCCTCAGGCTTCTCAAAGTGCTGTCTGCCCTCAGGCTTCTCAAAGTGCTGTCTGCCCTCAGGCTTCTCAAAGTGCTGTCTGCCCTCAGGCTTCTCAAAGTGCTGTCTGCCCTCAGGCTTCTCAAAGTGCTGTCTGCCCTCAGGCTTCTCAAAGTGCTGTCCCTGCCAGGCCTGCCGCCCAGTCCGGGCCTGCTCCCAAGTCTGCGGCCCAGTCCGGGCCTGCTCCCAAGTCTGCCGCCCAGTCCGGGCCTGCTCCCAAGTCTGCCGCCCAATCCGGGCGCCCTGCCAAGTCATCTGCCCAGTATGGATTGTCTTCTGCCAAGGGGGTCCTACCCAAGTCCCAAGGGATGTATGTTCAACCCGAGCTGGCCGAGTCTCATGCTAATTCGAATTCACCTTCTGTTCAAGTCTTCCAACCACCTACTTTCAATGGGGATATTCAGCAATTTCGTGCTCTTATTAAATTCTGTATATCCTATTTTCCCTCTGTATCCAACCTCCTTGATACTCAACGAAAGCAAGTGTTTTACATGTTGGCCAACTTTACAGGGGGAGCTCTGGAATGGGCAGAGCCCTTAATTGAAACCCAAGATCCCATTCTGTCTGATTTACAGCTTTTTACTGAGGCCGTGATCAAA
This sequence comes from Mixophyes fleayi, assembly GCF_038048845.1. Taxonomy (NCBI): domain Eukaryota; kingdom Metazoa; phylum Chordata; class Amphibia; order Anura; family Limnodynastidae; genus Mixophyes; species Mixophyes fleayi. The sequence continues at coordinate 53,284,024 of NC_134405.1, read as the reverse complement.
GAATTTACACCAGCACCTGCTATTCTCACTCCCAGTGCTTCATCTATGCCACATGTTCTATCTCCAGCTACTCCCACTTTGAGATTATCGTTTTCTTCACTCCATTTCCAGCAACCCTCTAAAAAACATAAAAAGAAAGTGAAGAGGAAGAAGAAGAAGAAAGATTCTCCTGGATCTCAACTCCCCTGTGGTGTGGTTTCTATACCCTTCCCGTCCTTGCATGAAGACTTCTCAAATACATGCCCAATTCTGGACTATGACTCTGACTTTTCTGACCATTTCTAGTATTTGGGCGTCTGGAATCCGCCCTTTAAGGAGGGGGTACTGTCACGATTTGCACTCTGCAGCTGCTGTCTGCAGTGACTCTATTGGATTTGTTATGCTTTCCACTTGTAGTACCACTGCCCACCAAAGGGGCCACTGTACTACTTGATTATTCTCCTTGATCACTGGGAGTGGTTTCAGCTGCATGAGGCCTATTTATACCTGCCTGCTTCAAACAGTCTGGGCCAGATCATCAGGTCATTCTGAGGAGCATTCCCTGTGCTCAGCTTCTATCTGCTATCTGGACTCCTGCATATTTCTTCGTTGAAATCCACTATTTGCTGTTACCTGTGTCCTGTTGCTGCATCTTCAACCATTATACCTGGTACTTGTAGTTCTACGCTGCCTGTTGAAATCCACTATTTGCTGTTACCTGTGTCCTGGACTCCTGCATCTTCAACCATTATACCTGGTACTTGTAGTTCTACGCTGCCTGTTGAAATCCACTATTTGCTGTTACCTGTGTCCTGGACTCCTGCATCTTTAACCATTATACCTGGTACTTGTAGTTCTATGCTGCCTGTTGAAATCTACTATTGCAGTTACCTGTTTCTCATCTGCACTTTGAACTGTCTCATGAGTTACCTTGTCATCTCTGTTTATTAATAAACTCATTATAATCACTTATCTCCTCTCCGTGGTCATACCTGGGAAATCCTGACATTATGGTAATATGTATGAGCCAACTAATAACGATTGGCGAGTATTATTGAAGACCTGTGTTCCTCTCAATACTGATATACAAAAGTTCATTAATGATTGTATGTTGGAGGAGGATAAATCCTTAACCGAGGATGATAATCAGGACAATATTAGACAAATAATCACACGGTTGGCCATATATTTTCCAGTGATAGTGGACTGGAGTAAAGTTTTTACTATCAGGCAAGAGGATAGTGAAAATGCAACAGACTATTTTTGCAGGGCTCTGATGGAGATGGTCAAATATACTGGGGTATCAGACATAAAAGATAATGTAGATTACAGAGAGGTTGCTGTTAACGTTCTAATGGATGGATTCAGGGAAAACTTGAAAAGAAGGGTGCAAACTTCATTATCATACTGGAGAGGAAGTACTGTAAGTGTTCTCAGGGAGTCAGCTATAGGACATGATAAAAATAAACAGAAAGAGACATTAAGTAATAGGGTAATGATGGTAAGTATCCTAGCACTAGAGGGACTGCACACATGACCACCAGCATACAACCCACATGACAGGAAACCCAGAATAGTGAGATGTTACAATTGCAGAGAAGAAGGACACATTAGGAGAGATTGTAACAAAGGAAAGTGACAAAACACATAGGGGTGGGTCACATAGATATCATCCAAAAAGGAATACACATAGACTAGAAAACTCACACCTGCCCGCACATGTTATAGCAGCAAATGCTGTGCGTGAAAGCACTATTCAACTCTAGAGTTCAGGTCAGACCTGTAATCCTACAACTAGACAAAGTAAAGTTTAAAACTGTGGTAAGTATTAGTGTGCAGGAAACGGATTTAAAAAGTAATCTTTGTTGATTTTGTTTGTTTGTTTTATGTTGTCAAATGCTTGTTTTCCTAATCGCTGGCCGATGGTAAAGAATGAGAATGCTTGGTTTGTTTGTTGTTTAAAGATAACTATCTTGTTTTTCTTCTCACAGATAAAGGGGACAAAAAATGAGTATAGACTTAGTGATTAGAGGGGTGAGATAGAGAAATAGAAGAATTACTCTCGAAAGACTAATTAACAATAGACAAATGGAGCACTCTTTGTTTTAGGCTGCAGTGTCTCATGATAATTTGTTTGGCTGAGAATCATTATCCAGCAATGAAGTATATACATACTTTGCTCCAAAATATCGTTTATGTATCTCAGATGAGTCATCAACAGTTAATTTTTACATTTCTCTATTATAAGTTAGGAAAGTCCGTTGAAAAGGCATGTAGTCAATGAGATACCGAGTTCTTAATGAACAAATGACGGACGACACTGGATTGCACGGTTAAGACCCCCTAGTCATTCTTGGGAGGGATCATAGTTAAAGGAATACATCCATTTCCCCATAGAGTCAGAGTCCAATCCAGCTGTCATTTTGTTGTAAAAATCTCCCTTTCTGCATCTATGTTTGTATTTAAATCTTTATATTCCCATCATTCATTGCTTTCCTATTTCTCATTCTTTACACAAACGCTAGTCTCTCTCTCTCTCTCTCTCTCTCTCTCTCTCTCTCTCTCTCTCTCTCTCTCTCTCTCTCTCTCTCTCTCCCTCTCTCCCCCTCTCACTCTCTCTCTCTCTCTCTCCCTCTCTCTCTCTGCTCTGGTGGAGATAAAATCAGACACAGTCTCAACAACAGGGCTAAGACATTTTTTTTTATTTATTTTTTTCATAAGACAAGTTCAGAGATACACACACTAGATTAACATGAGTTACAGAAACAGTCAGGGGTTTTGTTTTCATGTGTATAGAAACTGCTGATTTTAAGCAGAAAGGTTCTGTTGTGGAAATACGATTCATGTTTTATAGATTGCATATCTGTTTTGTGTTTTTTTTGTTTTATGATTCGTGCCTCCTGTACAAAAATGTGCCTTTATATGGAGGCACAAAGGGTGGATAGGAGATTGCTGGAGGTTAGGCATAAAGATATGCATCTCTGTATAGAACATTGGAGTAGGATTTTTACCACAAGATACGACATAATGTGAAACCCTAGAAAATGTAGAATTTTCATGTTTTATATTTTTATACTGTTAGACAGACATGTACTGGATACTGTTATATTTAAAGAAAGTGTTATAGTAAATAGACCCCTTTGCCTTTCCCACTTAGTGAAGTAGCTGAATGTGAGGTACTGAGAATGACATGTGAGTTGGCAGAGGGAAAATCGATTGATATACATTGGTCTTCAGCATTTTTCTAGTCTAGGGGGCGATGTTGAGGTGACTGAGAAATCGTTTTATAGCAATACCAGCACATGATTAGGACACTACATAGAGGACTTTTTACAGTGACACAGTTACCAACTGAAGTAGCTGCTAGTAAAGTCCACACTTACACACACGACCATACATGGCTGTCACACCAGGGCGAACATAGCTGTCAAATAGACAGCAGGGTTTTATGTGACAGCTAACAAATCTATGTTTTGTTTTGTTTTTCGTTGTATTATTTTAGTTTTAAAATGTGAACACACACACACACATGCACGCATAAACATATTGGTTAATATATAAAGATTTGTGTTACCTGAGGAATAAACTGTCTGGAAGGTGAAGAGATGTGGTGAGGAGTCTGGCGGACTCTGCAAAGATGGACAAGGTAGACCAATAGAGCCATCCCATATCCCTCCTGCTGATGGGTTTTCCTCCAGGTAAAACAAATACACGTCATCCAATTACCACCATGCAGGATCCTCAAATATACACAGGTGTACCAATGAAAAATGTCTGGGTAAAGGTGTATTGAAATGTGTCTAATGTATTACTGTGTCATACTCAAAACTTTTGTTATTCAATGTGATAGTCCTAGAGTTATAATAGATGATAGGGGTATTCATGTTATTGATAATAGTGGTATAATGTATGAGTAGTGGTAACAAATCACATACTTTCAGTTAGCCATAAACCAGTGTGAACATAAAATAGTGGTACTCGGTAGAACGAATTGAATAGAATAAGAGTTGGAACTTGATTGAAGGGACTGATAGCTTCGGCCACTAGTCCTATCCCGCTACCAAAAGATCACTCCTGGGCAGACTCCTAACCTGTCAGTTTTTGAAATGTTCTTGACCCCTCGTGAGATGAGATTGTAACTGGGAGGCTAGGTTAGACCTTGAGAGAAGGTAAATAGTGAGACAGCAACCGAGAACGTCCAAAACACTGTTTCCTGAAAGGTCACACTGACTGTCAGGATGTTGGATCGGGAGAGTAAGTTGTGGAGCAATAATTTCTTAGGCTCAGGTTATTTGACAGACAGGTACCAGGTGTAGGCTACCTGCATCACGGCTTCAAGGGTAGCAGAGACACACTGGTGCCCATTCCACCCTCTGCAGAGGGGCCAACACTCAGAGAAGGGTCCAAGGGCACTCTTGAGTCTGTTCTGGAAGGCCTCAAATGCAGTTAGTAGCACCTGAGCCGAAGGCTAAGACTGTTGTCCAGCATGAAGTTGTAGTTTTTCCTGTTTTGTGTTCTCTCATTTCATTCTCTTCTAAGGGCGGTTAATTCTTTTGATTATTAGCAGGTGACAGAGACTGGTTCAGGTAATGATAAGGAGGTATTGGAGAGGAAGGAGAAGTTAGTAGCATAATTGGTCCAGCCAATTACTCTATTCAATTCAGGGGTAAAAGAAAATTTGGAAACCTCGGAGCTTGGAGAAAGTGCAAGGGGCTATTGTCTGAGTAGCATTACGTCCGTAAGTACGGTGACCCCATAGTTAAAAAAAAGAGATACACCCAGCGATGCTAGTCCAGTAATATCCGGACTTGAGCAGGTATCCTTGAGAATGATTATCATTCTTGGGAGGGTAAGGTTTTAGACCAAACAAAGTGCTGGGCATGCTCACACGTGCCTCAGTGATTATAGTAAGTAGGATTAGTTCTCTTTCCACTAAATATTCTTGAGGTACCCGAACTATAGGCGGGAGGTCACTAAGGGAAAAAGTAGGACACCTAGGTCCCTTAGTCTGAAGTCTCCCAATGCTTTGCAAGCCGCTCACTGTTAGATCTGAGTATTGGGAGACTGGGAAGAACGAACAGACAATAGCCCGCCCACAAGTGTTGATGAAAATAACTGATGGCATTATTAGAAGTGTGTATATTAACGCAAGCTGAAGGAAATTGTATATGACATTATCGATAGACATAGGATGATGCTATTGATGAACATGAAGTGTTTAAATGTATTCTGAACTTAAAGACATGCGTTGGACAGAAGAACCTGTTAAACTTGAAGAACTGTAGTAGAGAATTCTGTATAGCTGATACATGTTCTATTGTACCTTGTACCTTTCCAAATAATGTATTAAGTGTTTTATTGCACCCTTGAAGGGCATACAAAAGGTTGTCTCCAAGCTCCAGAAATGTGCGGTTTATAGTAAAAGAAGAAATCGTTTAGAGGATTAAGACTCTCTCTTATGATAACTTGTTTAGATCTACAAACAGCGTGGTCATACACCAAGGGGGATTTGTATTACATAACAAAGAAACATGGTACTGAGATCCTGCATATAACATCTTTAAGGTGATAGTTTATTGTACTATCAAAGGGTGGACTATCAAAGTCGTATAATTGGATGAACGCAAGTATCTTGGTTTAATATTGGTTTGCCGTGCGTATTGCGAAGCGTACACCACGTAACACGTGGCGTGATGTGATCGCATGGTAAAATACGCACGCACACACTCGTATTACAACACTTAGTTATTTATACAATTCATATTCATATTGGTTCCGTTACACTGTAATTTATGAGCAGATAGCATTTGATGTATTATTAGTTTATATATATAGACATTGATTATATGTACACTTCAGTGTTATTAAAGGTTTAGGTTATAGGAAAGGTGTCATGCCTGATATCATATTGAAGCCCTATTCATCAGTAGCTGTCTGGTGCAGTCGGCGAAGTGATCGCACATTGCATACTTTAGTTATTGATATGAGGGAATAAACCTTTTGTATGATGCTGGCTATGAAAGGAGCAGACCCCCTGGAGAGACGACCCCCTCCTTTGGATTCCTTAGATTGAATCAGCCTATGAACTGTTTACCCTGGAGCCACACTGTGTCTGGACCTATAGAAGCAAGCTACGTCATCTCTATTGTTCACAATGAAACACTGACTGTATATATATATATATATATATATATATATATATATATATATATATATATATATATATTCATAGCTGTGCATCCAGACCTCAGTCAACTCTGACACAGTATTCTAACAGAAATACTGTCCATCGGGTCCCGTGGGTGCGCAGCGAGCGCATGCGATTGCATTGGTATGTATTTATCTTTTGGTATTGGCTGTGCTGTACTGTACTGTATCATGATATAATAGTGTATTGAATTGTTGACTTTTTACATCTGCTAAAATAAATCACTTTGTGCGTTAGAAACACAATAAAATCGCTTGGGCAATGCTTATTTGAAAATGATAGAATTACTTTAATAAGCCCTATGTCCAAAATCAAGAGACATAATTATAAGATTTCATTATTTCAAGACCAAAGAGAGAATAATGGCTTCCTCTAGAAACGTGCAGTCAATTCCGTATTCTGGTTCGCATTTGCAATTATATCAAGATTTGGCTCCCTCCACTTTGAAAAAACGCAGAGATCTTATTAACATAACGAAAATCCTACGCAATCATTCTATCAAGTACAGTTCCCGTTCCAGTTGATCGTTTCCAAAGATGGTAGGAACTACTCAGTGAGAACTCCGGATCAAGGCCTTGATTTACTCAGACGATTTCGATTTATTAAGGACTCTGAAGCTTCCCCTTCAACTTCTACCTCTCAGCAGAAAAACCCAACCCCGCCGACATCCTGGCAGCGAACATGATTTATTCATGCTATCTAACGCCAGTCTCTTTTTCTCACTCTGATGGACTTTGTTATGAGGTTTGAGGAAGATTTTTTCTTGCTTTAACTATGACTCTTACTGTAGATATACATTTGTATTGAGGTTTTATACAGGTTCTTTGCAGATGCCCTCATCTAAAGGAAAGCTAGTTATGATGTCCTTGTAAATACTCTAGAATATGTATCCAACTACCGTCTCACATTATTTAGAATCCTACTTACATAGACCCGCTCAGTAGTACTTGGACCTATTCCAAATCAGAGTGCCCCGCCCCCCCCCCCCCAAATATACATGGAGTTTCCCTCTCCTTTTCTTTATTTGTGTCTTTAATAGTTAACCTGTAATCTGGCTTAACCGGATACTATTCAAACCAACTCTTAGTCCTGGTGCAAACTTGTAAAATGTTTTTATTTGAAATGTTCTGATGTACGACCTACTTGTTATTTACGCAATGTTATTTATAGCATTTTGACTTGTTATATATTCAAGATGTTTCCCCGCACCCACGCCTCTATTACTAGCAGAATTGTGCTCCAAACATGCGCTATATACTAATTATGTCTACACTCTTTCATCTTCCTTCCATGGCGCTCCTCCCCCCACTAACTCTCACACCTCCACTTCCAAAGAGATGGTGGTACGCGACACACTATTTCTCTTTTCTACAGGTCCTGCATCTCACCTCGAGATCAGAACCGCCTTGTTCTTACTTTCCCTTCTTCCTCATGTGTCTCCCCCTCACCACACCCAACTACTATTTTTGAATAGAGACTCAGGCCTTTCTTGTAGTGTAGAATATCCCTCACACTTCCATCCACCATGAACTTCAAAATTTTATCACTTAATGTCAACGGCCTCAACTCACCAAACAAGCGCACAATGGCCTCACAGTATTTCAAGCGGAAGAACCCAGACATAATTTTTCTGCAAGAAACGCATCTCAAAGTCCCGCACCCTACACTGGCCTCTAAATCATATCCGCACTCTTTTTACTCTTCTGCAGATGCTAAGCGCAGAGGTACAGCAATTCTAATTCACAACAGAGTCCCGCTGTCTGTAGACTCCCAGACATCTGACTCTTTTGGTAGGTATATCATCCTTAGAGGCACCCTAAACCAACGTCCCATAACTCTGGCTTCAGTATATGCTCCAAACGTGCAGCAGGGAAACTTCTATGCAGACTTTTTTCGGCAGCTGTCCTTACATGCAGGAGGTATGATTATCATTGGAGGGGATTTTAATACTATAATATACCCAGTACTGGATAGGTCCAGTCAAACACATATATCTGTGGGTCATGTTGGGAAATCTAAAAAGCTGAAATTCCAACTGAAATCATTCAACTTGTATGACGCTTTGCAAGTGTTATATCCTTCTTCCAAAGCTTACACTCATTACTCAGCACCTCATGACCTATACTCAAGAATAGATTATTTTTTTGTTGACCATTTGACAACTCAGAGGTTGGGGGATGTTTGGGTCCTCCCGGTGTCCTGGTCTGATCATGATGCGGTCGAGCTGATTCTGCGCTTACCTCATTTCCCTCAGTCATGCCCCAAGTGGTGTCTAGATGAGTCTATACTCCTTAAGAAAGAGCATATCTCCCAGATTTCCCAAACTATCTCTGATTACATCTCCCATAATGCTTCCCCAGACATATCACAATCTGTCCTTTGGGAAGCCCATAAGGCCACTATACGGGGTGCCCTCATCAAATTGACAGCACAGCAGAGGCGGAAAGAAAGAGAGTGTATTCTGGAGCTAGAACAACAGATACAATTAACTAAAACTCACCATCAAACTAATCTTAAAAAACGTTTATACTCCAAGCTCCTTTCTCTCAAAGGGCAACTAAATCAAATATTATCTAAGCGAGCAGCTAAAACTCTTCTATGGGTCGAGCAGAAATACTATGAAAAAGGAGATAAGGCGGATACGATCTTGGCTCGCAAACTCCGTGCCCGACGTACTCGAAATAGAATAATGTCGGTGAAGGATGCCGTGGGGTCCCTACTCTTTGACCCTCAAAAGATAGCGCAGCGCTTTAGGGATTACTATGCCTCGCTATATAACTTGCGTCCCACATCAGATGACCCAGCCCAGCTTAAGGCAAATATTAAAAACTACCTTCATTCTTGCCGATTACCTAAACTCACTAGAGCACAATTAGCATCCCTCAATGCAGATATTACGTCAGAGGAAATCTCCGATGCTATCAAAACTTTAAAGCGTCAGTCTGCCCCAGGCCCAGATGGATTTCCAGCTATTTATAACAAAAAATTCTCCCGCCAGCTAGTACCCATGCTCACGGGATTGATGGGATCGATTATGGAAGGAAGCAAATTTGATGGTGCCACCACCAGAGCAGGGATTGTGGTGATACCCAAACCTGACAGAGACCCCACTGAGGTAGGTAGTTACAGACCCATATCACTTCTTAATGTAGATTTAAAGCTTTTTGCTAAAATACTTGCCAATAGATTGGGTCGTGTTCTCCCCTCATTGGTCCACCCTGATCAAGTGGGTTTTGTTCCGGGTAGACAAGCCTCAGATAACACCAGAAGAATAATAAATTTAATTCATTTGGCTAATCGCACGTCTCTCCCTGCTCTGGTGGTCGCTTTAGATGCTGAGAAAGCTTTTGTTAGAGTGGCCGGGCCCTTCATGCAGCAAACCTTAGTGAGCATGGGGATTCAGGGAGCTTTTTGTAAGGGAATCTCCGCATTATACCATAACCCCACAGCATCGGTTTTAGCTAATGGTCTCACCTCCTCTCCCTTTAGTATAAATAATGGCACCCGTCAAGGTTGTCCTTTATCTCCTCTACTTTTCGCTCTAATTATGGAGCCCTTGGCAGCAAGGGTTAGAAATAATCCGGACATCACAGGCATCCCCACGAGTACTAGGGACCATAAGATTGCATTATATGCGGATGATGTCATACTTACCCTCTCTAGGCCACATATTTCCCTGCACAGCCTTTTTAATGAAATTGTGTCCTATAGCTCACTCTCGAAATATAAAATAAATGCCGATAAATCGGAAATCTTTGACTTAAACATTCCACAGCATATTATTCAATCGCTTAAGGCCAATTTTAATTTTAGATGGTAACATAGTAAGATTAAATATTTGGGAATCTATTTAACTAAAAGCTACCCCTCATTATACGCAGCTAATTTTCCCAGACTCCTCAACACAATTAGAAATGACCTATCCCAATGGAATAAATTTCACATTTCATGGATAGACCGAATGGCCTCTATCAAAATGAATGTTTTACCTAGATTATTGTATCTATGGCAGACTCTCCCAATTCAGGTTCCCTCACATATCCTTAAGCATCTACAGCAGATGATTTCCAAATTTGTTTGGGCAGGTCGTAAGCCTAGGGTACGAATGTGTATCCTTTTTAAGCACCAGACTGCTGGTGGCCTAGGACTCCTAAACATATTAAAGTATTATCAAGCTACACATATGTCTCAATGTATTCTCTGGCATTCCCCTACTTATAGTAGAGTGTGGACTCATATTGAATCAGATATATTACAGTTATACTCCCCATACTCCTTGCTTTGGATCTCACCCCAACATAGGACAAGGCGCCTAGCCCAACTTCCTACCGCCCGTTTTTCTGTTTCAATCTGGGAACAAGTGACTAGATCCTATAAAATGTTATCTGAATACCCACTTCTTGTCCCGCTTTGGAACAATAAAAAATTTGAACCTGGCCTAGATCACAAAACATTTCATCACTGGACCTCTCACAACCTCCTCTTTGCCTGGGATCTGGCTCCAATGAGGGTTTTCCCTACATTTTCAGAATTGCAAAATACACTAGGTCTGCCGCAAATTTACTTTTATCAATATTTACAGCTTAGGCATTTTTATCGATCCCTAAGGACTCCTCCCCCGTCAGACCGATGTTCGCCCTTAGAGTCTCTATGTCGCACATCAACCATTACTGGAGGCTTAATATCCACTGTTTACCAGCTGATCAATGGCTTTGGTCAGCCAGATAAGGAACCGCACGAACTAGCTTGGGAGTGGGACACTGGTGTCAGAGATGACCTAAATGGGTCCTTTCTCCTGAACACCGGCTGCTATGTCTTGTGGGTATCGATCGATAGAGAGACAGAAAAGTTCAGATATCAGGCTGAAGCTCAATCTGGTTCTGACCAGCCCTTAGTCAGAGTAACTTTATTTATACATAGAAAAACCGGAAAGAAGATAAGAATACAAGGTTTGTGAAAGCAGCTTGTACATATCAGCAGTTTGTGGTCATGCCAAAAAGCAGATGTCCTTATCTCAGTCACGTAGGCCTCAGGTGGGGATTTGTGGGGTGTGGGTTCCTGGAACAGAAGTTGCTTGATGTGCACATTTTCTTGAGAAGAAACATGTTGAAAGAAGCAGAAGATAAGATAGCATAAGTCATATGATGTCTGAAATAGCCTGCAGCTCTGCAGACTATTTTACACACATACAGCATGTCAATTATACAAAATGCATTATTCAAAAGCTCATAACATTGATGTCTCTTAGATAAACCCCTCTTTTTATCATTTTTATAATTGTCCTGCCTATCCGTTTGGTGTACACAAAGCATTCCTGCACCTGACCTACTTCACTCAATGGAACCTCTTCTAGGCCCTAGAGAATGGTAAAGATACATTCAATCAAGTCTATAGTTTATGTACACCGTTCTAAGGGGGGGAAAGGTTGGGGGGGAGAAAGTTTGATGGTGTCTTTTTAGAGCTTAGTGAGAGCAAGGTGAACCTCTGATTCTGGTTCAGGTTTCTTTATGCTTGCAAGCTTTCTATTGAATACAAATTTATTTTTGCAATTTTTCAAGCAACACTGGAAAAAACATAGGCTTAATTTAAAACAAACATACAGTATTAGCAGAAGAGCACATATCTTGGCTATCCATATCAAAATACCAGAGATCCATGTGAAAATACCTTTACCCCAATTGCCTGGGTTTAGCCATGAGAAAACTGATGTCCACCAGCTGTCGTTTACTGTATCGGGATCAAAATTGTCTTTTCTGAACTTTTCCTTTAGTTCTTTAGCCTCAGTCATATACCTGTCTATTGTCTCCTCTGGGTTATCAGTGTCATTTGTGATGAAATTACAACAATGTATACCATACTCGGTTTCCAGTGTGAGGCAATACCCTTCAGTTTGGACAGTGATATAGTCTAATACTAATTGGTGCTGGATTAGTTGTGTTTTAAGGGCCTGTAATTCCTTCCCTACATACCTGAAGGATTTATCATAGATTTCTGTTATATTGTCTAAAAGTCCTGCAACCTTTATTATCATATTGTAGTTTGCCATGTACCCCCATGACCCTATTGAGATTATGTTGCCAAATCCAATGCCCACATTGTGCCCTTTGGACTTTGCTATGAGGGGGATGTGTTTATTGTCTACTGTCTTGATTTCTCTCTTATCGAGCCTATGATCCCTTCCACTCTTCAATACCTTACTCAGATTATAGTGAGATATAACATAAAATTCAGGGACCAACCAGGCTAAGTAGCATACCCCAACTGAATTTGGTGGGAGCCACCTATATGCATTCTGCCCACATACATAATAGATATCATCTGGCAATAGGTAAGGGATGTCGTAGAATAGGCACAACGTAGATACCTGCAGTCCCAAATGGCATGAGGTATCGTTCTCTTCTTGATTGCTATCGAAAGGGGGCAATGTCCCATTCCAAGTGTGATTATATTGACCATATTGACAGTTAATACAGTTAGAACTTCTTATATTGTAGATAATTCTGTTTTATTTGGGGAACACTGGGCGGAGCATTAGGGTAGGTAAGGCTGAGCGAAATTCACCATAACCCGGCACCTAGATTTAGGGATTGCTCCTAGTGGGAAACTTTTATTATGGTATCTGATACATATTTGGCCATGGGGGGTCCATATTGATTCATTAATGATTCGATTGGATTCTATTCCCTTATTGAAACAGTAGTCTGGTCTTATCGTATTAGGGCCTAACTTGACCGTAGGATACCTTGTGGTGTTATATTTGGGGCTGACCATACGTCCACAGGTGAGATTTCTTTCCCTGAGCTTAGTTAATTCCTCAGTGCTCAAAGGTATAAGGACTAGGGCCATATTTTTACCGTTTGACGGAGTACGGGAACATACCCAGCAATTACTGGTGTTAGTCACCTGGCCAACAGTTTCATGGAAATGTAATACAGTATTTCCTAGTTCTTGCAAGGAAGAAAAAATCAAAGGGACACATGAGAGAAAAACACAAAGAACCATACTCCCCTTCATGGTTTATCTTGGGTTACTGTGGCCTTTTTACAGTAACTGGCATGAATCCACAGATCCTTCCCTTCGAGTTTCACTGAGGTGGGAGTAGTCAACAGTACTTGGTATGGTCCCTCAAATCGTGGTTCCAGAGCCTTTCTCACGTGTCTTTTTACGAAGACTTAGTCTCCTGGCACCAGGGCATGTGTTCCAGTGCAGTCTTCTGGATCTGGGATTGAAGAGAAAACTCGAGAATGTATGTTAGTGAGGGACTTCTGCAGTTCTTTCACATAATTAGTCAGTTCACCTTGGTGTTTCACTAGAGATTGAGGGAAATAACACCCTGTTTTTGGCGGCCCCCCAAACAGTATTTCATAGGGGCTTAGCCTATGTTTCTTATTAGGTGTTGTCCTGACTGAGTATAGGGCAAGGGGGAGGCATTGCAGCCAGGCATCCCCGTGCTCTTCATGGCTTTCTGTATTTTGAGCTTGAGAGTGCCATTTAGCCTTTCTACCTTGCCACTACTCTGTGGGTGGTAGGGGGTATGGAATGCCTGACTGACCCCCAAATCTGACATGACGGACGTCATTTCCTCCCCGGTAAAGGTGGTACCTCTATCTGACTCAATTACCTCTGGGACCCCATATCTGCATACTACTTCAGAAAGTAGTTTCTTTGCTGTGTTTTTCGCTGTAGCCTTAGCTACTGGCCACGCCTCTGGCCAATTTGAGAATATATCCGTAGCCACTAAGACATATTCATATATTCCACATTTGGGCAGCTGAATATAATCTATTTGTATGCGTTGAAAGGGGTAGAGGGGCTTAGGGGTTACCCTGGGAGGTACTGTTACTGTGTGGCCAGGATTATTGGTGTTACAGATGGCACAGGCCTTTACCAGATTACTGGCAGCAGTGCTGAAGCCTGGTGCAATCCAGTGTCTAAAAACAGAGTTGATTATAGCATCCTTTGAGACATGAGTGGGTCCATGCACTATAGTGGCCATTGTGGGAAAAAGGACTCTGGGAGACAGTGTCTTTCTGTTGTGGCCCATATGCCTTTTGTGCATTCTGCACCCCTCTTTTTCCACTCTTCCCTCTCAGGCTCTGATGCCTGTTTCTGGAGGATTTTCAACATTTCCAGATCTATAGGGGATGTGAGAGGAGTGGCAGTTGCTAGATAGTGTTTTACCAGTGGTAAGTCTGCTGCGGCTCTCGCAGCCTGATCTGCCAGCCTGTTTCCTCTCACCTCCATAGTCTGATCTCTGGTGTGTGCTTTTACTTTCATGATTGCCACTTCTTTAGGCAGTTCCAATGCTGCAAACAACCTTAAAATGATATCTGCATTTTTAATAGGTTTACCATTGGAAGTCATAAAATGTCTATTATTCCAACTGCTCTGATAATCATGTGCAACCCCAAAAGTGTATCTAGAGTCTGTGTAAATATTGGCTGTTTTGCCCTCCGCATGCTGGCATGCACTGATTAATGCTTCCAGCTCAGCCTGTTGTGCTGACAAACTTGGTGGGAGGGGTTGCTGAATCAATATTTCAGTCTCTGTTGTGACTGCATAACCTGTTTTGGGAGAGCCCTCCTCATAGTACCTGGACCCATCTACAAACAGGAGTAGATCAGGGTTGTTAAGAGGTGTTTCTTTGACATCACCAGGGGGTGTAGTTTCCTGGTCCATTAAGGCTAAACAATCATGATCACAAGAAAAAAAATTGTGTTGTGTTTCCTGCTTTGTCACAGCCTCAACACTTTCTGTACTGTCTGTGTCTGCAGCATCTATACTGTCACTCCCCTCTTTTATATCCATGCAACTTGGATGCAAATTTGCTGGATTTAAAACTGTGCATCTCTTCAGTGTAACATTTGAGGGTGTCAGTAGTGCCACTTCATATTTAGTTAATCTAGCCACTGAGATGTGTTTTGTTCTGGCTTGATTCAGTATTTCCATGACTGAGTGTGGTACCTGGA
Organism: Mixophyes fleayi; assembly: GCF_038048845.1. Lineage (NCBI taxonomy): Eukaryota > Metazoa > Chordata > Amphibia > Anura > Limnodynastidae > Mixophyes > Mixophyes fleayi. The sequence continues at coordinate 53,268,868 of NC_134405.1, read as the reverse complement.
TGGTGAGTGGGTGATCCAACACTATATCTGCAACTTTCTGTAGCAATAAAGCAGCTGCTGCTACTGCCTTTATACATGTAGGAGCCCCTATTATGACAGAATCTAGCTTCTGGGAGTAGTATGCTAGTGGTCTTTGTTTGCCCCCATGGTCCTGCGTTAACACCCCATGGGCATATCCTTTTTATTCATGGCAGAACAAATTAAAGTAGAGCTCAGAGTTGGGGAGCCCAAGGGCTGGGGCACTTGTGATTAATTCTTTAATCATTTCAAAGGCTGCTTGTTGTTCAGCTGTTAGGGTAATCGGGCCGGTGGTGTTTTCTTTTGTAACAGTATAGAGGAGGTCAAAAAGTACTGAGGCGTTGATTAGCCACTCACGGCAGTACCCTGCGAGTCCTAAAAAAGCACGTAGCTGTCTTACTGCTGTGGGGGGAGGGAACTTTTGTATAGCAGTTTTTCTGCTATCTAGCAGGTGTTTAGCGCCTGCTGATATACAGTGACCTAAGAATTGGACTTGGGGTAGAGCTATTTGCAGTTTGTCCTTTGACACCTTGCAGTGGGCTTGTGCTAGGAATTCTAGCAAACTTTTAGTTTCCTTTAAACAGATTTGTCTGCTGTCAGTACAAAGCAAAAGATCATCTACGTACTGTATTAGACACGTATTCTCGTGTGCTGGGACCCAGGAGGCTAGGACAGTGTGCAATGCTTCTGAGAAGGCGGACGGTGAAATTGCAGCTCCCTGCGGCTGCCTGGTCCAACAAAACTGGGCATCGTTTAATGTGAATGCAGTGCATTCTTGGCTGTCGGGGTGTAATGGTACAGAGAAGAATGCATTTGCCAAATCAATCACTGAAAAGCTGGTGGGTGAGGCTGGGATGTCATTGAGCAAAACGTGTGGGTTTGGGACAATGGGAACATCTATCACCATTCGTTTGTTAATTTCCCTTAGATCGTGCACAAGTCTAAATTGGGCTTTCCCATCGGCCGATCTCTTCTTAACGGGAAAGAGTGGAGAGTTCCCTGTTTCTCGTACTCTTTTGCTTGTTCACTAATGGCTTTGTTTTGCTCTCCCTTAAGGGGATACTGTCTGCATGAGACAGGGACTGTACCATCTTTAAGCTTGATGTGAACAGGGGGAACTGCGAGTAGTCCAACATCAGTTTTACCTTTGGACCAAAGGGTGTCGGGTAAGGATTGGAAAATTTCTGGGAATGAGTCTCCATGAGGTTTTTATCAGGTTCTGTAACCCGTTGTACCATTGCTAGAGCTGCAAGTACTTTCGAGTTTCTTAATAAGGGGTCTGAGGGTTGTAAGTAAACCTTCCCATCTCTATATTTTATGGATGCTTGTATTTTGGAAAGTATGTCTGCTCCTAATAAATTAACAGGGCATCCAGCAGAGACTAAGAACTGAACATCAATTGTCTCTTCCTCACCAGGTATTTGTACTGGAATAGGGACGGTTTCTTGCAGACTCACGGCAGTACCATTGAGTCCCGTGGTGGTAATTGTTTTATCGGTCAGATATTGTTTGATAGCAGGGGTATGCATTATGCATGAACGGCTTGCTCCAGTGTCAAGCAGGCAATGAGTTTCAATTTTTCCATCAAGCAATATGTCAATAAGAGCTTGAGGACCCATATCTTTTACAACCCCTGCAGACACTAGAATGCCAATTTCCTATTCTGACTTTTGCTCCTTTTTCTTGAGCCACGCCTTGTATTTCTGACAATCTCTCTTCAAATGTCCCACTTGTTTACAGAAAAAACATGCCCCAGGCGCTGTAGCAGTCCCGGGGCCCCTCCTCTCTGCTGCAGTTTGGACAATGTAAATGGGGGCTTTTTTCTTTCTCTGATCTTCTCTATCCTCCATTGCCCTCAGTATATCCAACAACACTTCTATGTTTAAACTCCCTGCCTTGGATCTGTTTCTAAGCAGAGCCTCTCTCATTTCTAGCTTAAGGCCCATGAGAAAGGTATTTTTCAACAGCTGTACTTCACGGAGTTCAGCAGTGCGAAATCCCCCGTCAGTGTGATTAATCAGGCAGCGGTCATACCATTTACGGCAGTCTTCACTGTTTTCTTGTTTAAGGGGGGTACCTACTGGGACCTTGCGCTGTTCTGCAGCCACCCATACACCCATTTTTGCCAGGAATGTAAGTGCAGAGGCCAATGTCAGGGCATTTTCCCCTTCGGGACATTGTACATTATCTGAATTTTTAAAAACAGCGGTCCCACTTGGACCAATTACAATGTTGGCTAGTTCCTCTAGATCTGACCATGTACAATTGTAAATTCTGTTCATTCTTCTAAAGTAAGCAAGACACTGGGTGGGGTGTTTTCTGGGGTCTGGGCATTTGTCACATATGTCCCTTGTCTCACTCGGGGTCCAGGGTCTGTGCTGTGTAGTGGTGCGCATTCTAACATCAGGGGCATTTTTCACCTGCCCCTGGGTCCATCGTTGTGGAGGTGGTCACAGGGAACATGCCTTGGGGCGGGTCACATCGCTGGTCTGTAGCCTTTGGTGGCTGACCACAAAATGGACACACTTCAGAGTATGCCGGGACGCAACGATAACATTGTTTGCAGACGGTCCCATAGGGGAGGCCGACTCTAGCCTTGTCATTCAGGGAAATCTTATCAGGGTTATACGGTGGGGGTCCTGTAACAGGAAACACCCATTCTCCATAAAAATTGGGCCGTTGTGTGGGCCTTTGTCTTAAACTGGGACCTGTCTGACCGTCTATAAGGGGTCTTAAATCGGGGTACATTATTGGCCCCGACGGGGAGACGGGCAAGGGTGCATTGCTGGCTTGAACATTGTGGGCTGGTGGTAATACATTTTTTATTTCATCAGTGTCACTTAAATTTGTCAATTGTAAAGTATTATAATAGTCACTGTCATCCTCCAATTCTTCCGCTAATTTATACCATACTTGACACCTTTCAAAATAGCCTTTTTCTTTCAATATTCTCTCATTGTCTTTTATAAACTGTTTCCAAAATGGAACTTTCAGCTTACCGTCTTCAGACACTACTGCTGCTGTAAACAATTCCTTCATTCCTTTAGTGAGGTCTTTACCTCTATGTCTAGACACATACTGTATGGGGCTTAATCCCCCGTATTTCTGGGGCTTGTGCCCCGTTTTGGACCCTTTATTTCCCATCGGGAATTACCTTATGGTCCCTTTATGTGAATGAGAAAATGTTTCCTTCCTTACAGTAGTAAGTTTGCAGGAGGTTTCCCTTTCTGAATATTCCTGACAACTTTCAACAGAATCCAACAGAAAAAGACAATTATCCACAATACTGTTAAGCACTTCAAGGCTATGTCAATTTGCTCCAGATTTTGTGTTATGGTATTATTCATTTCATCTCATGGAAATTTGTAAAACGTGAAGGATTCAAGACATGACAATTATGACACACAAAACAACTCGTATGGTCACTAATATTGATTAATCAATCCCTACCTTGATACCCTCAATAGTATATGTTGCCAGAGTTCGGAGATCTCCGTCAATCAGACTAGGATACCCTCAAACTGGGACACTTCCTCCTTTCACAGAGACAGCACTTTAAGAGCAAAAATAAAGCTTTTTACTCACCAGCTGAATTTCGATGTCTGTCTGTGTGAAGAAGAAGAAGTCCCGATGTCGGGGGGTCTGATGTATTGGAGATCTCGGACAAGAGCCCCCACTGAAACTGTCAGAGATGACCTAAATGGGTCCTTTCTACTGAACTCCGGCTGCTATGTCTTGTGGGTATCGATCGATAGAGAGACAGACAAGTTCAGATATCAGGCTGAAGCTCAATCTGGTTCTGACCAGCCCTTAGTCAGAGTAACTTTATTTATACATAGAAAAACAGGAAAGAAGATAAGAATACAAGGTTTGTGAAAGCAGCTTGTACATATCAGCAGTTTGTGGTCATGCCAAAAAGCAGATGTCCTTATCTCAGTCACGTAGGCCTCAGGTGGGGGTTTGTGGGATGTGGGTTCCTGGAACAGAAGTTGCTTGATGTGCACATTTTCTTGAGAAGAAACATGTTGAAAGAAGCAAAAGATAAGATAGCATAAGTCATATGATGTCTGAAATAGCCTGCAGCCCTGCAGACTATTTTACACACATACAGCATGTCAATTATACAAAATGCATTATTCAAAAGCTCATAACATTGATGTCTCTCACACTGGGGAGACCCTGACACCAAAAGAATGGTCAAAGATTAGAATTAATGTAGCTAAGACATCAATTTCGGTGAGAATAAAGGAAAATTCATGTAAAATTTATTACAGGTGGTATTTAGTCCCCTCCCGTCTACATGCTATCTTTCCTACATCCAGTGATCGATGTTGGAGGGGTTGCGGACTGCAGGGTACCCTGTTGCGCGTTTGGTGGAGCTGTCCTAGACTGCAATTTTACTGGCAGCAAATTCATAAGCTGATTGAATCTGTGACACAGATTAAGATGCCCGATTCCCCTCTTTACTCCCTCCTACCCAGACGGCTTCCTGACGTCACCCGACCCGTACAAAAACTCATTGGTCATATGGTAAATGCAGCTAAATGTCTGATAGCCACTCACTGGAAAAATATTGCCCTCCCCTCACTCTCAGCTACCATTAGTAAAATTTGGTCAATTTACAGAATGGAAAGCATTACAGCTGTCCTCAAAGATAAACCAAAGAAATTCCAAAATACATGGTCTCCTTGGACGAGCCATTTCAATGCTGAACCCCCATTAACAACCATTTGACACTTATCCGCTCCCATAAATTATGATCATTAGAGGCTTGGAATGTCTTGTATTTTTAAATGGTAATCACAGACAATCTGATTACACCTCCATATAGCCAAGTCTATCGCTATTTTTCTTCTTTGCCACCTGATTTAAGGAACAATAGGTTATAAACTTCCCCCTCCTCTTTTTCTTCCCCTAATCCCTATTTCCTCATTGTTTGTCTTCCCCCTTTCCCCATACAGCAAAAATAAAAACAACCCTCACTTTTTTACAGAAACATGCCAATTTTCTTTGTGCTGTACATGCTCCCATATATATGCATGTCTGTTATTTAAAGTGAATTGTTTCACATATTTGTCATATGATGTCTCATTTTCACTCCTGTGTTGTTTTGAAAAACTACAATAAAAATTTATTTAAAAAAAAAAAAAAAGAAAACACAAGAAAGTTATTCTTAAACAACAAAGGAAACAAACATTTTCATTCCTTACCATCGGCCAACGAACAGGAAAGCAAACACAAGACAACATAAAACAAACAAGCACTAACAACAAAATATACATTTAAATGAGTTTCTTTCTGAACATGCACACTGATACTTACCACAGATTAACATTTGCCTTGCCTGGTCCTAATTTTCTAGCTTTCACTCTAATATTTTCTTTACAATCTTCCCTCAAATGTCCCTTCTTAAGGCAGTTAAAACACTTCAAAAATTTCTGTTTCTTTCGTCCCTTATCGTCCCTTGATATGTAATCTTTCTAAAGCCTGGATATTCACCATCATTAGCCTATCACTCTGCGCCATTTCCCTTTTACATATGTTTTTATCATGTTCCACAGCAGACTCTATAATTTAATTTACCATGAGGCCTCTCCAATTAGGAAAAGAGGTTTGTACCCTGGTCTTTAAATCCTCCCTGAGACCATCCATTAGTACTGCAACAGTTACTTCCCTGTGTCCCACATTTTCCTTTATATCTGGTATCCCTGTGTACTTAGTCATGGCTGCCAGAGCCCTAGCAAAATAGTCAGCTGTAATCTCACTACCTTTTTGTTTGATAGTGAAAAAATTTCTCTAGTCCACTATCACTGGATAATATATAGCCAACTGTGAAATGATATGTCTAATATTTTCCTGATTATCATCCTCGGTTAAGTATTTATCCTCCTCCAACATACAATCCTTAATGAACTTTTGTATATCAATATCGAGAGGAAGACAGGCCCTAAACACCACTCGCCAATCTTTATTAGTAGGCTCATGTGTATTACCTAAATGTCTAATACATTTCTGACACTTGGCCAAATCTTTTCTTGGATCAGGGAAATCAGACATAATTGATAACAGTTCAGTCCTAGTCCATGAAAAATGCATTGCTACATGTTTTATGGGAACTACATCATTTTTGTTTGCCTTCCCATTGGGAACTGCTGTTACGCGGACAGGATGTAAACCTACCAAATCACTACATTTTGGACTACTTGCTGGAATTACTGTTGCAATACAATGAATGTCCCTCTTTCTATTAATTTCTATATTATTCTCTCCCATTTCAGCCACTGCCCCTGGTAGTGGAACCGTTCCCCTTCCTTGTTCGTGTGATGCCTGTTGCATGTTACTGGCATGGGCAATGGCTGAAATGACGGTGGGTACATTTTCTTTTTCTGAAACATTACTCTCATCATAATCGGCTGTACTTACCAACCCAACCCAATTTGGCCGCGAGGGCGCGCATGCGCTCAGTTCTCCATGCTTTGCAACGTGCACTTCCGTTGTGTGCGCGCTTTGCACCGCGCCTACTTCCGCTGAGCACGCGCTCCCTTGCCACGTGTACCCTTCTGGTTGCTACAATTTTAAACAGACATCATGTTCAATTCTCGTTTTTGTTGATCGTTTTTTTAATCAACCGCATTTTATCTCTAACATTATTTAACAGCTCTGACTCGAAACTACTGATGTTTGGGAAATGTTTCACACACTCCCGGGTCATCTTGACCCATTTGGCGCAGTACGCTGTTGCGTACGCACCATATTAATTATGCATAACATACTTTGCTGAACCAATCGGCCATTCCTTAGGCAGTACAAAATTGGCCATCTCTTCTTGGCTGTGGACGATTTCAACAGGTACGTCCCCTCAACTCCACATCACTGAGTACCACTGAACAATAACACACGATTGTCAACGTACTCAATGGAGTACCCAACTTCCCAATACCCTGCCTTTCCTAGTTTGAGTACTTTACAACTGTTAGCACCCGATACTTATTATGAATATCAGTGGTTGCAGCGTATTTCCTCCCACATCTCCCAAGTCACAATCACGGCTGCACAATCAACCATGCGGTCCGATCGCACCGCCTACAGATACTAATTATCGGTAAGCTTTGCAATTACAAGTGGGAATGCCGCAAAAACCTGTTATTTTTGCTTCGAGTATACCTGCCATGTATACTCTGTGGCGTCTCTTTTTCCCCTGATCTTTGTTAGAACAGAACGCCACTCACACAAAGGTTTCTTTATATCCTGTCCGCCCTTCAAACAGAACCTTTGTTTTCAGGTCACCTTTTTACTGTGTCTCGTCAGACACACCTGAACAAAATCCCTGTCTCTTTTCAACAGTACATAAACTCTTCTCTGATCTGCCTCTTTTAAACAGTTTACAAACTCTTCTCTTATCTGTCTCTTTTCAACAGTAAATAAACTCTTGTTTTTATGCCTACCATTCACATACACATACAACATTTTGTTTTCTGCGCAGAAAATACATCTCCCAAACAATAGTAATATCTTTTCAGAGGCTTTAGCAAGTCATTATACTATACATATAACAAACTATCAAAATGACTGTTTAAACACGTGGCAATATCACCGGAAGTACACATACTCAATGCAGGCATTACACATGCGCTATGCAATACAATACATTTCAAACGCAAAACGACAATACAAAGAAACGGTTTTCTTACTTGTCCCTAGTTTCAAGTTAGCGCTCCTTTAGATTATGCAAAAATGGACATTCGGTTCCACAACACAGAATGATGAACAGGTTTAAAACACATTACGTTCTTAGCCGTATATGACGCGTCAATCCACCCTTTGTTGAGGAACCGAAATCCGTATGCTTTGCGTAATGTCCGGTAGATTAATAATTTGGGGGCTCGCAGCTGGAAGCTAAAGTATTTTTTTCGTTTTCCAATAAGTATTGTCTAAGCGAAGATAATCCTCAGCAAGGTTCAACAAAGAACACGCTACCACGCTGTTCTCATCACTTTCACGGTTTGTGGCTGCTGGTGTCTTTAGATCAACTGCTGCTTGTCTGGATCCTGGAATGTTGGAGGCCCCTACATTTCCCTATGGAAGTCCCGGGACTCGGTGCATCAGTCCCGGGACTTCCATAGGGAAAACCGTGAAAGTGACGAGAACAGCTTGGTAGCGTGTTCTTTGTTGAACCTTGCTGAGGATTATCTTCCTAAAGACTCAGTGACCTGTATCTCTGGCAACGAGGTAGCGTGATAGTTATTGGATCCTGCTGTCCTGTTCCAGCTTAAAGATACCCAGATAAGCATATATCTTAATCTTTAATGTAAGTGTACATCTGTATTTTACTCTGCAATAAATATGTAATCATTTGGTATTACACTATGAGAACCTTTTTTCTTCATATAAACATGGTTATTACTGAGGATATATGAAGTGCCTGTCTGTGATCCTGTAAATGTTGAGCAACAACACTCCACCAGCCTGAAGGGGAATCAAAGTTATTCTAATCTATGAAGGGACCAACTATACCTACAGATAAGCTTTAAAGTTCTTTTATCTGGTACGCATATTGGTATGGTGCTGGTGGTCTTGGAAATATTTCCTCCTGTGTGTGTGTTTTTTTCCTTACTGATTCACTCCTAACACCTGAGTGCCTATATCCACTTGTTGATCTAAAACTCTGGCTTGTGGTACACCTATCTGTATTGTTGAATACAGTATTATACTATGTGGCGCCCCCTCCTACTTATTTTGTTTTAGATTTATTCCAGTCCACCATCTGGCTTTGTGGGAATTTTGGCAGCCTCCTGAACATAGGATACCTACTTCTTCCAAAGGACAATATTTGAATTGGAACTTGTTTATCTTCACAGAGTTACGCGCTGCACTATCTATTGTAATTGTTTATATATATATATATATATAAAACTATAAACCAAATACCTTCTGCTTATAAACAACTGTGGAATTCAACCATTATGAATATGAAATATATGAATAAATGAATGTGAGAGTGTGAGTGTATGCGTACATGTTTTATCTTGCGATCGCGCCAAGCCACGTGTTATGTGTTGTACTGATCGCAATCGCACGGTAAAACAATATTAACCAATATACTTTCGTTCATCCAATCCAATCCAAAATACGGCTTTGACAATACACATATGTGAAGGATGGACCTCCTATTCCACCCTGTCTGTTGTGTTGCTGGGGACCGGCTGGGCATGCCTTGCTACTGTCTCTTTTCTTTATCCCAAATTGTGCCACTTTAACCGCAGCAGGCAGTGCCTGCTACCACCACTAAGCTCTTTCACCGGCACCTAGAACAGGTTCCTTCTGGGTAACTTTCACTGCTAGTGTGCCCCCTTGCTGGGCACCTGAACTGCTACCCCTGACCTCTTGGCTTCATATCAGGGTTGCTGAGGATGGTTCACCCTGGCCTATCCCACTGTCCAGAGCTGCAAGGTAGCAACATAGCAGGACCAGACTTGGATTAAAAATCAGCCCTGGCATTTAAAGTACACAGGCCCACCAGGAAGGAAACTATGTGCCGCCGCTCAGCGCCGGCGCTGATAAGGGCATAACCACATTGTGTTGTGGCCAACATGGGGCATTGATACATACATTTTAATAAAAGATAACATTTATCACGCCCTCCCAGCCACATCACGCCATCCTACCAGGCAGATTATGACACCGCCATCCCACTGTACTTATCTATGCTTCTGGTGCTGCTGATATCCATCAGGGTGGGAACTTACAGTAGAGTGAACAGGGAAGCTCATTGTCTCACGAGATTACCCAATCTTGTGATACCAAGAGCTTTTCGGCTTGCTCTGCAGTCTGTGTCCTATCCGAGACTGGGAGCAGCTATCAGTTCCCATCCCCTAAAGAGAGGTGGATTAAGGCTCAGGGAGCCCAGGGTAATTAAGACAGCAGGGCCCCTATTATGTTACATGGTTATCGTTTTAGACAAATACACAGGCACTACTGTTAGAAGTAGACAGCTCTGCCTTCACAAGCAGAATGTTGTGAAGCGGGACATACCTCCCAACTGTCCTTGCAGTCGGACCAAATCCTGACTAAGTAAGACAGTCTCCCAAATTCTGGACTGCCCCACCACATTCAGGACAGTTGGCAGACTGTCCTGCTCTCTCCTACCTGTCTTGGTCACTTTCACCACTTCTAGCAGAATTCTTTAGCTCTGTTCCTTCTTATCTTGATCCTGGAATATTGGATGCCCTATTTTGAAAAACAATGGGTACATGAGATTTAGAAAACTCCTATCAGCGCCGGTGTTAAAACAATAGCACTCACGTTTTAAAATTAGGCCTCCCTCCAGTCCCCACAATAATAATATTCATATTTTATAAGTAGAACTATTTCCCTTTAACCAGCTCCAACATTAAATTATCAGTATACCCATTTACTCAAAACATATTTCCCTCCCTCCAAACAGTCCCAGCAATAAATAAAATAGCATTAAAGTTTAATAAATATAACCATTTTCCACAACCATCCCCAGCAATAAATAATTCATATTCACATGTAATAAATAGCCCTCCTCCCCAAAATCAACCTCATATCTGAATTGATAGCCCTAAACCACCCCAGCATTAAATTAAATTAAAGGTTCCTTCACCTCACCTTAAATAATTAGCCCCCATCTACACTCCACCAATATATAGCCTACCTCCCTCACTATATTAAGATCCTTCCTCACCTCACATATTATATTAAAATACTGCACGCACACACGCACACTATATTTAAAATATTGCAGACACACACGCACACTATATGGACATGGCCAAAAATACACAAGCTCACTATATGAACATGGCCAAACACACACTATGTTAACATGGGGTCACACACACACACACACACACACACCATATTAACATGGTGACATACTACATTAACATGGGTTCACTAACGCACACACTACATTAACAAGACCATTCACTATAATAACATGGGGCCACACACACACACACACACACTATATTAACATGGGGCCCCACACGCACACTATTTTAACATGGGGCCACACACACACTATAAATAAAATACTGCGCGCACACATGCACACTATTTTTAAAATATTGTGGACACACACGTACACTATATGAACATGGCCAAACACACACAAGAACACCATATGAACATAGCCAAACACACACTATATTAACATGGCCACACACTATATTAACATGCGGCTACACACACACACACACACACAAACACACACACACTACATTAACATGGCCACACACTATATTAACATGGGGCCACACACACACACACACACACACACACACACTATGTCAACATTGACACACACACACACTATGTCAACATGGACACAAACACACTCACTATATTAACATGGGGACACACACACAATATTAACATGTGGACACACACAGACACACTTACCTTGTTACATCCGATCCAGCCATCCGCATGACAGCCAGAGCAGCAGCACCTCCTTCCTGCGCACTGCTCAGCGAACGGAAAATCAGTGACGTGTCGCCTATGCAACTAATCACATGGGACGGCACCACGTGACAGGTGACGTCCCATGTGATTACTTGCATTGGGTGCACATCACTGAGTCTCTGTCTGCCGAGCAGAGCGCAGGGAGGTGCTGCAGCTCGGGCGGCCTTGTGGACCGGCCCATCTAGCTATCGGCCCTTCTGGTATTTGCCAGAAGTGCCAGATGGCCAGTCCGGCCTTGACGCAGAGTATCGGTACTGGAATGCTGGGTCCCAACCTCAGAACATCTGGATAACGGATTAGATTGTCTAATCTGTAGGTCACAGGAATTGCCGCAGGTAAGTAGGTGTCAAAACAGGATCTTGGAGCAGTAATGTTTTATTAGCTCAAGTATTCCTAATAACAGTTACAGATATTAAAATACTACATTGTCAAACAGAGCTCCTTTTTATACAGATTCTGACACAAGTCCTGGCAGGGGATAAACCAGCCCCCTATTCCGACCAGACACCAAATTGTCTGATATCACATCAGATGATTTAACATCAGGATGTGATATTTCTCTAGACGTGAAGTTAATGCAATTTACATTAAAATTTAGCATAAAATTCACAGCAATATGTGATATCCTACATAACTTGCATCCTGAGTTTACATTGTTCAGATGGGTTCATGTCTCTCTAACAAGAAGTGACAACATGTAACAACCTCTTGCTGGGCCTTCAGGTTAAACCAGGTTTTTGTCACTTCTGCGATGAAAAGACTTACTTAGCATTTCCTGCTTTCAGCAAACAAGACTTTCCCTGACCTGGCATAATATATTAGAAATCAATACATTTCCTATACCAAAATACACACAATATGAAAAAATACCAGTACATTTTAAATGAAATACAGTGGTGCCCTGAACCCTTAATTAAAGTAAATATCTAAAATAAGTTATTTATAAGTGATCCACCCACACAATAATGCACTGATGATCTGGTGTATACACTTAGACTGGGCCAAGGATTAAAAAGTACAATAAACTGTGAGAAACAGGTGATGGATAAAAAGTCCTCAGTCCAGTGGGTCCCCGTTTCATCATAGTTCCTTTATGGATTCAGAAATCATTTGGATAAAGCCAATTATACAGGTAAACATTGCAAATAACAATAGCAAGAACCATCATTATAACTCAAAATATTCAACAATTATCACCCCACAGCATTCTCCAGTACCCCAGTGATACAGCTCTCCATCTGTGAGCACGGCCAAATCTTCACTCCTCTACCAAATGTTAAAGTCCTATTTTATTGTCTCCTTGCTTTTGGCAGGATCACAGATTCCCGGAAGCTTTTTCTGTTGTTTCTGTACAGCGATCACTATTCAAATACTTTCAACGCCATAACCCCTAGGTAGCTACTCTTACCCCCAGCTGGCACCCCCAATTGGCTGTCTTTGGAGAGTGACGAGAACATCATTGGCTTAGCAGTGTTTGTCTCCAATGTATGATGCTCCCTGGAATACCTGTGATGCTGGCTCCAGGTTGTCTACTGGGGAAGAGGAAAAATAATTTGTCTTTACATTTCCATACGTAAGAACTTCACCACTTCAATATGTAATTGCCCTGTTCTCTTCCCTTGTTCACTTGTTCCAAGTGAGTGGCCTACAGAAAAGGGGTTGACGTGATTGTCCAATAAAGGTGTAATAGCATGTAAATTCGGTATTCATCATCATCATCATCATCATCATCAGTTATTTATATAGCGCCAACATATTCCGTAGCGCTTTACAATTGGGGACAAACGTAATAAACTAATAAACAAACTGGGTAAAACAGACAAAGAGGTGAGAAGGCCCTGCTCGCAAGCTTACAATCTATGGGACAATGGGAGATTGACACATGAGGTTAAGTATACATTTTGCATCTTGGCCCAGCCAGACTGCAAAGGTAGGGTGACTCATAAGCTAAATGATCCTGTCACACAATAATGTTGGTCCGGGGGTAGTTGTCTTGTGTGAAATTGTGTAACAGGCTAAAGGTAGTGAGGTTAAGATGGTGGTTGAGGAATATTATACGCTTGTCTGAATAGGTAGGTTTTCAGAGAACGCTTGAAAGTTTGTAGAACAGAGGAGAGTCTTATTGTGCGAGGGAGAGAGTTCCATAGAGTGGGTGCAGCCCGAAAAAAGTCCTGTAACCGGGAATGGGAGGATGTAATGAGGGTGGATGAGAGACGCAGATCTTTTGCAGAACGGAGTTGCCGAGTTCGGAGATATTTTGAGACAAGAGAGGAGATATATGTTGGTGCAGCCTTGTTGATGGCCTTGTAGGTTAGTAAAAGTATTTTATATTGGATTCAGTAGAAGACAGGCAGCCAGTGTAGAGACATACAGAGTGATTCAACAGAGGAATAGCTATTTGCAAGAAAAATCAGTCTTGCCGAAGCATGCAAAATAGATTTTAGGGGTTTGAGTCTGTTTTTGGGAAGACCAGTAAGGAGGGAATTGCAATAGTCAATGCGGGAGATGATTAGTGCATGAATTAAGGTTTTAGCAGTGTCTTGTGTGAGATATGTGCGGATTCTGGAAATGTTCTTTAGATGTATGTAACATGATTTAGATATAGAGTCAATGTGGGGAACAAAGGATAGGCGTGAATCAAGGATTACACCTAGGCAGCGAGCTTGTGGGGTGGGATTTATGGTCATGTTATCAACAGAGATAGAAATGTCAGGTATGCTCTTGTTGGCGGGTGGGAATATTATTAACTCTGTTTTAGAAAGATTAAGTTTGAGTTGACGAGAGGACATCCAAGATGAAATGGCAGAAAGACAGTCAGTTACACGAGACAACACAGATGTCGAGATATCAGGAGAGGATAGATAGATTTGGGTATCATCCGCATAGAGATGATACTGAAAGCCAAAGGAACTTATTAGATTTCCAAGAGAAGCGGTATAGATAGAGAACAGCAGAGGACCTAGCACCGAGCCTTGTGGTACTCCAACTGATAGGGGAAGCGGAGCAGATGTGGCTCCAGAGAAATTAACAGTGAAAGAGCGATTAGAGAGGTAAGATGAGAACCAGGATAGAACTGTGTCTTGAAGACCTAGGGATTGCAGCGTTTGTATGAGAAGAGAGTGGTCAACTGTGTCAAATGCAGCCGAGAGATCAAGGAGAATTAGGAGAGAGTAATGGCGTTCAGTCTTAGCAGTGATCAGATCATTAACAACCTTGGTCAGCGCAGTCTCTGTGGAGTGTTGAGAATGAAAGCCTGACTGAAGAGGATCCAACAGGTTGTTTGCGGAAAGAAAGCGTGTGAGGCGAGTGTAGGCAAGTCTCTCTAGAAGCTTGGAGGGGCAAGGGAGCTGAGAGATGGGACGGTAATTTGAGAGAGAGTTTGGGTCGGAGTTTTGTTTTTTTAGAATAGGAGTAATCACTGCATGCTTGTATAGTGATGGAAAGATGCCAGTAGAGAGTGAGAGATTACAGATTTGAGTTAGAGGTGAAATGAGCACAGAAGACAGGGATCTACCAATTTGCGAGGGAATAGGATCAAGAGGACAGGAGGTAGAGTAGGAAGATAAGAAGAGCGTAGAAATTTCCTCTTCATTTGTGGGGTCAAATGAAGAGAGGGTGTCAGAGGGTAGTGGGAAGGAAATGAGCTGATGGCTTGTTGAGGAAGAGGATACCATTTCTAGTCTGATCTTATCAATCTTGTCCTTGAAGTAGGTAGCAAGATCCTGAGCACTGATAGTAGATGGAATGTTCGGGGTGGGAGGATTGAGAAGATGATTAAATGTATTGAAAAGGCGTTTGGGTTAGAAGCCTGAGCATAGATAAGAGATTGAAAGTATGTTTGTTTTGCAGTGTCCAGAGCATTTCGATAGGAGTGGTAGACAGAAGTATATGTGAAGAAGTCATTAGAGCTTCGAGATTTACGCCAGTGACGTTCTGCTTTACGGGACAGTTTTTGAAGATTTCGTGTTGCTTTGGTGTGCCACGGTTGACATCGAAGTCGACGTGTAGTATGAAGTGTCGCTGGAGCCACTTGATCAAGGGCCGTTGCTAAGGTTAGGTGAAAATGAGGTACTGCCATCTCAGGGGATGAGAATGTAGAGATAGGGGAGAGAAGGTGTTGGAGAGAGGTGGAAAACTGTTGAAGATTAATAGAATTCAGATTTCTACGAGTATGAGGAGGCTTGGTTGAGTTAGACAGTAGAGAGGTTAGAGCAGTGGGGGTGAGAGTGTAGCTGATAAGGTGATGATCCGAGAGGGGGAAGGGTGTATTAATAAAGTTAGAAACTGAGCATAGTCTAGAGAAAACAAGATCAAGGCAGTGGCCATCCTTATGAGTAGATGATTCAATCCACTGGGAGAGGTCAAGTGAGGATGTTAGAGAGAGTAGTTTGGAAGCAGCTTTGGAAGGTGGGTTATCAATGGGGATGTTGAAGTCACCCATGATGATGGTGGGGATGTCTGAAGATAAGAAGTGAGGGAGCCATGCAGAGAAATCCTCAATAAATTGTTGGTGTGCTCCAGGGGGACGATAGATCACCGCAACACGTAGGGAGAATGGATTAAAAATGCGAATAGCATGTACTTCAAAAGATGTGAACGTGAGTGATGGGACATTTGGTAGAACTGTGTATGTGCACTGTGGGGAGAGAAGTAGTCCAACCCCACCTCCTTGTCTGCCTTCAGGTCTGGAGGTGTGGGTGAGATGGAGGCCACCATGTGAAAGTGCTGCAGGTGAGGCAGTGTCTGATTGCATGAGCCATGTTTCTGTTATTGCCAGAAGGTTGAGGTTTTTTGAGAGGAAGAGATCATGAACGGAGGTAAGTTTGTTACAAACAGATCGTGCATTCCAAAGGGCACATTTAAAGGACTTGGGAAGAGAGGGTAGACAGGTGATGTGTTTGAGGTTTGCTATAGAACGGTAGTGTTCTGATGTATGTGTGTGTGAGGAGTGTGGGGGACCTGGATTAGGTGATATATCACCAGCTAATAGAAGCAGAGTGAGCGAAAGATAGGCAAGGGGATTGTAAGATGTGTGGCCTTTTATTTTCTGGCGACAGGTGGAGGCTGTACTTGTTAGAGATAATAAATAGGACAACAGTTCATGGGTGTTAAATAGAGGTGAGTGGAGTAATGCAGGTGCAATATGAACAAATTTGTGTGTTGGTGGAGGGGTGAAAGATGACACAGTCCTAAAGATCATGCCATGAAATGAGACTAAGAAAAGCAATTTGTGAAACATTGTGAAAAAAGGGGTAAAAGCAAAAAGCAAGGATATTTTAAGAATTACCTATTAGCAGTATTCCATATAAATAGACAAGTAGTGCAGAAATAGGCTGTGGCAGATGTTGCTTATTGCTGGGAGTTAAAGCAAGTCAAATGTAGTCCAATGTTTGTCCAACTGTGTTGTCTAACTGTGCATTTTCGTCCACTTTGTGAGAAAATCCCACTTAGTGCAGAAATCACACACGTCTAACCCCACATACGTCTCCCCATAGAATGAAACTAAGATGTAGTCAGTCTAATTTAGGAATACACTACAGATGTGCTAATTGGTCAGCTAATCAAAGGAAAAGAAAACATTTGTGGGAAAGGATAGAGGAGGCCAGATACCTATCATAAATTAGACAGCAATAAAAGACTGTGCCAACCTAAGTTTAAACAGATAACAGCTTCCAATAACATACTTAAACACAGATTGCAGGGATGAAATTCACAGAATAATGATCAGAGTAGTAGTAGCAGCATGGATGAACATACTTAAACACAGATTGCAGGGATGAAATTCACAGAATAATGATCAGAGTAGTAGTAGCAGCATGGATGAACATACTTAAACACAGATTGCAGGGATGAAATTCACAGAATAATGATCAGAGTAGTAGTAGCAGCATGGATGAACATACTTAAACACAGATTGCAGGGATGAAATTCACAGAATAATGATCAGAGTAGTAGTAGCAGCATGGATGAACATACTTAAACACAGATTGCAGGGATGAAATTCACAGAATAATGATCAGAGTAGTAGTAGCAGCATGGATGAACATACTTAAACACAGATTGCAGGGATGAAATTCACAGAATAATGATCAGAGTAGTAGTAGCAGCATGGATGAACATACCTGAAGATGAAAAGAGAAGAGAAAGATGAGGATTAGTTGCTGTGTTGTCTAACTGTGCATTTTCGTCCACTTTGTGAGAAAATCCCACTTAGTGCAGAAATCACACACGTCTAACCCCACATACGTCTCCCCATAGAATGAAACTAAGATGTAGTCAGTCTAATTTAGGAATACACTACAGATGTGCTAATTGGTCAGCTAATCAAAGGAAAAGAAAACATTTGTGGGAAAGGATAGAGGAGGCCAGATACCTATCATAAATTAGGCAGCAATAAAAGACTGTGCCAACCTAAGTTTAAACAGATAACAGCTTCCTATAACATACTTAAACACAGATTGCAGGGATGAAATTCACAGAATAATGATCAGAGTAGTAGTAGCAGCATGGATGAACATACTTAAACACAGATTGCAGGGATGAAATTCACAGAATAATGATCAGAGTAGTAGTAGCAGCATGGATGAACATACTTAAACACAGATTGCAGGGATGAAATTCACAGAATAATGATCAGAGTAGTAGTAGCAGCATGGATGAACATACTTAAACACAGATTGCAGGGATGAAATTCACAGAATAATGATCAGAGTAGTAGTAGCAGCATGGATGAACATACTTAAACACAGATTGCAGGGATGAAATTCACAGAATAATGATCAGAGTAGTAGTAGCAGCATGGATGAACATACTTAAACACAGATTGCAGGGATGAAATTCACAGAATAATGATCAGAGTAGTAGTAGCAGCATGGATGAACATACTTAAACACAGATTGCAGGGATGAAATTCACAGAATAATGATCAGAGTAGTAGTAGCAGCATGGATGAACATACCTGAAGATGAAAAGAGAAGAGAAAGATGAGGATTAGTTGCTGTGTTGTCTAACTGTGCATTTTCGTCCACTTTGTGAGAAAATCCCACTTAGTGCAGAAATCACACACGTCTAACCCCACATACGTCTCCCCATAGAATGAAACTAAGATGTAGTCAGTCTAATTTAGGAATACACTACAGATGTGCTAATTGGTCAGCTAATCAAAGGAAAAGAAAACATTTGTGGGAAAGGATAGAGGAGGCCAGATACCTATCATAAATTAGACAGCAATAAAAGACTGTGCCAACCTAAGTTTAAACAGATAACAGCTTCCTATAACATACTTAAACACAGATTGCAGGGATGAAATTCACAGAATAATGATCAGAGTAGTAGTAGCAGCATGGATGAACATACTTAAACACAGATTGCAGGGATGAAATTCACAGAATAATGATCAGAGTAGTAGTAGCAGCATGGATGAACATACTTAAACACAGATTGCAGGGATGAAATTCACAGAATAATGATCAGAGTAGTAGTAGCAGCATGGATGAACATACTTAAACACAGATTGCAGGGATGAAATTCACAGAATAATGATCAGAGTAGTAGTAGCAGCATGGATGAACATACTTAAACACAGATTGCAGGGATGAAATTCACAGAATAATGATCAGAGTAGTAGTAGCAGCATGGATGAACATACCTGAAGATGAAAAGAGAAGAGAAAGATGAGGATTAGTTGCTGTGTTGTCTAACTGTGCATTTTCGTCCACTTTGTGAGAAAATCCCACTTAGTGCAGAAATCACACACGTCTAACCCCACATACGTCTCCCCATAGAATGAAACTAAGATGTAGTCAGTCTAATTTAGGAATACACTACAGATGTGCTAATTGGTCAGCTAATCAAAGGAAAAGAAAACATTTGTGGAAAAGGATAGAGGAGGCCAGATACCTATCATAAATTAGGCAGCAATAAAAGACTGTGCCAACCTAAGTTTAAACAGATAACAGCTTCCTATAACATACTTAAACACAGATTGCAGGGATGAAATTCACAGAATAATGATCAGAGTAGTAGTAGCAGCATGGATGAACATACTTAAACACAGATTGCAGGGATGAAATTCACAGAATAATGATCAGAGTAGTAGTAGCAGCATGGATGAACATACTTAAACACAGATTGCAGGGATGAAATTCACAGAATAATGATCAGAGTAGTAGTAGCAGCATGGATGAACATACTTAAACACAGATTGCAGGGATGAAATTCACAGAATAATGATCAGAGTAGTAGTAGCAGCATGGATGAACATACTTAAACACAGATTGCAGGGATGAAATTCACAGAATAATGATCAGAGTAGTAGTAGCAGCATGGATGAACATACTTAAACACAGATTGCAGGGATGAAATTCACAGAATAATGATCAGAGTAGTAGTAGCAGCATGGATGAACATACTTAAACACAGATTGCAGGGATGAAATTCACAGAATAATGATCAGAGTAGTAGTAGCAGCATGGATGAACATACTTAAACACAGATTGCAGGGATGAAATTCACAGAATAATGATCAGAGTAGTAGTAGCAGCATGGATGAACATACTTAAACACAGATTGCAGGGATGAAATTCACAGAATAATGATCAGAGTAGTAGTAGCAGCATGGATGAACATACTTAAACACAGATTGCAGGGATGAAATTCACAGAATAATGAT
Organism: Mixophyes fleayi; assembly: GCF_038048845.1. NCBI lineage: Eukaryota > Metazoa > Chordata > Amphibia > Anura > Limnodynastidae > Mixophyes > Mixophyes fleayi. The sequence continues at coordinate 53,248,689 of NC_134405.1, read as the reverse complement.
CAGAGTAGTAGTAGCAGCATGGATGAACATACTTAAACACAGATTGCAGGGATGAAATTCACAGAATAATGATCAGAGTAGTAGTAGCAGCATGGATGAACATACTTAAACACAGATTGCAGGGATGAAATTCACAGAATAATGATCAGAGTAGTAGTAGCAGCATGGATGAACATACTTAAACACAGATTGCAGGGATGAAATTCACAGAATAATGATCAGAGTAGTAGTAGCAGCATGGATGAACATACTTAAACACAGATTGCAGGGATGAAATTCACAGAATAATGATCAGAGTAGTAGTAGCAGCATGGATGAACATACTTAAACACAGATTGCAGGGATGAAATTCACAGAATAATGATCAGAGTAGTAGTAGCAGCATGGATGAACATACTTAAACACAGATTGCAGGGATGAAATTCACAGAAGAATGATCAGAGTAGTAGTAGCAGCATGGATGAACATACCTGAAGATGAAAAGAGAAGAGAAAGATGAGGATTAGTTGCTGTGTTGTCTAACTGTGCATTTTCGTCCACTTTGTGAGAAAATCCCACTTAGTGCAGAAATCACACACGTCTAACCCCACATACGTCTCCCCATAGAATGAAACTAAGATGTAGTCAGTCTAATTTAGGAATACACTACAGATGTGCTAATTGGTCAGCTAATCAAAGGAAAAGAAAACATTTGTGGGAAAGGATAGAGGAGGCCAGATACCTATCATAAATTAGGCAGCAATAAAAGACTGTGCCAACCTAAGTTTAAACAGATAACAGCTTCCTATAACATACTTAATCACAGATTGCAGGGATGAAATTCACAGAATAATGATCAGAGTAGTAGTAGCAGCATGGATGAACATACTTAAACACAGATTGCAGGGATGAAATTCACAGAATAATGATCAGAGTAGTAGTAGCAGCATGGATGAACATACTTAAACACAGATTGCAGGGATGAAATTCACAGAATAATGATCAGAGTAGTAGTAGCAGCATGGATGAACATACTTAAACACAGATTGCAGGGATGAAATTCACAGAATAATGATCAGAGTAGTAGTAGCAGCATGGATGAACATACTTAAACACAGATTGCAGGGATGAAATTCACAGAATAATGATCAGAGTAGTAGTAGCAGCATGGATGAACATACTTAAACACAGATTGCAGGGATGAAATTCACAGAATAATGATCAGAGTAGTAGTAGCAGCATGGATGAACATACCTGAAGATGAAAAGAGAAGAGAAAGATGAGGATTAGTTGCTGTGTTGTCTAACTGTGCATTTTCGTCCACTTTGTGAGAAAATCCCACTTAGTGCAGAAATCACACACGTCTAACCCCACATACGTCTCCCCATAGAATGAAACTAAGATGTAGTCAGTCTAATTTAGGAATACACTACAGATGTGCTAATTGGTCAGCTAATCAAAGGAAAAGAAAACATTTGTGGGAAAGGATAGAGGAGGCCAGATACCTATCATAAATTAGGCAGCAATAAAAGACTGTGCCAACCTAAGTTTAAACAGATAACAGCTTCCTATAACATACTTAAACACAGATTGCAGGGATGAAATTCACAGAATAATGATCAGAGTAGTAGTAGCAGCATGGATGAACATACTTAAACACAGATTGCAGGGATGAAATTCACAGAATAATGATCAGAGTAGTAGTAGCAGCATGGATGAACATACTTAAACACAGATTGCAGGGATGAAATTCACAGAATAATGATCAGAGTAGTAGTAGCAGCATGGATGAACATACTTAAACACAGATTGCAGGGATGAAATTCACAGAATAATGATCAGAGTAGTAGTAGCAGCATGGATGAACATACTTAAACACAGATTGCAGGGATGAAATTCACAGAATAATGATCAGAGTAGTAGTAGCAGCATGGATGAACATACTTAAACACAGATTGCAGGGATGAAATTCACAGAATAATGATCAGAGTAGTAGTAGCAGCATGGATGAACATACTTAAACACAGATTGCAGGGATGAAATTCACAGAATAATGATCAGAGTAGTAGTAGCAGCATGGATGAACATACCTGAAGATGAAAAGAGAAGAGAAAGATGAGGATTAGTTGCTGTGTTGTCTAACTGTGCATTTTCGTCCACTTTGTGAGAAAATCCCACTTAGTGCAGAAATCACACACGTCTAACCCCACATACGTCTCCCCATAGAATGAAACTAAGATGTAGTGTGATTGTCCAATAAAGGTGTAATAGCATGTAAATTCGGTATTGTTTTCTTAAATCACTTTCTGTTCTGCTGATCAATGGTCAACCCGTTTTCAGTACACACATAAAAAGATGCAGACCGGTGACTAATGGAGAAGTTTGTAGCTGTATTTCCCTCTTGAAGTGGTAGCAGGTGTCTGACTTATAAGGGAAACTCATCAGCTCTTTTGGTCTCCAGTACCACCTTTATGCCGATGACACCCAACTCTACCTTTCCTCTCCCAATCTCTCTTCCTCCCTCCTCTCCAGGGTGTCTGCCTGCCTCTCTGCCATCTCCTCCTGGGTGTCCTCTAGATTCCTCAAACTTAATCTCGCTAAAACCAAACTTATTTTTTTTCCTCCCGCTCATTCCCCCTCCCCTTCCGACCTTTCTATCTCTGTTCTTAACTCCTCTATTTCCCCTGTTCCTCAACTTCGCTGCCTCGGTGTCATCCTTGACTCCTCTCTCTCTTTTGCTCCTCACATTCTCTCTCTCGCCAAATCCTGCCGCTTCCAGCTGCGGAATATCGCACGCATTCGGCCCTTCCTCTCCCAAGATGCCACTAAGGCTCTTGTCCACGCTCTTATCATCTCCCGCTTGGACCACTGCAACCTCCTCCTTACCGGCCTCCCCCGCACTCATCTCGCTCCCCTTCGCTCTGTACTCAATGCAGCCGCTCGGCTCATTTTCCTTTCTCGCCGCTCCTCTTCTGTCTCCCCCCTATACCAATCCCTTCACTGGCTCCCCTTCCCCTACAGAATAGTGTTCAAGCTCCTCACACTTACTTTTAAGGCCCTCTCCAACTACACTGCTCCCTACATCTCAAACCTCATTTCCATCCACGCTCCATCCCGCCCTCTGCGTTCGGCTAATGACCGTCGCCTCACCTCCCCCCTGGTTACCTCCTCCCATGCTCGCATCCAAGACTTCTCCCACGCTGTCCCCCTCCACTGGAACCAGCTCCTCTGCTCCATCAGAACATCCCCCAACTTGTCCAGCTTCAAACAGGCCTTAAAAACCCACCTCTTCCTCAAAGCCTTCCAGTCCCCCACCTAACCGACCTCCTTCCAGCCTCCCACCTACCGCCCTCCCTATCCTGCCCTCCTCCTGCCTCCCTCCTCGTCATTCTCCTCTCCCCCCTCTCCCTCTCTGCGTTCTCCTCCTTTTCTCCTCCTACCCTTGTGTCTCTGTCTGTCCTACCCTCCCCTTAGATTGTACGCTCCTTCGAGCAGGGCCTCCTCTCCTCCTGTTCTCCACCACCTTAACTCTGCTCTCCAGCTCCCTGTCTCCTCCGTGAGGTCCTCCTGCCCTTCTGCCCCTCTAGCTTCACAGCTGGGGGCTCTAACCTTTCATCTAGCTGTACTTTGAGCTTCTGAGTTACTGTGCTTTTTGTTAACTGTACCGTGCTGCCTCACCCTGTATCGTGTTTCTGTATGTCCCTGTACGGCGCTACGGATACCTAGTGGCGCCTTATAAATAAAAATTAATAATAAAAATAATAATTATATATATATATGTATATATATATATATATATATATATATATATATATATATATATATATATATATATATATAGGCAAAAAACAGGGATACTCTGCACTCTCCAAACACATAACTAATGCTGTACTAAATTCTTTTCTATATTACAAACAGGAAATGTTAGTTCCACATATTGCAATATATGTTAAGCTGACCAACTCTCGCCAAAGTCTTCCCATTCTGGTCAGTCCTATTTTATGCTATGCTATTTTATCTGGGCTTAAGGCTTACCTGCACACAGCTTTTAAATGCAAGTCTTTCCCAAGCACTAGCAACCATGGGAGACCTGGGACTCACCTGACACAAGTTGGAATTAATTAATGTAAAGAATGGGTTGCAAGAGTCATGGGACTTACATTGTATAAACAAAAACAGACATAGATCCTCTGCACTCTCCATGTACAGACTGGGGTGCAAGAGGGGGTTGCCAACATTGTATTGACAATTTATACAATGTGGGCAACCCCCTCTTCCACCCCAGTCTGTTTTTGTATATATATATATATATATATATATATATATATATATATATACCGTATATAAGCCGAGTTTTTCAGCATACTTTTGTATGCTGAAAAAGGGCACTCGGCTTATACACGGGTGAACTTACCTGGTGTCCGGTCCCTCGGCTTCAACTTCTGCATATGCGTTCCAACACAGGAAGTTCGGCATTTGGAACGCAAACTTGCGTTCCAAATGCCGAACTTCCTGTTGTTGGAACGCATATGCGTTCCACTGCCGGGTAAGTGAAACTCTCTCTCTCTCTCTCTCTCTCTCTCTCTCAAGACTGTGCGGAGAAATTGTTTTACCTGGTGGATAGTTTTGCTGAAAGCAACAAACGAAAAGTAGCAGTGTGGCCTTTGCAAATAATTTTACTCGTTCTGTGCCCAGAAATTATCCAGGACATTTCTAAGGAAGTTGTAGACGAAAACAAAATGAACAAGGTGAGAACCTGATACGTGGGAGGGATTTGCAGCATAGTTAACTTTCATGGTAAGATGGCGTTTTAGCCAATTGTCCCCATGCTTTTAGGCAGATAATCTGTGAATATAACATTTATATTAGGTTAACATGGTAAGTCATCCAATGTTAAGTTGTAGCTTTACATTTTTGACATATTCCTGGGTAAACATTACACATATAGGAAAATTGTAAGGTGTTACTCCAAAGCAAACGTGCCCTTTGTGACCTCCCACCTCAATCTGCCATGGTGGCTCACAGGGCTGAGGAATTCAATTGGTCCATAATACTTCTGTAGAATTCTGTTCTAGAACTGTTTTAGGATTATAGTACTGTACAGGGCGCTCTCTCTCTCTCTCTCTCTCTCTCTCTCTCTCTCTCAGTGCAATTACATAATGAACAAACAATACAACCACCATGTTCATACATTTATATCCCTACCCCTTTATTTAGGTTAGGTTGTACCCAATGCCAATGATTTTATAATCATTTATGAATGTTCCTTGTCATCTACTGTTATTTATGGTTTAGCTAAAAATGATTTCATAGATTGAACCTATCATTTTTATTTAGGTTTTTAAATTAGCGCTCTTTTCCACCCTAGGCTTATACTCGAGTCAATACGTTTTCCCAGTTTTATGTAGTAAAATTAGGTGCCTCGGCTTATATTCGGGTCGACTTATACTCGAGTATATACGGTATATATATATATATATATATATATATATATATATATAAAAATATATACATAAAATAATGTTGAATGAAGCCTGAGACCTCCTGTTTTGTATCCGTAAATTCTGGAAGCACTGCAAAGAACCAGTAAGCTGTGCATTTGACATTCAGAAAGAGGATAATCATAATCAAAGTCTTTAAGTACAGGCTGCTTGTGCATTTAAACCCTTGGTGTATTTTCTACCTACAAATGGGTAAATAACTACCCATTCTTCCGTTCACAGGAATGTCTGTTCAGGGTACCCAGGTGTTTTATCAGTGTACATTTCCTCATTTACTTTAATAGGCGTTTAGGCTCTTTTACAGTGAACATTTCATAACACTATACAAAATTACTTTGATTATGACCCATGGTAAAATGTTATAATCTGAGCAGCAGCATTATTAATGATGAGAGGAGATTCCCTGAGATTTACTCCTTATTGATTAATGCCAATACTCTGCTCTCATCACAGAAAAGTGTGGGGAAGAGTCTCCGAGTTAGGCATGAATACCTACCAGCTAACATGACCATGAGTTTAAAAGTGACAAGACAATGGTAAGTAGACAATGGTAAGTAGAGGCAGGGAAGTCAAAAACTCCTCTAGAAGGTTACTAATGAGGATAATTTTGCACTCTAACTTTTGGGAACCGCTAACACTAAAGACTTCCCAAGTGATGTCTGACAGTCCATCAGGAGTTATAACCTCCAACAAGCTTGAAAGCAAATTGATCCCGAATATGTACGTTGCATCACCCTTTAAGCCCCTCTTCTGGGTCTCTTGGTCCAGAAGGGGATGGGAACAAGTGGAGACATTTGTCCCAGTATGAGGGTTGGAGGGCACTATCTTGCGGAGAGTACCAGTAAGTTTGTTGTGTCCTCACGTGCCCAAGGGCTCCCTGAAGTCTGTAGTAGTGAATGATTAAACAATGGAGCCAGCAATTGTCACACAATTCAATATAATCTAAGAAAATGTCTCTAAATCCAAGATAATCATAAAATGAACCCGTTATTGTTTTTTCTATCTAGAAATGCTAACCTGCAGCCTGGGATTTTTGGCTCCTGGAATCTGGCCGTTAGTGTCCAAAATACTGCAGTTCATACTATAAGCAATACGTCACTGTACCCGTGTAATGTGCTACAAAACAAGACTAAATACAATAGTAAGTGACCATGCTGCTTTAAGCTAGGTACACACTACAGATTTTTCCACCAACTTTTTATGCCAATCGATTTTACATGCGATCGATGTTCCGATCGCTTGGTTCATGGACTGCATACACACTAGCCTTGTTTAGGACAATAAAGGGAAGAGCGGACGTCCCTTTAGCGACTTTTTACAGCCATGTTGTGGTGAGCAATAACTGTAATTTCGTACTCACTGTTGTGGATCGGTCGGAAGTTTATACACACTTCACAACGGAAACGAGATTGGAACGGAAATGTAAAACGGTACAACTAACCAAATGAGGCGTTAATCGTCCATTTGGGCAGACTTTCGACCATTGTGTCACTGCACACACTGACCCGACTTTTGAACGAGCGGTAGTATGTCGGCTGATTGAGCCGATTATTGGATGAAAACCGTGTAGTGTGTACCCAGCTTTAGAACTGAAGATATAACACTGTGATACTGCAACCCCTTTGTACTCCATATGGCAAGATCTATGGTACTTTATTACTGATGAGAGAGGGTCCCTAGGAGGGACAACCTTTCCTGACCCTACTCTCATATAAAAATATAGAACTACAAGTGTTGGCAAAAGAGGATGTCAAGTTGCCTTTGTTTTTCAATGTGCCCAGCACCCTGCTCTTGCCACACCAGCGTCTCTTCACAATAAAGATGGCAATTTAGTTCCTAGACAAGAGTGCCATAAAGTTGTTTGGATTGGGAGCAGAGACAATCTGCCTGTGCTAACCACCTGGGTGTACAAGAGTCCTGATCCTCTTTATGTCGTTCAATATGCAGCCTGCTCTGTACGGATTGTGACAAAGAGCATCTTCTTTATGACAAGGGCCAGGTGGAGAGAGAAGAGCCCGGATGGGCCATTTTAGCCTTGTAGAAACGGGGAGATGTGTCACATGCCGGGCAGATCCGACGGGGTATTGGGGAGCTTCCAGCGGGGATTCCTGGCTTCCTTATTAACAACTAGTCCAGCAATGGCCATAAAGGGTTAGGAGAGACCTTGGAGGACGGTTGTGGTGCAGAGAACCAGCTCGCTCGTCTTCTCATTTCGTATAAAAGTCTCTTTTCCTCGTTCACAGAAACAAAACGTACGAGGAAAGCTCCCCTTACACTCAGACAGGGAAGGGTTTACGTGACTGCGTATCCGCCAATAGAAACACAGAGCGGACTGTGCACACCAGCCAATCACAGCGCAGCCGGCAGTGTATATAAGAGACTTCTGCCGCCCTCTGTGGATAGTTCTTTTCTATTTGTGTACTTGTAGTGAAGATGGCAGAAACCGCACCAGTCGCTGCTGAGTCTGTTCATCTATCAGAGGGCGCCGGCAAGAAGAAGAGACAGCCGAAGAAAGCCGCAGGAGGAGCCAAGAAGAGCCCCAAACCCTCTGGTCCTAAAGTGTCCGAGCTGATCCTGAAAGCCGTGTCCGCCTCCAAAGAGCGCAGCGGGGTTTCTCTTTCCGCCTTGAAGAAGGCTCTGGCTGCCGGAGGTTACGATGTGGAAAAGAATAACACCCGCGTCAAACTGGCTGTGAAAGGTTTGGTGAGCAAAGAAACCCTCATCCAGGTGAAAAGCAGCGGCGCTTCCGGCTCCTTCAAGCTGAATAAGAAGCAGCTGGAGAGCAAAGAGAAGGCGGCCAAGAAGTCTGTGCAGCCCAAGAAGCCGGCGGCAAAGAAAGTGGCCAAATCCCCTAAGAAGCCCAAGAAAGCTCCAAGTGCGGCCAAGAGCCCGAAGAAGGTGAAGAAGCCAACGGCGTCTGCCGCAAAAAGCCCGAAGAAGGCTGCCAAGAGCCCGGCTAAGAAGGCGGCTAAGCCCAAAGCTGCCAAGAGCCCGGCTAAGAAAGCGGCTAAACCTAAAGCTGCCAAGAGCCCGGCTAAGAAAGCGGCTAAACCTAAAGCTGCCAAGAGCCCGGCTAAAAAGGCGGCTAAGCCCAAAGCTACCAAGAGTCTGGCTAAGAAAGCTGCGGCAAAGAAGTGATGGAAGAGCCGCAGCCTGATCTTTCTTAACTCCCCCCAAAGGCTCTTTTCAGAGCCACCCACCCTCTCACGATAGAGCTGTATGCACACGATATGATCTATAAGGGGGAAACACGGGAGTGAGGGGTATGTATTAGGTAACCATATACGGTCTCCAATCCTTACACTCAACCACATTTTCTGCCATAACCTTGGGTATTGCTGTGAAGAGGCAAATGTGACTTCATAGCAATATTACAGTAAGTCTGCAAACTCATGCGCTGGATTTTAAATCTAGATCGGTCTGTTGACTACACAGAAAACCACCGTTTCTCCTGCAACACCTCCTGATAATCATTATTGTGTATTGCAAACGCTGGTGGTTACAGTGCAGTCTATAACATGATCGATCTGATTGCAGATAGATTCTTCAAGGGTCACTGACATTCTCGGCAGTCTTAACCGTATTGGAACTCTCAGGTACGCACAGTTCTCGCGACGCCAGCAGTCTTTTAATTGATTCTATCCGGTATACCCACTGTCATAATGGAGAATATGCAAACTTTAACCCCTTGCATTACACCTGCCGCAGGTAACCATCTTTCCTGGCACACATTGTGAACAACTTTGGCACAAAGGATAAATAGCATTGCCGACAATACTTATGTCTCTTGGGGAATACGGTTTATTCACTCTTTTACTCATAGAAATGTAGCAAAAATATAATGCACAATAAATATTCACTTTGATACTCTATTTGTTACAGTTGAATGTATCAGTAAATTCCTTAACCAGAAGTGGAGAATTAAACATATCGGGATAACGAGGGCAAAGTTTCCCTCAGTGACCACATGAGGTCGCTCTTCGGTCAGATTAGTGTGGTTGCCAACTTCCAATTTCTGATGTTTTGTAGGAAAGAGCCAAGAATTCAAAGCGTGTTCAATTTATAAACATGAAAAAAAGAAATATACAAATTCTATGAAATGTTGTATAATAAATGTTAATGGACAAGGATTATTGTCACATTTTATTTACGTTTCTTTATGTGCACCATATCGATCAACTTGTACACCTGCATTTTCCACATCATTAAAAGTACGAATAGACCATTCAGGAAATGAATTGTTAAATGAAGTCCGGATGAAGAGCCAGATTATAGTCCCAAATCACTTGTCAGCAGCCTAGTATAGTTACAGCACAAACCACAATAATTACAGCCCGATTAGTGAGAAGATGGGTGGCTCTTAGAAGAGCCTTTGTGTTCATGTAGGACAGAGGATATTACTTGGCGCTGGTGTACTTGGTGACGGCCTTAGTGCCCTCGGACACGGCATGCTTGGCCAACTCTCCCGGCAGCAGCAGGCGTACGGCGGTCTGGATCTCCCGGGAGGTGATGGTGGAGCGCTTGTTATAATGAGCCAGGCGGGAAGCTTCCCCAGCGATGCGCTCAAAGATGTCATTAACAAAGGAGTTCATGATGCCCATAGCCTTAGAGGAGATACCGGTATCGGGGTGCACCTGCTTCAGTACCTTGTACACGTAGATGGCGTAACTCTCCTTCCTGGTCTTCCTACGCTTCTTCCCATCTTTCTTCTGGGTCTTGGTCACCGCTTTCTTGGAGCCTTTCTTAGCAGCAGGCGCTGACTTTGATGGATCAGGCATTATCAGTTCTTTCTCTCTATACACGATGCTGAAAAACTGTTTCTAACCGCCCTCAGATCGGCTTTATTTATAGGCAGCGCATGCAAATGAGGAATCACGATTTATTGGACAAATTTATCATGTGACGGGCGGTGTATTCATAACTCCACCCTTCACTTCCTGACTGGTCTGCGCATGAACCTGAGCGGCATTGGTTAGTGAAAAGCGGACCAATCACAGAGGAAGCTGTTTGTCCCTTCCAAGTATATGAAGGAAGGAGACGAGCAGAATTATACTTATATTACAGTGCTAGTATATTAGGCTGAACTGAACATGTCTGGAAGAGGGAAACAAGGCGGTAAGACCCGGGCTAAGGCCAAGACTCGCTCATCTCGGGCCGGTCTGCAGTTTCCTGTCGGTCGCGTTCACCGTCTACTGAGGAAGGGAAACTATGCGCAGCGTGTGGGAGCCGGAGCCCCGGTGTATATGGCCGCAGTACTCGAGTACCTGACGGCTGAGATTCTGGAGCTGGCCGGGAACGCCGCCCGTGATAACAAGAAGACCCGTATCATCCCCCGCCACCTGCAGCTCGCCGTGCGCAACGATGAGGAGCTCAATAAGCTGCTCGGTGGGGTGACCATCGCCCAGGGAGGTGTCCTGCCCAACATCCAGGCCGTGCTGCTGCCCAAGAAGACCGAGAGCCACAAACCGGCCAAGAGCAAGTGATTTGCCGCTGCATATTTCCACTAAAGAACCGACGTCCCTATAACACAAAGGCTCTTCTCAGAGCCACCCACGTTTTCCTATGGTAGCGGCTAAATCCCCTTCGGTCTAGGTACCCTGGCACGTCAATATGACGTCGCAGGGTCATGTGATCGCAGCGGTCACATGGTGCAAAGTGTTAGGCGGGCTGCTGAAAGTGAATGGTAGTCGGTGCAGGAGCGCCATCATTTCTTTCCGATCTTGGCTGCATTCCTGTAAAAAAAGGTAAGTAGAAGGGGTGCTAGTGTGTGAGGGGCATGTGTGGTGGATGCAGGACTGGCACAGGGGGCATGTGAGGTGGACGCAGGACTGGCACAGGGGGCATGTGTGGTGGGTGCAGGGCTGGCACAGGGGGCATGTGAGGTGGATGCAGGGCTGGCACAGGGGGCATGTGAGGTGGATGCAGGGCTGGCACAGGGGGCATGTGAGGTGGATGCAGGACTGGCACACGGGGCATGTGAGGTGGACGCAGGACTGGCACAGGGGGCATGTGTGGTGGGTGCAGGGCTGGCACAGGGGGCATGTGAGGTGGATGCAGGGCTGGCACAGGGGGCATGTGAGGTGGATGCAGGGCTGGCACAGGGGGCATGTGAGGTGGATGCAGGACTGGCACACGGGGCATGTGAGGTGGATGCAGGACTGGCACATGGGGCATGTGAGGTGGATGCAGGGCTGGCACATGGGGCATGTGAGGTGGATGCAGGGCTGGCACATGGGGCATGTGAGGTGGATGCAGGGCTGGCACAGGGGGCATGTGAGGTGGACGCAGGACTGGCACAGGGGGCATGTGCGGTGGATGCAGGACTGGCACAGGGGGCATGTGTGGTGGATGCAGGACTGGCACAGGGGGCATGTGTGGTGGATGCAGGACTGGCACAGGGGGCATGTGTGGTGGATGCAGGACTGGCACAGGGGGCATGTGCGGTGGATGCAGGACTGGCACAGGGGGCATGTGTGGTGGATGCAGGACTGGCACAGGGGACATGTGTGGTGGATGCAGGACTGGCACACGGGGCATGTGTAGTGGATGCAGGACTGGCACACGGGGCATGTGTAGTGGATGCAGGACTGGCACACGGGGCATGTGAGGTGGATGCAGGGCTGGCACAGGGGGCATGTGAGGTGGATGCAGGGCTGGCACAGGGGGCATGTGAGGTGGACGCAGGACTGGCACAGGGGGCATGTGAGGTGGACGCAGGACTGGCACAGGGGGCATGTGTGGTGGATGCAGGACTGGCACAGGGGGCATGTGTGGTGGATGCAGGACTGGCACAGGGGGCATGTGTGGTGGATGCAGGACTGGCACAGGGGGCATGTGCGGTGGATGCAGGACTGGCACAGGGGGCATGTGTGGTGGATGCAGGACTGGCACAGGGGACATGTGTGGTGGATGCAGGACTGGCACACGGGGCATGTGTAGTGGATGCAGGACTGGCACACGGGGCATGTGTAGTGGATGCAGGACTGGCACACGGGGCATGTGAGGTGGATGCAGGGCTGGCACAGGGGGCATGTGAGGTGGATGCAGGGCTGGCACAGGGGGCATGTGAGGTGGATGCAGGACTGGCACACGGGGCATGTGAGGTGGATGCAGGACTGGCACATGGGGCATGTGAGGTGGATGCAGGGCTGGCACAGGGGGCATGTGTAGTGGATGCAGGACTGGCACACGGCATGTGTAGTGGATGCAGGACTGGCACACGGCATGTGAGGTGGATGCAGGGCTGGCACAGGGGGCATGTGTGGTGGGTGCAGGGCTGGCACAGGGGGCATGTGAGGTGGATGCAGGGCTGGCACAGGGGGCATGTGAGGTGGGTGCAGGGCTGGCACAGGGGGCATGTGAGGTGGGTGCAGGGCTGGCACAGGGGGCATGTGAGGTGGACGCAGGACTGGCACAGGGGGCATGTGTGGTGGGTGCAGGGCTGGCACAGGGGGCATGTGAGGTGGATGCAGGGCTGGCACAGGGGGCATGTGAGGTGGATGCAGGGCTGGCACAGGGGGCATGTGAGGTGGATGCAGGACTGGCACACGGGGCATGTGAGGTGGATGCAGGACTGGCACATGGGGCATGTGAGGTGGATGCAGGGCTGGCACAGGGGGCATGTGAGGTGGACGCAGGACTGGCACAGGGGGCATGTGCGGTGGATGCAGGACTGGCACAGGGGGCATGTGTGGTGGATGCAGGACTGGCACAGGGGGCATGTGTAGTGGATGCAGGACTGGCACAGGGGTCATGTGTGGTGGATGCAGGGCTGGCACACGGGGCATGTGTGGTGGATGCAGGACTGGCACAGGGGGCATGTGTGGTGGATGCAGGACTGGCACACGGGGCATGTGAGGTGGATGCAGGGCTGGCACAGGGGGCATGTGAGGTGGATGCAGGACTGGCACAGGGGGCATGTGCGGTGGATGCAGGACTGGCACACAGGGCATGTGAGGTGGATGCAGGACTGGCACACGGGGCATGTGTAGTGGATGCAGGACTGGCACACGGCATGTGTAGTGGATGCAGGACTGGCACACGGCATGTGAGGTGGATGCAGGACTGGCACAGGGGGCATGTGTGGTGGATGCAGGACTGGCACAGGGGACATGTGTGGTGGATGCAGGACTGGCACAGGGGGCATGTGTGGTGGGTGCAGGGCTGGCACAGGGGGCATGTGAGGTGGACGCAGGGCTGGCACAGGGGGCATGTGAGGTGGACGCAGGACTGGCACAGGGGGCATGTGTGGTGGATGCAGGGCTGGCACAGGGGGCATGTGAGGTGGATGCAGGGCTGGCACAGGGGGCATGTGAGGTGGATGCAGGACTGGCACACGGGGCATGTGAGGTGGATGCAGGACTGGCACATGGGGCATGTGAGGTGGATGCAGGGCTGGCACAGGGGGCATGTGTAGTGGATGCAGGACTGGCACACGGCATGTGTAGTGGATGCAGGACTGGCACACGGCATGTGAGGTGGATGCAGGGCTGGCACAGGGGGCATGTGAGGTGGATGCAGGACTGGCACAGGGGGCATGTGCGGTGGATGCAGGACTGGCACACAGGGCATGTGAGGTGGATGCAGGACTGGCACACGGGGCATGTGTAGTGGATGCAGGACTGGCACACGGCATGTGAGGTGGATGCAGGACTGGCACAGGGGGCATGTGTGGTGGATGCAGGACTGGCACAGGGGACATGTGTGGTGGATGCAGGACTGGCACAGGGGGCATGTGTGGTGGGTGCAGGGCTGGCACAGGGGGCATGTGAGGTGGACGCAGGGCTGGCACAGGGGGCATGTGAGGTGGACGCAGGACTGGCACAGGGGGCATGTGTGGTGGATGCAGGGCTGGCACAGGGGGCATGTGAGGTGGATGCAGGGCTGGCACAGGGGGCATGTGAGGTGGATGCAGGACTGGCACACGGGGCATGTGAGGTGGATGCAGGACTGGCACATGGGGCATGTGAGGTGGATGCAGGGCTGGCACAGGGGGCATGTGTAGTGGATGCAGGACTGGCACACGGCATGTGTAGTGGATGCAGGACTGGCACACGGCATGTGAGGTGGATGCAGGACTGGCACACGGGGCATGTGTAGTGGATGCAGGACTGGCACACGGGGCATGTGAGGTGGATGCAGGGCTGGCACAGGGGGCATGTGAGGTGGATGCAGGGCTGGCACAGGGGGCATGTGAGGTGGATGCAGGACTGGCACACGGGGCATGTGAGGTGGATGCAGGACTGGCACATGGGGCATGTGAGGTGGATGCAGGGCTGGCACAGGGGGCATGTGTAGTGGATGCAGGACTGGCACACGGCATGTGTAGTGGATGCAGGACTGGCACACGGCATGTGAGGTGGATGCAGGGCTGGCACAGGGGGCATGTGTGGTGGGTGCAGGGCTGGCACAGGGGGCATGTGAGGTGGATGCAGGGCTGGCACACGGGGCATGTGAGGTGGATGCAGGGCTGGCACAGGGGGCATGTGAGGTGGATGCAGGGCTGGCACACGGGGCATGTGAGGTGGATGCAGGGCTGGCACACGGGGCATGTGAGGTGGATGCAGGGCTGGCACAGGGGGCATGTGAGGTGGATGCAGGACTGGCACACGGGGCATGTGAGGTGGATGCAGGACTGGCACAGGGGGCATGTGTGGTGGACGCAGGACTGGCACAGGGGGCATGTGTGGTGGACGCAGGTCTGGCACACGGGGCATGTTTTTCTTTTCACTACAAAAGTATTTAGTGATTTAAATCCATTTACACTTGTTATATTTATAACCACTATCTCTCTACATACCAACAGTCTGCTCATGCTGAACCTTTTTTTTTTTTATCTCT
Source organism: Mixophyes fleayi (assembly GCF_038048845.1). Classification (NCBI taxonomy): domain Eukaryota; kingdom Metazoa; phylum Chordata; class Amphibia; order Anura; family Limnodynastidae; genus Mixophyes; species Mixophyes fleayi. The sequence continues at coordinate 53,233,369 of NC_134405.1, read as the reverse complement.
TTCTGCCAGGTTACCTCTGCCCTCAGGACTAGGACCCTTCTTCAAAGCTGCCCCTGGAACTCTTCAACAGAATGTCTGTCAAAAATCTCTAACTGCCGGATCCAGCTCAATGATCAGCTGTTTATTGACTAGTTAAATTACTGCTTTTGACTCGTTTCTCCCAGAACCACTTTACATAGTTTAAAAGGACACGTGTTTGAGGATTGTTATGGTTTTGTTTCTTTAAAGCATCCATTCCTCAAGCGATATTAATAAAGGAAAACACAAGAAACATGAAGACATTTTATTTCTACTCCCGAACTTCATTTTATTATCTCCCATGATAATGCCTGATGTAAAGAGTGATAGTTATGTTCTCGCTTGTTATGCCAAAAAACAGAACGTGGAATATATTAGCTAACACTTTAAATGAACATTATCAGACTTTTGAGTGTACTGTCTCATACTACATAGAGCTGAATGTTGTAATCTATATTTCACTATTTGCTAATAATAATTTAATATGTGATGTTAATAAAACATACTTAAAGCAGCATTTTAGTGTATTTGAGGTATAAGTGTTATAAACTAGGTATTTATTTCCACATTACAAATCGTACATATTTATTTTCTGTTTAAATGATTTGCTTTCACAAAATCAACGGCATTTTTATTATTGAAAGTCGGTGATTGCTGTGCCGACCAATGTCCCCTCCCCCCCCAGAAGTGGATGACACTGGAGGGGCTAACTGATCCCTCCGGCTGCATAGACCGGCACATTCATTGTCTTGAGTGTCATCCAACCGTCTGTGAAAAAGGTGCACAATAATCCAGAATGTACATTAACTTACACAGGTAGGATCACTGGCCATAACTTGGCCGGACACTGGTTTATATGTAGCACATTCTCTTTTGTGTTAAATCCACCAGACTTGGAAAAGTAGTCTTAAATCAACCCTCCACCCATCCCATGTAAAGTAGATATTTCTTACATGTGTATATGTAAGCCGTGTATAAGAAACCTTCACACTTTCCGCTTGTGTCCTAAAAACATGTCAAAATATTAGATAAATGCATAAAGTATAACAGTTCTACCAAGCAGTGTACAACAAAATATGTACATCTATAAGTTCTCTTAATTATCTTTTAAAAAAGTGACAATATAATATGCCTTTATATTTTGAGAACTAGTTGGGACACTTTCGAGTGTATTCTTCAATGCCTACATTACTTTTGCCTGTCAATAATTACTTTTTCATAGCTGTTAAAATATTAAAAATTACTCAAATTTCAAAAATATTTGGGTGTAGTGCCACGTGTAGAACACCACATCTAATGACAAGAAGGACCCAAGCATAATAAACTTTAATTGTACACCTATATTGGGAATCTAGAACTTGTACAGCGTTTTTCATATGATCCAGAATAAGAAGTGTTGTGTTTTGGGGAGGAAAAAAAAAACCATTAATTGAATTCAACTACAGTTCCCAAATAGACAATGGATGGCATGACCAGCGGACTCCCCCACTCTTGTTCTGTTACTGTGGAATAATAAGGTAAGTTTCAGGTGTTTACATCAACAGTAATGCCTACCCACTGTCAGCAGTGTCTATTTCCCTGTGTTGGTGATGCATTGCACAGTGTCATGTATTAAACCTGAGTACCCCATCCCCTGTCTCAATGTTGTTATTTAAGATATGGTGGAAGTGATCATGAAAGTGCTTGTCGCATGTACTACACCACTATATTTCAATAACGGATAGCAAGCTTCAGCCCACTATCTCTGTCAATCACATTATCATCAACATTTATTTATAGATCGCAATAAAATTTTGGAGCGCTTTACAATTGTGAACAAACATTAATAAAACAATACTGGGTAATACAGACAGACACAGGTAAGAGAACCCTGCTCAAAGCTTACAATCTTGAATGTGTTAAATATTGATACCCTATATTTTATGTATGCTTTAAGGATAAACACTAATACATGTTCACAATGAAAATGTCAATATGGACCTCACACCACAAATAAATTCAGATTCAACTGCTGAATAATAAGGATGATTATGACATCCTTACAATTGAATGTTGAGCTTTTAAAAACTTTATATTTTTTGTTAATTATCTTTTGGTTTCTATGTTTTCTTTAGATGTGTTATTATAGTAATTGAGAGCTAATTTATGGCTCTTGACCTGTACCTTACCTGACCCCTCTTCACCGCACAGGAATAAATTGTTAGACGACTGAAGAATGATAAGGATTATTAGGACATCCTTAAAATTGAATGTTGACCTCTTAGAGACTTTACATTTGTTGTTATTTTTCCTTCTTTTTATATGTTTCATTTATATTTGTTTAGATAACAAATGAGTCCTAATTTACAGCTGGTGACCTGTCTCTCACCCCACCTTCTCCTATAAAACTTGTGTCCTGCAATGTCCTGTAGTGTCTTCAAATCCAAAAATAATTTTGGGGTTAGTAGAAGCTCTAAGCTGAAAGACCAGATCAGTCTTTTTTTCTGTCATAAGGTAAGTTCTTTCATTTGTTAGATGATAATTCCATGCAAAGTTATATCACATATTGCTTTATATTTTCCAAATCCAACTTTTTTTTTTTTTTTTTTAAATCATCTGTGATTAGCAGCTGATTCTTATTTTATATAGGTTTAGTCTAGTGTAGAAATGCATTCGGCTACTAGTGCAGAAATACCAGAACTGGTAACACCTGCCATCCAACACATGCAAGACATTGAATCATCAAATCAATGTGAAAAAAAGGTAAAATAATTTGCACAAGTGATATAAAATCTAGCATTGGATTTCATATTTTTGGGACATGATGAGCATAATTTGTTTTGTTTTGTAGGATAAGCATTGTAAAGGTGGAGATAGGGAAAGCTGTCAAAGTGAAATCTTTCATTCATTGGACATGTTGCAGAGAGCAATATGTGAATTTGAGGAAAATACACAATCTAACTTCATTATACATCAGAAGAGTAAAGAATTTGGCAAAGAGGGTACATTTTATTTTAATATACCTAAAATTTACAATCTGTAATTTTTATTTGAAATTGTATATAGTAATAATTATGGTTTCCTTTTTTATCTTCAGTATATACATTTATATAGAAAAACGCCTAATACATTGTTGTTCATGTTTAAAATGTACAATACAATACTGTAATTTTTATCACTTCCATTAAGATTTCAAACCAAATGCAAGATCTAGAATTCAATGGAAAAGTAATGATATCCAGTATGGCAAACTAATTAAGTTTTCTGGAATTCCATACGTGGTGGTTGGGAGAAAAACTCTACAGTGTCATTTGGGTAGAGACTTCAGCATTGTGAAGAAAAAAAATTATGGAGATCAAAGACAAATCACCCAGGTATCTCTTATTTTTTGAATTATAAAATGTTTTCCACGCATTGCCTGTCTTTTAATAGTGCTGGCTAATATCATTTATTTGAAGCGCTGCAATCAATGCCTTTGTGCCCTCAAACGAGCAGTATTTTAACAGCATTCAATTAGCTGAGAATGAACTAGGGAACAACTACACTTAACACTACGATAGGCAGTACAATAAATGTGAAGAATGAATGTGTAGAACATTGCTGAAAGATTGTACTGTGGAGCCATCAAACAACTCTCTGTCTTACATTTTTAATGGGGAGAGGTATCCTCATTAGCATGGTCACAGCTAATGAAGTCAAAGAGGCGTTATAACAATAAAATACAACATACATATATTGTTTAATATAGTGCTCTTTTCAATTATTCTTTTAATAGGGAGAAGATCATACCTTCACCAAAAGGAGGCGTATTATACAGCATACCAAAAAAATGGGCTGTCCAGCTGAAATCAATGTATTGCACATTATCAGATACCCAGATTTTATGGTAAAATCGGTGTTAAGCACATTACATTGAATTACATTGTTACAACTTAATTGTCAGACCAATAAAATGTAAAACATTGGTAAAGAAATTTTGCAAACATATTTTTAGAAGGGCAAAGGTAAACTAATTTGTGGATTTTTGTGGATTTTTATGTATATATATATATATATATATATATATATATATATACACACACACAAACACACACTCTACATATATAGTATGTAAACATAAAAACAGTGATTGAGATAGGCCAGTGCGGGTATGCACATACAGCAAATAATTATCTTTTTTTTAATAGATCCAAAGTGATACACAAAAAAGAAGACGTAATGCATCAAAGAAAGTAAAAGAAGCCTTTCAAAGTGACACAATACAAGGCAATCATGCCTACGTAATTAGATTTCCACATTTATCTGAACATAAATTCCATGCAACTAGTGGAGAGGTAAGATTGTAATAAACTTATCATGTTATTTTGTTTTAGTAAGAATGAAATGTTTTTATTGATATGGTTTTAATGTTTAACATTATTTCCGTCAGTAATATTTATTGTGTTTTATAAATTTTAAAATTAAATTATCATCTCTAACAGTTAGCAAACCTACAGGAAAAGGTCGACAGAAGAGTTCAAGAAAAAGTAATCAGTTTGCACAGAAATGGGGTTAGAAAAATAAATGAGATGATGGGTCACATTAACGCGTTTGTAACACAAGAACTTTTCCCGGGTGATGATCCCCCTGTAGCTTTACGGAGACGCTTTTACCCCACAAGAAAAGACCTAGCCAATCTCATGTTTAAAGCGAAACGGGAAGGTCGAAACTCAAGTTTGGATCAGGAAAATGTTTTGAACCAGTTAAAAGAATGGAAAGAACAAATCCCACAATTAAATATTTTTTGTCGTCCTAATACAACCTCTGAGGAAATGACAAATAAACAAAGTTTTATATTATGTTACCAAGCTGAATGGCAACAAAAATTATTGCAAATGTATGGAAACCAGATCACACTGTTAGATGCTACATACAGAACAACAAGGTATGCGCTTCCACTGTTTTTCCTTTGTGTTCGGACAAATGTATGCTATGCAATAGTTGGAGCATTCGTAATACAACAAGAAACATCAGCATGCATACAGGAGGCCTTGGAAATTTTCAAAAAGTGGAACTTAAACTGGAATCCAAAATGTTTTTTGGTCGACTTTTGCCTAGAGGAGATAAATGCAATATCTCAGTTATTTAAAGGTTAGTCAAATTACTGTATAATTATTTTTGCTATGCATCTTTTTTTTTTTTTTTTAAATATCTATATTTTTAAACAGCATCAATTACATTTCATAAAAATAATCTCGCAAAAATGCATAGTTATCCCAAAAAATCAAGGTAAGTGTGAGACAAAATAAACAAGTAACCATATCCAATTTTTTTTTTTCTCAGCTAACACAATCCAAACATTTATTAGTTTTGGATGGAATTACCCTTTTAAGTAGGCTAAAAGTACCAGCAAACCTTTTACTAACTTAGTAAACTTCACAACTAAAGTTAGCTTTAAAACATGAAAGCTCTAATTAAGTTTTCATTCAGCAAATCTTAGCAAATAATAATACAAATAAAATGTCAATATCAACTAACTTTAATGTTTTTTGAGTATTAATTCAAAGGGTATATCTGATAAATTCACTGCAATAAACAGTATTTTTACATTTTAGATACACAAATATTACTTTGCGATTTTCATCGTGAGAAAGCTTGGATGGAATGGGTGACCAAAAAACAACATGGAGTACACAGTTGTCGCAGTGTTATATTGAATATGCTGCGTAGTGTAGCACTTGCTACAAACATAGAGGAACACAACGTTGCTCTCAATATACTGACTAATTGCCAGATTTGGAAAAACTGCGATGCACTGCGGCAGTGGTTCTCAAACAAGTGGATGCCTGAAATAAAGGTAAAAGTTTTATTGTTATTTTTAAGGACAATACATGACGAGGGGGGTTTAACAATCATTTAAAAATTAAAGGTGGAGGTATTGCCCGTAGCAAAACAAAAACTTCAATCTTTTACTTTCTAGAAAGTAGTAGCTACATGATAGCTAAAATTTTACCAATTGCTATATACAACACCTCAACTTTTCTGTTAGAACTGGCCTTTACATGTTCTGTGTATTTTAATAAACAAGTGACAGGATAGAAGACACATATTAATTGAACTCCTGACAGTTGACGTTAATATGAACGTTGGAACACTCTGCATACATTGTTAACATTCCTCATAAGTTGATAATGGACCATTTCAATAACAGTTCTATCCTTCACTTGTTTGGTTTCATATTTTTAATAAAGGTTATATTGTTTGGGGGGAAAAATAAAATATTTTTTCAATTTAAAATGAATATGATTTGTTTATGATGTTTCTCTCTCCCTCACTACAGAAATGGGCACATGTTTTCAGGTCTGGATTACTACATATTGCAATTAACACAAACAATGGACTTGAGCGCCAAAACGAGACTCTTAAATATACATACCTGGATGGCTACAAGAATTGCACTCTCAGTGACATGATTACAGTGCTTCACAGTAGTTTTTTTCCTAATACTTACAAGAAGTAAGATTTGTGTTTTCAGTACATTTTGGGTCTGCTATTTATAGTAATGGCTTGTGCCACAAAAATGTAATACATCTTTTTTTAAAGTATATTTGGAAAATGTATTTCAAGGAAGAAATACATTAAGAAAATTACATCTTGCTTTGTAAAATGTCATGGGTAATTTCTATTATGTTATGTGCAGGCCTGTCATCCTAAATGTGGGGCAAAGTGCTATTTAAACAGGCACTCCTCCTTGTAATTAAATGCACTAGCAGAGGAGGTGTATCCACAATGTGGTGGGCACGTCCACGTCACTTACCCAAAAATGACCTTACTTTGTATGAAATTCAAACACACGCCACTTACACTTCATAAATGCTGAAAAAGAGCCTGACATGACCTCAGTTGTAAATTTTTGCAAAACATAATTAATAGTTGTAATAAGATAGATTTTCATTTGTTTTTACATAGGTATGTACAGTTAAATTTGAGAAGTTCCGAAAGTTTCCGGAAATACCATGAAGATGTTCCAAATTTTCTGAAAAATCGTCCAAGAGAATTTATTCACCACGTTATGAGGAGATTGTCAAGTAACCTCGATGGAACACATGTTTCCTGTATAGATCACACAAGTGGCATTTTCAAAGTCAACAGTGAATTCGATAAAGAAAAGTATTATACAGTAAATCTGGGAGCAGAATGTCCAGAATGTACATGTGAAGATTGGATCAAATTTCTATTACCTTGTAAACACATGTGTTGTATTTTTCAATTTGTAGAGGGATGGGGATGGGAAAAAATTAACCCATCTTACTCAAACAATGCATTATTTATACTAGACACAGATTGTTTTTCTGACCATACTGTAAGAGGGGGAGATGAAGCTGAATACCCCTCTGAAGGTATCATGCACACGATGTCACCACTTGAAGATCTTCAACACTTTGAACCACGAAGGAGGACCAAAAGAACAACACTTATTATTAATTGTGTACAGACACTAAAAAATATTACAGACACAGTTTATCTGTTGAAAGAAGAAACATATCTGGAAAATTGGGATATAAAATTTAATACTTTACTTGAAGAAATTAAACTAGACATCCCAAAAGATCAAGGCTTACCATTGATAGAAACACCCAAAAAAAGAAAAAATATTGAAAAATTTGAGCCTTTGCCAAAAAGAAAATATGGAAAGCCTAAGCATCCAGCGTCCCAGAGAGTTGGATCAAGAGCTGATATGCTTAGAGTAGATGTATGGCAATCGGTAGAAGTAGATCCGCAAATTGCTGAATCACAAGATTTTCACACTGTCCACTCAGGCACTACAGTTAATGAGAGTCCATGGGTCACAGTCAATGGGATAAAATTAACTACTGCTGATAAAGAAGCTGTATCCAATGACGCCTGGTTAGATGACAATGTCATGAATATCTCCCAGTATTTAATATCAAAGAAATTCCCTTCTGTTGCCGGTCTGCAGGATACAGTGTTACTGGCACATGGGAGTGTTTCTAAGATTGACTGTGAAAATATTCTGCAAATACACCATTTGGGTGCTCACTGGGTGGTGTCACACAGGTCTCAAAATTCAGTGACTGTTTATGACTCCCTAAAACCATCAATACCAGAGACTCTTAAAGAACAGATGTTGTGTTTATATGCTCCGCTATTTACTGGTGAATATTCAGTACTTGACATTAATTTGGTATGTTGCCAAAAACAGGATGGTGCAAATGATTGTGGGGTATTTGCCTTGGCCAATGCTGTGTCACTGGCAAATGGGTTGAATTTAAATAAAATACATTTAGAACAAGACAAGATGAGGAAACATTTAGTCAAATGCATTGAAGAAAATAACATTACCATGTTTCCACATATTCAATTAAACAAGGCCAAAACAATGTTAAAAAAAAAAATACAACTCACAACACATTGCCTCTGCAAGATCCATAAGCCTAAAGAAGGAATGGTGGAGTGTGACCTTTGTAAACAGTGGTATCATTTCACTTGTGTTGGCTTAACAAAGGATGACAAATGTGTCACAACAAAAAGAAAAATGTTTTACTGTCCGCAATGTAAAGACAAAAAAAGATAAGCTACAATGTATAAATTACGTTGTCATTATTGAGAATAAAAATTACCTTGCAATTTTGAGTTGAAAGGAACATTGTATTATATTCCATTTACATTTTTTTGTGTATATATTGCAAATTAAAAAAAAATACGTTTATGACTGTTATCATTGTTTTTTTTTAAATTAAATTTATATATAGTTAATATTTGTTATGTCGATGGTTTTCTAATGCTTTATATTACATTGGAATAGTGGAATGCTGTGAGTTAAAAAAGTTCCTTGATATTACTGTGTAGCTATATCACCCAGGTGGGAAAGCCAACATTACAGGGATTGCCAGGACTGACATCATACAGGATCCCATCCTGCCCACTTCACTAGGAAGCGGAAGGATGCGGGAAAACAAACTGCTTTCCCGGGAGTGGAAGACCTATTCAGAATTAGGAAGTCTCCAGGACAAAACGGGATAGTGTGCATGTATGATTAATACATAACCTAAAGCATCCAGTACAAAGCATACAAGTATAATAGTCATCTCCTGTAAGCAAATCTACATGCTCCAGACATAGAGAATAATAAGTAACACCAAACAAACGAGCTGCCAACTATAATTATCTGCTAGTGAAAACAAGTTCTGTGAATAGAGAGGAAAAATTGTGCTCTTCGTATATATCTAATGCATTATAATGTGCATTAAGGTTCTAACATACAATAATAATTGTAAATAACTTTTATTATGGCCTGATATCTACACATTATCCTTTACTTTGAATTGACCTTTCAATTTGCATTTCTTGCTGTCATTTCCAGAAATTTATGACCCTGTATCTTAAGTTTATCTCTTTTTCATTCTAATATTAACTTGTTTTTTAGATCTCTAAACATCCATATAAATGATTAAGGAGTAACCACAAGAGAAATTAACTATTAAAAGGTTCTCACATTATGTACATTTTTGCAATAACAAGAAAAAAGGCTAAAATAAATATTAGTTTTTTAGGGTGACTGCCTAACTAATTAAAAAAAAACAAAATGCACATATTATACTTTCGGTTTTCATATTATTTAGTACTGATATTACCATCACCAAAAAAAATAATAATAATAATATAAGACAGTATAAGTGTGGCTAAGAGCTGGCTAAATGCTATTTCCCATACAGTCAATGTACCAGGTACCTACACTGAAGGGGATTTAGACATTTCACTGTGAGCTGGCTAAATCCCCTTCCCATTCATGACCTGGCCAGCAGGGGGCCAAAAAGGTACCTTCGGTGAAGGGGATTTAGCTGTCTCACACTGACTGTGCTATTTCCCATGCAGTGTAGGTACCAGGTACCTACAGTGAAGGGGATTTAGCTGTCTCACACTGAGCTGGCTAAATCCCCTTCCAATTCATGACCCGGCCAGCAGGGGGCCAAAAGGTACCTTCGGTGAAGGGGATTTAGCTGTCTCACACTGAGTGTGCTATTTCCCATGCAGTGTAGGTACCGGGTACCTAAGCCGAAGGGGATTTAGTCGCAACCGTTTTCCTATAGGAGCTGATTACAATGCGGTTGTTTCTTTCACTAGTAAACCCGGCCAGAACTTTTATCACCACTTTGGGTAGATACGTGAGATTATGTACAGGGACGATCTTTGTGGGGAACAACTAATGTTAATAGCTCGTTCAGTAGGATAACGTGGCTGAGAAAAGCCGTCAGTATCTATACATACACACACTAGTTTATGCCATTTGTGCGGGTGGTTGAAACTAGTTGAGTACAACCTTAGTTTTCTCGAAAATAAATAAAAAATAATGTTAAGTAGGTAGGAGAATCAGTGTGTGCAAACAGCAACTGACGAAATGCACGTTGTGCTGATAATACAGGCTGAGGTGCCGCTTTGGATCCCCATAAATGATCGAATACCGACCCGTGTCTTATACCAGACAGTTATTACTTTAGATAAATAATTGAAAACATACACAGATCAATGCTAGAGCTCGTTTAGAAGGATTTGGTGGCTCTGAAAAGAGCCTTTGTGTTATGTATGTAGATGTACGGATTATCTTATGCCCTCTCCCCGCGGATTCTGCGGGCCAGCTGGATGTCTTTGGGCATGATGGTCACCCTCTTGGCGTGGATGGCGCAGAGGTTGGTGTCCTCGAAGAGCCCCACCAGGTAAGCTTCGCTGGCCTCTTGTAGGGCCATGACTGCCGAGCTCTGGAAGCGCAGGTCGGTCTTGAAGTCCTGGGCGATCTCCCGCACCAGACGCTGGAAGGGCAACTTGCGTATCAGCAGCTCAGTGGATTTCTGGTAGCGGCGGATCTCTCGGAGAGCAACTGTCCCGGGACGGTAACGATGCGGCTTCTTCACGCCGCCGGTAGCAGGGGCGCTCTTCCGGGCGGCTTTAGTTGCCAGCTGCTTGCGGGGAGCTTTCCCTCCGGTAGATTTGCGGGCGGTCTGCTTGGTCCTGGCAATTGTTCTATTACAGATGTGTACTAGTAACTGAAGAAAAGCTGCTTAACCAACTTTATTTATAGAAAGTGCTGCGCTGTCATTGGATGATTTAAGGTCGCCTTTCATCCTTATTGGTTTAATCAGCTCGCTGCATGTTTCAAAAAGTCCGCCAATAATCTTTATTGTTTTTTTTCGTTATTTTTTATATAAGCCATCTGACAGGATGAGGAATTAAATGATAACAATTAGGACAAACGGTATTTTCATGTTTCAATAATGATTATTACGATTTAACAGAACCGGGAAGTATTTCCTAGTATTTCAGCGGGAAGAAATAACAAGTAGATACACATACTTACCACACGGTGGTGATATTGCGTCACAATCTACAAAACAGTACTAGGATCTAAACAGCCCACGTTCAATATATACTCCCCCTCCCCATTCCTTCTATTTTATTCTTCTACAGTATAGCATCACTTTTTGATAGTGGCATAATTACTTGTTTTAAATGATCATTCTGATGTAACTATCACATAGGTTGTCTCTATTATTCCTGTTATAGTCAATTGAAAATACAATGTGACACAGAGCAATAGATGACATTAGCTCAGGGACTTTATAATGTGCCCTTGTTGGAACACTTGGAGAATTGGGTGTCACAATATGCAGCACCCACAGGCTATTTGCCAGGATCTAGAGGAGTTTATCAGCAGCAACTCCTGCACCGAGTCTTCTCTCACTGAGTTTCTTTTCAGCCTCTCAACCCCTACAGTACCGAAAAATCTATAAACATATATAGATGCGCCAAAGGAGTGTTTAAGTTTGAAAAACAATGGCAAAGTTCATCTGATATCCCTCCATAGGAACAATAATCTAGTCTTATCATGCTCTCCTCAATTAAGGCTGACAACCTCCTGATTCAGAGATTGTGGGCTGTTTGAAGAAGGATTCTCCCCCTCTACAATTCCTGCAGCCAAATACAGTTGTTCGATTCACAGTTCCTCTATAATGATGTACTTATTAGAGAGAATATTTCTCAAAAGTTGATAGAAACATTGATGTCCAGGTTAAAAGGATGTTAAAATTCCACATATGTCTGTCTGATTCGGAATAAATATCCACTAACGCGTTTCGTCAGTCTGATTCTGACTATGTCAAAGATACTTTGTGGTCACTCGTTGGGGTCCAATTATATATACAACCTGCTGCAATTAGTACAGCTGTAGCAGTCATTTAGGTCAACACCTAAGATCGTTCGTAGCACACATATATTTTATGGCACAGCAAAATGTAAAAATATTGGGCTGCTTATGGGTGGAAGATTCACCCTCAGCAGCAGCAGCAGCAGTGGGACTAACGCTCAAGAATTCTTCAGAGGAATCAATTATAATGCAGGAGTCATCGAGCCTTACAAAGTTGGATGCAGGGCTAACTCCTATCACTACTGAGGATATTGATGAGGACAATGTTGTGGGTGTAGATTGCAGGAGTCGAGATGTAGGTGAGAGAAGGGTCCTAGCTGATGACGGACTGCTTGTTATTATTTTTCTTTCAGCTTTTCCCAACACCTTGCCATGAACTTGCGTCAAATGGCGTAACATGGATGAGGTTCCAAGATGGTTAAGGTCCCTCCCTTGACTGAATGTGGCTTTACATACACTACAATTGGCTAGACAACTGTTGTCAGGATCTGGGTAGAAATAATTCCACACATAAGAAGTGGCTTTTTTTGCTCTTATGTCCAGGCATGACAATGGCCTTCTTCTTGTCACCTGCCAGAACTGCTTCCACTGGTGCAGGACTTACACAAACAACCTCATCATCATCAACACCCTCTTTAGCACCCTCGTCAGCTACATAAATATCCCCCTCATCCTCCTCCAATTCCAAAGTGGCATCCTCAATTGGTGTATCGCCAGCTACACTCGGGCAGTTCAGGTACACATCAGTAGAAATGCTGAAAGGGCCCTTCTTTATGGGTACACTATTAGAATGGTCACGATTGCACATACCACTCGTGGATGGACTCTCCTCAGGGATTGGTGTAATTTCTGATTCTGAACATACATTTTCCTCTAATGCCTTACTGTTATCTTGCAGCTCGGCTTTCACACGTAACAGTAGTTGTGCACCACTTTTGGACTCTGAATTACTTGTTCCTGTTTGGTCACGAGTGACCTTACAAAAAGAAGCCTCAGTAACATTTTTAAATCACGCACTAATAGAGAAAGGCGAAGGCCTTATTCTTTCTTTGTCACTGCGTGTGTAAAATGGCATGTTGGCAATTTCTTTTTATGGGCAGTTAACTTTTCCTGTATTACAGCTCTTTTTCTCTTCAACACGGTAAAAGGTGTTTTTTTTCTGTGATTTTTTTCCCTAACTTCAAAAGACTATGTACTTTTACATAGGCTTTACCAGATGATGTACAGGAAAGACTACCATCAGGACTGGTGGCAGAAGCAGCTTGCTGCTCCTACTCATGTGTGTACTGCTGTGTCTCCATTTTAATAAGACCCCCAAACACTTTGTAGTGCAAATTCAGAAATATATAGTGCTGCTATATTAGAATTTCAGCAGTCAGCAAATCGTTTTTTTAGAAGGGGGAAATATAACACCCCAAACCCTTTGTAGTGTAAATCAGGAACAATGCCTCCTCTATACTCTCTATACTTCTCTCTTCCTGCTCTATTCCTCTGACCTAACACTCCCCTGTCCCTCTCTCAAATGGCGCTAGATCGCCGTGGAGGCGGCTATTTATTCATTCTAAAACTCGCGAGATCCGACGGCGTCACAATGACGTTTTGCCTCGTTTTGGAATCCGAATAGGCGCCGGAGTACCGAGTCGACTCGGCTCGGTACTCGGATTCCGGAAGTTCGGGCGTTTTCGGTTCTCGGGGACCCGAGCCCGCCCATCTCTAGTATAAATAGTAACAGAAAAAGATGTGCCTTCCAGCAGTTGTCTCCACTCCTCTAGTGCTAGTTTTATGGCAAGTAATTCCCGGTCTCTAATAGCATAGTTCTTTTCAGCAGACGATCATTTTTGGAAGAAGACTCCACAAGGGTAAATTTTCCCATTAGAGGAACTTTGAGACAAGATAGTCCCAAATCCAATGGAGGATGCATCTACTTCCAGAAGGAAGGGGAAAGTAGTGTCGGGCTGTTGCAAAACTGTTGCATAATCAAAGGCTTATTTTAGTAAAGCAAAGGCCATTACTGCCTCGTTAGGCCAGTTTTAGAATCAGCTGATTTTTAAGTCAAGGCTGTAATGGGCGCAACAAGAGAAGAAAATCCCCAAATAAAGTGACGATAATAATTAGCGAACCCTATAAAACGCTGAGTTGTTTTGAGACAGACAGGCTGGGGCTATTCCAAGATAGCCTTGAGTTTCTCGGGGTCCACTTGAGATCCGGAACCAGAGATCACATACCGAAGAAAATGAAGCTGTTCTCTCTCCAAAACACATTTTTCTAATTTACAAAAAAAAGTGATATTGTCGAAGCTGAGTGAGAACGGCAGCCACATGTTCACGATGAGATCTTAAATCAGAAGAGTAGATGAGAATATCATCCAGATATATATCCACGAACTGATAGAGCATATCTTGAAAGACCTTATTTATAAAAATTTGGAAAACAGTGAGTGAATTACACAGCTTGAAAGGCATCACCGTATACGCAAAGTGGCCATCAAGGTTGTTAAAGTCTGTTTTCCATTTGTTGCCTTTTTTAATCCGACTCAAATTATAAGCTCCCCTTAGATCCAATTTTGTGAAGATGGAAGCTCCTTTTATCCTGTCAAAGAGTTCCAAGATCAGGAGCAGTGGGTACCTGTTTATAACAGTGATGGAATTGAGACCCCTATAATCAATGCAAGGGCGAAGCCCTCCATCTTTCTTATTGACGCAAAGAACTATGCCCCAGCAGGGGAGGTAGATTTCCATATGAAGCCTCTCTTTAGGTTGTCCTCAATGTAGGTAGACATGGCCTGGGATTCAGGTAAGAAGAGAGGATAGACGCGATCATGTGGAGGAGTCTTGCCAGTTAACAACTCTATAGCACAATCCCAAGCCCGATGAAGGGGTAACTTGGAGGCTTCTTGTTCACAAGAGACAATTGTGAAGTTAACGTACTGAGCCAGAAGATCCAAGGAAGTAAACAAATATGGTAAGGATTCTCTCTTAGGAATCAGCACCTTCTGAAGGCATCGGGAATGATAGGAGGATCCGCAAGATACCACTTGCGCTTTTTGCCAATACAATACCTTTGAATTGAGTTGGAGTTAAGGAAGACCTAATACCAGCAGGTTAATGGATATAGGGATAATCAGAAAGGAGATGCATTCAGTGTGCAGCGCACCCACCTGAAGAGAAAGAGGAATAGTGCAAAATCTGACTGATTCCCCCACAATGCGACTAAGTCAATGTTAGTGATAGCTATGAGTTGAGGAAGGAGATGCAAATGTACGGCTGCACTGGAGTCAATAAGAGCGGGCAGTGAGACCTGATGATCAGCATAACAAAGCAGCACTTCAAAGGAATAGTTTGAGTCACACAGAGAGATCTCTGATGTACCTAACCCGGCCTCTCTGGAGGAGGTTGGGTTCTCCCGTTTCCCAGGTGCTTAGAACAATTGTATCAAGAAATGTCCGGGCTCACCACAGTACAGACAGAGATTATTATTAAAACGTCTCTCCCTCTCCTCAAGTGAGAGATGTGCTCAGCCTATTTGCATGGACTACTCAACAGGGACAATGGGGTTTTGAAAACTGGGAGCCAAACACAGGTTAGAGCGACAGGAATGTTCTCTCTCTTGATTTCTCTCCCTAAAACTAATGTAAATTTGGTTACAAATGGAGATAAGGGCATCAAGATAAACAGGACATTCCTGACCAGCTAGATTATCCTTTATAAAATTGGATAAATCCTGCCAGAAAGTTGCTTCCAGGGTGTCATTGTTCAACCGCAGCTCAGAAGTCAAAGTACGAAACTTAATGGCATATTGACCCAGAGGAAGCGTACCCTGTCGTATATGAAGAATGGCGGAGGCTGTACTAGAGAACCTGCCTGGTTCTTCGAATATTTTCATAAACATCTCCAAAAGCATAGTGTAGTTATGTAACAAAGGATGGTTGCGATCCCAGAACGGCAAGGCCCAAGCCAAGGCTTGGCCAGATAACACAGAAATGATATATGTGACTATGGTTTTTTCAGTAGGAAAATTTCCCGGCTGCAATTAAAATTGTAAAGCACACTGAATTAAAAAGCCCCAACAGGACTTAGGATCAACATCAAACTTCGGAGAATTAAGGATCCGGAGCTATGACGCAGAAGAATGTGTTACTGCAGAGCTTTGCACTGGGGGACCGCAAGCCGGAGGATTAACTTGGGTAGTCAAGGTGTTTTTTAATGTATCAAGTCGTACACAGGGAGTATCCAGTAGCGAAGTCTCAAGATAAGCCGAGGTCTGGTACACAGGTCAGAACCAGTAATGAAGCAGGCACGAATCACAGGGAGAAGAAGCACCTAGAAGGCAAAGCGAGTCAGACGCTAGATAACTTACACCATACAAGTGTCAGAGTGATTCTTATGTAGGAAGGGGAAGGTCAAATTCCCTGCTGGAGGTCACATGACCAGCAGAGCCGCACAATCGGAAGTCCCCACATTACAGACAGGACGGGAACAGGAGCGTGGAGCAGGTAAGTTTCTTACACGTGCTTTATCAAATTGCCTGGAATAAAGTAACTGTTCGTTGGAGGGGATTAACATTGCAATGTTCCACTGTTTGGGATTATTCGTGCTAAATTCAAATTGAGGAATACAGGGAGCCGTGACGTTGCTCTGTGCTATTTTCCACGGAATGTTTGTTTGAACTGTGAAAGAGAAGTAGTGAACTGTGTTTAAACTGCCACTGTATAGAGACTGCATACCCATATATACCTCTGCTTAACATCCAAATGTACTTGTATGCTATGTGTTTACTAAGTTAAAGCAGCTGTGATAGAGTTTAGTGTATATTGTTAGTGATAGTTATCGTTGTTAGGGGTCTATTTATGACCCTTCGTTTTTTTCACTTGATACTTTTCAATCCTTATCTCCTTGATAAGGATTGAAAAGTAACGGCTATGTATTAAAAAAACTTCTCAGGGACAGCAGTGCCGATAGACTGCTGTCCCTGAGAAGTGACTCACCTGATCATCGCAGTCTTTTCTCAAGTTTAAAGGCTGCGGTGATCTTCTCTTTTTTTTCCTTTTTTGTTAGTGCGCATGCACCGACTAAAAAGTTGGTGCATGCGCACTAGCATTCTGGACGGCAAACTGCAGGGTGATTGACAGGGAGGGATCACATGATCCCTCCACACATGCGCTGTTAGCTCTGCTCTTCAGAGCAGAGCTGGACAGCGCAAAAGTTTTCAGATATGTTAATGTACGCCAGCTTCAGATGGCGCCAGCTTCAGATGGCGTACATTAACATGTAAAAAAAGAGAAAAGTTTCTCTAAATAGACTTGCATACAAAGCGGTTCTGAGCACTTCCCATACACTGTTATGGGGAGTGCTCAGAAAAACGATAGGAAATGCAAAGCAGCAGGTATCTGAGATATCTGCTGCGATGCTTCAATAATACATAGCAATTTCACGGTAAACACCCGAAAACTGTTGTTTTCGGGTGTTTAACACAAGAAAAATCCTTGATAAATAGACCCCTTAGTGAGATATTGAAAGACAGTTATTAGAAGGTATAGAGGTACCTCTTAGCTACATCAGACTAGTGAGGAATGTGTAGGTTATATTTTAGATACTAATAAGTATTGTTTCAAATTATTTGTCACCATTTATTTGAACCAAAGCAATCTATTTTTTATATAAAAGTTAGTAAAAAAAAAACAACTTAGAGATCCATGCCTAACTAATAAACGTGTCGCTGTGTTTTTTAGACGGATTTGGAGTGATAATATTTCCTTTGTGTGTGTCTTTGTGAGAGAGAGAGAAAGGGAAACATATAGCTGGAAGGGAAAAATGAGTCAAGAAGCATCTGCTTAACTAACTAAAATAATGTTGCACCCCTGGGCACTATGAGCCATGTCCCAGTTTAACCACTTTTCTAGCACAACACGGACGACCACCAAGGGCAGCAAGTAAAAAAAAAAGTCTCAGCCAACGATCTGTGTAACCTCTCTGGCTGTTTCCTGTCGGCTGGGTATCCATGTATTATAGTAGCTCCTTCAGAGGAAGTAATGGACTGCCTAGTGTTGCATAGAGGACCCACCTGGCAATATTTAAGAACTGTCAAAACATTACATGCGATGAGTGCCTTGTACTGGATCAGAGGCGATGCCAAGCAAGTTTAACCTTTATTTTCAATGTCCAGCACCCTGCTCTTCCCTCATGAATTACTTAGCAAAAACAGTTGGATGAAAAAACAAATAGGTTTTTATTCTAAATAAAATGCTTTCAGTAAATACACACTCTTTAACAAACAGTGTCAGGGGGTTGAAAGCACCTAAGCCAACTAAACAACTCACCCTATAGGGGCAATATCCACAAAGTCACTTGGAGCAATGACCTGACTGCAGAACAACATGTTCTGCTCCTCTGTCAGAGAGGTTGGGACTGAGTCCAATGTCTTCCTACTTTTACATAAAGAACACACAGGAAAACTTTTAAGTACTGTAAATTGCGACGCTTAAAACACATTTGAAACTATGTCACTGAATAAAATATATAACTACTGAAGAGAGAGGATGACAAGTGGGCTGTACCTTTACTTTTCAAGGTGCCTGGCACCCTGCTCTCCGGACATCATATTTTATTATCCTCTTACAGTACATTAAATAAACAGAGACAACCTATTTAAGACCGTCAAATGAGATTGATCATTTAAAACAAATGATTATATCATTATCAATAATGGATGCTATATAAAAATATGTATGGAGATTCCAAGTCACGGGAAGTGTATATTTCCTGTGTATGTGAAGACTTTGTTTCAGAAACTCTCTTTGTAGAATGTTTGGAGCTTAGTACTAAATTGCAGTATGTGATGCGATATTACCACCATGTGGTAAGTATGTGTATCTACTTCTTATTTCTTAGAAAATTCTTCTTGATTCAATTCTAATGTAATTATGACTGAAACATAAAAATGTTGCTTATTGTAACTAATTTCATTTGTGATCCTGCCATCTCGCTTATTAGATTTAAAACAAAGTACTAAATACAAATTCTTGGATCACATCAAGCTAACTGATTATGGCTTGTGTAAGGAGGGCCTAGGGCCAGGAGACACAACTAGCACTTTCTGTGATCACCAACTTACATTTCTCCTGAAATCCTCAGAGGAGAAGAGTATGGAATATGCTGGAGAAAAAGTAGGTTGTTCCTCCCTTCAAGCTTCAGATCGCAGATGATTATGGGTTGGAGAACTTTGACACTCAGTTTACCAGTGAGCCAGTGCAGCTTGCGCCAGATGATGTGGATGTAATAAAACAAAGAGCCTGATCGATTTGAATATATTAACACATTGTTGCTCTCAACAGAAGAAAGAACTGTAGTGTTTATGGACTAACAATATGATTGATCCAGTAATTGTATCCTGTAACAGTATATGCACGGGAGGCTGTAAAACTGATGCCAGGTTCTTAGTACAGGCCACGCTACAGGATTTGCTGCTGAAAATCTGCTATAAGGGAAATGTCCATAGTGGATCTCTCCCTCAGTAGTATCTGCTCTCTGCATCAACAATGGTTCTCCGGTGCCATGTGCCGCTGTCCTGGAAAATCCACAAAAAGGAGGAAGTGGAGGAACTGTCAGAATCTGGACTGGTGACTTTCTCTACTTGTAAATCTGGATATTACAGAAAGCTGTGTATCTATCGCTGACATATAAAATTTTACCGAAAAACTAAGAAAAGGAATTGCACTGGAAATATAAAATTTTTAAATGACTTTTTGGAAATCAACAATGTAATGTGCCTAATTTAGCTTGTAGTGTGTGACATTATGCTGTTAATTTCCTAATGCAGAATTCCACGCAGACTAAACCGCCCAACCATAGATCCCCATAACACATCCCTTAGCCTTAACCGGTGGAATTCAGTTACTCTTGTATTATTCCCCCATCCACGTCCTAGTCAAGCACACGTTTTGTAGACGTTGGAATCTTGATTTGTTTTGTAGCTGCTGGTTACTGGTGGAAGACAAGTCCCCAGTCCGTAGCAAATCTGACAGTGTTACAGAGGCAAAGTCGCTACTCAGAGAATTAAGGTTAGGACACCAGAGACGAGTAACAAGGATGATTTGCATTTAATGAAATGTGATCACTAACGTGTATGCTCTATTTACATCAATGTCTTATCCTACATTGCAAAATAATCTGCTTTGTGAACATTTGCTTGGGGTATAGAATACGTAAAACTTAGTTTTTTTCATCAGATCCTCTATACGTGATTATTTGCAGCTTCTGAGAAGTGATTACAGAAAAAAATTTCCCTTGTTTGCAGTTTAAACCTTTTAATAATAATCAGTAAAAAGCACACAAAAAAAACATCAGTTGCTATGGAATAAAAATCATAAGATTGGTTGAAACTGATGTTCTTCCTAAAACTTAGATTCCTACCCATATCCCGTTGGGCACTGGTTCTCCATCATTACAATTTAAGACCAGATCACGTTTTACTTTCTATTAGAGACATGCTAAACCTTCTTTTCAGACTTTTAACAAGTCACTAAGATAATTGAACAAGAAAGAAGCCAAATGTGGAGGTTTGTGTGTAATGTGTACATACATTCGGTTCTTTGCTGGGTGGATAAGTAGTGAGTGAGCGGTGTGTCAGACCAAACTATACTGCATCAGGGATGGGGCAAAAGATTTGGTCCTGTGCAACTTCATGTACTTGTTTTGTGAAGGATTAATTACGTATATATGCTGAAAGTTTAACAACAAAAAAAGAGGATACAAATACTTAATTTTATACATTTAACTAAAGACATTAAGGGGCATATTTAACTAATCACGGTAGTGCACTATTGTGCACTTACCGTGGAATTAAAGTCCCGATGTGCCCTCCGCAAATTTATTAAAGGTGCAGTGCAGCAGATATCATGGATATCTGCTGCTTTGCACTCCTGATCGTTTATGCGAGCAGTCACCATTCAACAGAATGGTGACTGCTCCTGGCCGCAATCTAACAAGTCCCGAAAAAGAAAAATTTCGGGAACTTGTCTTGATAATGTACTGGCGTACATCATCAGAATTGAAGAAATCCACTGCTGTCAGCTCTGCTCCGAAGAGCAGAGCTGGACAGCGCATGTGTGGAGGGATCACATGATCCCTCCCTGTCACTCAGTGCGCTCTCTCTGCAACGATAGTTGCAGAGACAGAGTGGGGACTTTGTACGCATGTGCACTGCACATGCGCAATTGAAGGAAGAAGAGGAACGAAGACGAGATCCCCAAACAGCGCATCCGAAGAGGGGGGTAAGTGTGATTTTTTTCTATCACAGAAACAGCAGTTTTTCGGAACTGCTGTTTCTGTGTTCCCTTTTTAATAAATTTGAGAAATAGTTCAATCCTTATCCTTGCGATAAGGATTGATAACTATTTCTCACTTTTGCCGATTAATGATAAATGTGCCCCTAAGTATGTTCCTGTGTTGTAATGTGTTATATATGTAAAATGTACTTGCTTTATAAATGAAATGAAGGATGGAATTGTGGTTCTGAAAGGGACTAATATATGGAAAAAATTGGTCGGGTAAGTATCTTGTCCTCTGATTTGGACTAGTAATATAACATTATAGCTAATTTAAAGATTGTAAAGCAGTAAATATGTTCTTTTTAGTTGTCTAAATTTAAAGGCATTACATTGTTTGCACAGAAGATGGTATACTAATACATAAATTAGTTAAGATAATTCATATTCTTTCACATGAAAGACGTTATTGAATAATTAATGAAAAAATAAACACAAATTCTTGGCGGGCTTTTGAAAACTTGCTACGAAAAATCGTAAACCAATCAGGATCATTCTTTAGCTATCCAATCATAGCGCAGGACTGAGCATATATAGATGTGTTTTAACGGCTGTTTCTTCAGTTACTAGTACATACGTGTAATAGAACAATGGCCAGGACCAAGCAGACCGCCCGCAAATCTACTGGAGGGAAAGCTCCCCGCAAGCAGCTGGCAACTAAAGCCGCCCGGAAGAGCGCCCCAGCTACCGGCGGCGTGAAAAAGCCGCATCGTTACCGTCCAGGAACTGTTGCTCTCCGAGAGATCCGCCGCTACCAGAAATCCACTGAGCTGCTGATCCGCAAACTGCCCTTCCAGCGTCTGGTGCGAGAGATCGCCCAGGACTTCAAGACCGACCTGCGCTTCCAGAGCTCGGCAGTCATGGCCCTGCAAGAGGCCAGCGAGGCTTACCTGGTGGGGCTCTTCGAGGACACCAACCTCTGCGCCATCCACGCCAAGAGGGTGACCATCATGCCCAAAGACATCCAGCTGGCCCGCAGAATCCGCGGGGAGAGGGCATAAGATAATAGTACATCTATATACATAACACAAAGGCTCTTTTCAGAGCTACCAAATCCTTCTAAACGAGCTCTGGCATGATCTGTATGTTACTTTATAAGAGGCTATTACACCCGCTGTTTACCGGTTTATGTGGTATCTAAATGTCATCGCTTAAAAACAAAACACGATTCGAATACTGTGCTCAGATCATCCGTTCTTTACAGTTTGTCTATGGTAAGAACACAACACGTGCACCCACTCTAGCTACAGTTTTTTTCTATAACATTGAGTTCTTACAGTGCATAAAAATGACACGAGCCAAACATTAACTTCCCCGCGGCACAGCTCCTTTCTGTCGGGAAGCTCACAAATCTAGATTGATACATGGTCTCGGTATAGACGTAAAATAATGGCCTGTAAAATTACACAAATAAACTGCAATGGAAACAACCGCGCTGTAATCAGCTATTACAGGAAAAAGTGGGTGGCTCTGAGAAGAGCCTTTGTGTTGTAGGGATGTCGGTTCTGTAGGGTAACATGCAGATCAAATCACTTGCTCTTCCTCCGTGATTGGTCCATTTCAAGATAACCAATGCCGCTCAGGTTCATGCACAGACCAATCAGAGAGTGAAAGGTGGAATTATGGACGTACTGATCGTCACATGATACGTCTGTCCAATATTGCTTGATTCCTCATTTGCATTCATTTGCCTATAAATATGGGAGATCTGGGAGCTGTTTAAAACTGTTTATTCTGTAGTGTGTAGAAGGAGTGAATCGATCATGTCTGATCCTGTAAAGTCAGCGCCTGCGTCTAAGAAAGCCTCCAAGAAAGTGGTGACCAAGACCCAGAAGAAAGATGGGAAGAAGCGTAGAAAGACCAGGAAGGAGAGTTACGCCATCTTCGTGTACAAGGTACTGAAGCAGGTGCACCCCGATACCGGTATCTCCTCTAAGGCTATGGGCATCATCCTTTATTAATGACATCTTTGAGTGCATCGCTGGGGAATCTTCCCGCCTGGCTCATTATAACAAGCGCTCTACCGTCACCTCCCGGGAGATCCAGACCGCCGTACGCCTGCTGCTGCCGGGAGAGCTGGCCAAGCATGCCGTGTCCGAGGGCACTAAGGCCGTCACCAAGTGCACCAGCGCCAAGTTATCCCTTCTCCGCCCGAAATGAACACAAAGGCTCTTCTAAGAGCCACCCACTTTCCTTTATAATCGGGCTGTAATTATTGTGTTTTGTGCTGTAACTGTACTAGGGTGCTAGCAAATGATTTCAGACTATTATCTGGCTTTTCATCCGGACTTCATTTAACAATTTCCTGAATGGTTTATTCGGACTTTTAATGATGCGAATATTTAAGGTGTACACGTTGATCTATATGGTGCACTTAAAGAAACGTAAATATAAATGTGGTAATAACCCTTGTCCATTAACATTTATTATACAACATTTCATAGAATTTGTATTTCTTGTGTTCATTATTAATTTATAAACGCGCTTTGGATTCTTGGCTCTTTCTTAGAAAACATCAGAAACTGGAAGTTGGCAACCACACTAATCTGACCCAAGAGCGACCTCATGTGGTCACTGAGGGAAACTCTCCTCTAGTTGTCCCGATATCTGTTTAATTCTCCACTTCTGGTTAAGGAATTTACTGATACATTGAACTGTAACAAATAGAGTATCAAAGTGAATATTTTTTGTGCATTATATTTTTGCTACATTTCTATGAGTAAAAGAGTGAATAAACCGTATTCCCCAAGAGACATAAGTATTGTCGGCAATGCTATTTATCCTTTGTGCCAAAGTTGATCACAATGTGCAAGGAAGGATGGTTAACGGCAGGTGTAATGCAAGGAGTTAAAGTTTGCATATTCTCCATTATGACAGTGGGTATACCGGACAGAATCTATTGAAAGACTGCTGGCGTCGCGAGAACCCTGCGTATCTGAAAGTGCCAAAAAGGTTAAGACTGCCGAGAATGTCAGTAACCCTTGAAGAACCTATCTGCAATCAGATCAATCATGTTATACACTGCAGTGCAACAACCAGCGTTTGTAATATACAATGATAATCAGGAGGTGTTGCAGGGGAAACGGTGATTTTTCTATGTAGTCAACATACATTTGTCTAGATGTAATAACCAGCGCATGAGTTTGCAGTCTTACTGTAATATTGCTATGAAGTCACATTTGCCTCTTCACAGCAATACCCAAGGTTATGACAGCAAATGTGGTTGAGTGTAAGGCCTGGAGACCGTATATGGTTACCTAATACATACCCCACACTCCCGTGTTTCCTCCTTATAGATCATATCGTGTGCATACAGCTCTGTCGTGAGAGGCTGGGTGGCTCTGAAAAGAGCCTTTGGGGGGAGTTAAGAAAGATCAGGCTGCGGCTCTTCCATCACTTCTTTGCCGCAGCTTTCTTAGCCGGACTCTTGGTAGCTTTGGGCTTAGCCGCCTTTTTAGCCGGGCTCTTGGCAGCTTTAGGTTTAGTCGCTTTCTTAGCCGGGCTCTTGGTAACTTTGGGCTTAGCCGCCTTCTTAGCCGGGCTCTTGGCAGCCTTCTTCGGGCTTTTTGCGGCAGACGCCGTTGGCTTCTTCACCTTCTTCGGGCTCTTGGCCGCACTCGGAGCTTTCTTGGGCTTCTTAGGGGATTTGGCCACTTTCTTTGCCGCCGCCTTCCCTTTGCTCTCCAGCTGCTTCTTATTCAGCTTGAAGGAGCCGGAAGCGCCGCTGCCTTTCACCTGGATGAGGGTTTCCTTGGTCACTAAACCTTTCACAGCCAGTTTGACGCGGGTGTTATTCTTCTCCACATCGTAACCTCCGGCAGCCAGAGCCTTCTTCAGGGCGGTATAAGAAACCCCGCTGCGCTCTTTGGAGGCGGACACGGCTTTCAGGATCAGCTCGGACACTTTAGGACCAGAGGGTTTGGGGCTCTTCTTGGCTCGTCCTGCGGCTTTCTTCGGCTGTCTCTTCTTCTTGCCGGCGCCCTCTGATAGAGGAACAGACTGAGCGGCGACTGGTGCGGTTTCTGCCATCTTCACTACAATTACACAAATAGAAAAGTACTATCCATAGAGAGCGGCAGAAGTCTCTTATATACACTGCCGGCTGCGCTGTGATTGGCTGGTGTGCACAGTCCGTCCTGTGTTTCTATTGGTGGATACGCAGACACGTAAACCCTTCCCTGTCTGAGTGTAAGGGGAGCTTTCCTCGTACGTTGTGTTTCTGTGACCGAGGAAAAGAGACTTTTATACGAAATGAGAAGACGAGCGAGCTGGTTCTCTGCACCACAACCGTCCTCCAAGGCCTCTCCTAACCCTTTATGGTCATTGCTGGACTAGGTGCTGCTAAGGAAGCCAGGAATCCCCGCTGGCAGCTCCTCCATACCCCGTCGGATCTGCCCGGCATGTGACACATCTCCCCGTTTCTACAAGGCTAAAATGGCCCATCCGGGCTCTTCTCTCTCCACCTGGCACTTGACATAAAGAAGATGCTCTTTGGCACACTCTGTACAGAGCAGGGTACATATTGAACGACATAAAGATGATCAGGACTCTTGTACACCCGGGTGGTTAGCACAGGCAGGTTGTCTCTGCTCCCAATCCAAACAACTTTATGATATTCTTGTCTTGAAAATAAATTGCCATCTTTATTGTGAAGAGACGCTGGTGTGGCAAGAGCAGGCTGCTGGGCACATTGAAAAACAAAGGCATCTTGGTATCCTCTCTTGCCAACACTTGTAGAGTAGGGTCAATAAATGTTGTCCCTCCTGGGAAACCCTCTCTCGTCAATAAAGCAGATATTAAAGTACCATAAATCTTACCGTATGGAGTACAAAGGGGTTGCAGTATCACAGTGCTATATCTTCAGTTCTAAAGCAGCATGGTCACTTACTATTGTATTTAGTCTTGGTTTGTAGCACATTACACGGGTACAGTGACGGATTGCTTATAAACTGTAGACTTCTGATTCCCTCAGCTTAACAACATACATTAATATTGTTAATCTTAGCACTATAAACTTAACTATAATAAAGACACAACAACTTTGTAGTGGAAAATAAAATAATATTTTTATTTATTTATTTACCTATAAAGGGTGGCGGCGAGAGCGATTGAATCTGCTAACAATTAATATCGAAAACCGAACAGTGTATGGCCCACAGGCACTAACCACTGGTCCCAGGCACCACAGTCGTTTACGATCGGCCGCTGCTAAATCTGGCGTTATAGTGACCACTCCCCTCTGGGCTCCCCAAGACGTACGCGCACAGTGCTGGTCAAGGGGTCCTCGCACAGAGGTACCAAGAGCCAGGGTGCTTCGAAAGGAGCGGTGACGTGCGGCCAATCAGTGGTAGCACCGTATGAATTAGTCGCTGATTGAAAAAGCTCTCCTGCCACGCTGGAGTCCTTTAACGGACCCCCAGCCCGCCACCCATAGACCTCACTAACTGACCTACTCTCCAAAAAAGCTGTTCTATAAAAATCCAATTCCCTTCCTCTGACAGGTGAACCCCATCATTCCTATTTCGGAGGAAAAAATGGCAAAATACCTTCATGCCCCCGTATAAAAACAACAGCGAGCAGCAAAGCCCAAGGTTAACACTGGACGGGGAGTATATTATTGCGTATCCATCACCTATTTGGTCTAATATACCTTTTGTACGCGTCTGACTTCCAGCGCCCTAAAGCTTTAATGGCGCTAACGGAAGAACCACTCTCAGCAGCAACAGTAGCCGCCCCAATCCTGAAGGAGTGAGTGCCAAATAATAACGGGTCTAGGCCCACGTGCTTCAGTGCACTCTTAAATATGGCCGTGAACTGATATTTCGACAAAGGTGATCCGTCAGCATGAATCATCCAGGGCTCAGAATCATGTGGTCTAACTCTTTGAAACTCAATGCACAGTACCACGGGGCAGATATCACAATCCCCTTGTGCAGAAATGGATATCCATTGACCACGACCCACTTGATCTGTTTTGGATCTGAGGATTTGACAAGACAGCATGTTAACATACAACAACATGTGCTTTGCTGACAAGGCATTCCCCAAATTATGCTTAGACTGCGCCACCAACTCACTCACTCTAAACGCAGCAAAGAAAGCGAGCGAAAAAGCTAAGCGAAAGAGCAACGACTCATAAACACTTTCTGTAATGACCGCCAGCGCAGAAATAAGCTTCCTCAAGATGTTCATGTCCACCGGCCTTCTAATATCCTCCTTACCTGGTTGCACTCACAACCAACCTTTCAAGGCCTTAGTGACCAAGAACCCTTTAGTAAAATCAGTTCACCTATGGAGTTTGGCCATAAACGAGATTCCTGCCAGCATAGCCGTCATTAAAGTTTTAGAAATGCCCTGCTGATACTTAAACCAAATAAAATCAAGCATGTCCGCGCTTTGACCTGAGTCACACCGACCGCGCGACTGTAAGTACTGTCCCCATTGGCGCCATGCTGCACGATATGCTCTCCTGGTGGAAGGGGCCAAAGAAGCTTCCGCCAGTCTCGACTACCTGCCAAACAAAAGGGGGACATGGCGTACCCGTAACGTCTGCCTGCGAAGCCAATTCCCTAATACGTGCCCACTGTCCTCTGGATAACGCATCCGCCACCTCATTCTCCGCACCAGGCACATGTCTTGCTCTGAATGTAATGTCATTCTCAAGGCAGCGCAGCACCAAATGCCTCAACAACTCGATTGCAGGAATGGATGATGTGCTCCGTTTATTAATGCACTGCACTACTCCCAGATTATCGCACCAGAATATCACCTCCTGCCCTCTTAACAGAGACGCCCATAATTCCACCGCTACTACAATGGGGAACAACTCCATTACCAGTAGGTTGACTAGCAACCCTTTACCACGCCATGCCTCTGGCCACCGATCCGCACACCATCTACCTTTAAAGTATGCTCCAAAACCAACCGACCCAGAGGCTTCTGTCACTAACTCAAGGTGCTTATTAGAGACTGGTGCAGCCGGCCAGATAGAAATCCCGTTAAATTTCTCCAAGAACCTTAACCACATCTGCAAATCCTCTCTAATCTCCTTAGTTAGTGTAACCCTAGCGTGCGGCCGCGACATTCCCACTGTAGCCAGCTGCATCTTTCTACAGAACACTTTTCCCATAGGAATAATTCTGCAGGAAAAATTAAAGGAACCCAACAATGATTGTGCCTGGCGTAAGGAAACAGACCTTGAAGCCAACGTAAGCTCAATTGATCTTACCAGCTTCTCCACCTTCTCCTAGGGCAACCTACAACAACCTTCCCGCGTGTCAATCTCGATTCCGAAGAATGACAAACAAGTTAAGGGACCTTCTGTCTTGTCGTGTGCCACCGGCACTCCCAAGATAGAAAATAAAGCCTTGGCCGCAAACAGCATGTCTGCGCACTCTGACGAGCCCACCTTTCCAATAAACAAAAAGTCGTCCAAATAGTGAGCTATACCCACATGACCCGTTCCTGCCTGTATACACCAGTGCAAGAAGGACCTGAACGCTTCAAAGAATGTGCAGGACACTGCGCAACCCATTGAAAGACATTTGTCCACATAGTACCCATCTGGCAGACGAAAACCCATAAATCTAAAGGACTCTGGATGAAGGGGAAGCAGGCGAAAGGCAGATTCAATATCTAGTTTCGACAACAAAGCCCCCGACCCAAAGGATCTGACTAGATCTAAGGCTTCTTCAAACGACTGATAACTCACTGAGCTATCCTCTGCCTCTATGGCATCGTTAACCGATTGCCCGTGAGGATGGGGAAGGTGCTGTATCAGCCTAAATTTCCCTGTCGCCTTTTTAGGTACCACTCCCACTGGGGAGATGACCAAACCCGCTATGGGAGGAGATGGAAAGGGGCCAGCCATGCGGCCTAAATCTACTTCTTTCCGCACCTTCTCCTCCAAAATTTCTGGGAACTCATAGGCTGAGCGCAAATTATTTTTTGCATTAGCCATAACACTAAGTACTATGGGAAGGGAAAAACCTATCTTACAACCTGCACCTAAAAATTCCGCCTGCTTCGTATTCGGAAACAAGCGAAGCCACCTGTCCAGCTGCTCTGTCTGGACCGGCGAACCCGCTTTACTGAGCGGGCCCTGACTCCCCCTTACTCTTTCCTGCTCCTGGCACGCCTTTATTGCAGTCACGAGCTGGATGTGGTCCTTTGCATTTGGCACAAGCATGCCTGTACCTACATGCATTTCCTCTAGTGCACGTGCCGCTGTTAAAGGCAAAACACCTGTTTCTGTTCTGCGTTGGGGGAGAACCACATCTCCCCTGCATGCGAAACCTCTGCACCCTAAAATCCTGCCCCTCACTTTCCTTCGGACGCATCATCTCCATCCACGTCTCTACGTCCTTACAATCAAATGGAATGATGCACTTTCCTTTTACTTTCTCCCTGAAGCTCTCATCATATCTCCGCCAGATTGAGCCTCCATCTCTCCTATAGATCCCCGTAATTAGGTGTAAATATCTCCAGACATCCACCGCCGCCTCGGGCTTGGTTTCCAAATACACTGAAGCAAATACACTAAACACCGTCACCCAATTGGGGAATGATTTATAGGCCTCCTCTCCTATTTCACCTTTCTCCTTAGCCTTTTCTAGCTCTTTCTTGCCCATTTTAGTTATATTGAAGATATCTACATACGCTCCCTTCTTAATCCTCTCTCTGGAACTCCTCCTCATCCCTGATGTCAGCGCCGTATACGAGCAATGGACTACTGGCCCTTTACCCCCGCTTTCTTTAACCGCAGCCTGCGCTACCTTCCTCTGGATTTTCGCCCCACTAAAATGCTCATTCAGAATCCTCAACAATTTCTTAGAACTACTTTCCTGGTCCGATGAGGACCCACTGTATAAAGATGACACACTTGTACTATGTGAAACTGTGTGAGACAAAACTTTACGGCACTCACCTTGCGAAGCGACCCCCGGACTTGCCGCTTCATCCCGCCGAGGAGCCCTCTCCGCTGACGTCTCACTCCTTGTGGCTGACAGCCGGCGTCTCCTCGATGTCGCCGGACCTTCTGCTAAGCCACCAGCATCAATTCCACTGCTACCCTGTCTTTCTGGGGAACAAAGAACGTTAGTACCCGTTCCTCTTGCTCTGTTCGCCGCATGCCTGCGCTCTGGCACCACTGACCTAGGGGTCTGCCTATCATCCTCTACCTCACCATAGCTTACCGCGCGCCCTTGCTGCCGGCTTACATAGCTCGCTCGGGGATGCCTGAGTGGCGGTTCCCCTACCACCAAGGGTCTATCCTGATAATACGACGTTCCCCTGAACTGCTGGTAATCCCTGTCAACCCCTTGATGACAACATGGCTGCCCGCTGGCGCGGCCCCCCATCCTACTCTGATATTGGCCTCTACAGCCACCTGCCTCCCGATACTGCTCTTCAAAACTATCAAGAGGTAAAAGATATGGTCCATGGGTACATGCTTCCTGACCTGGTAAAGAATGGAACGCTGGCCCTCCCCCCCCCCATACTTGGCCCCCACAATGGGAGAGGGTGCCGCTGCCGACAAGGCCCACCCGGACCTACCCTTTGCTCATCATACCCGTAGAACCTGTCTTCAGCCCGACCAAGCCCTGCTTGGGCGTTCATAAAATCACAGAACTGCTGCCCCTCATCTCTCAAATGGCGGCCCCCGCCACCCCCATATTCACTGTCCAGGCTCTCTGCGTAGTGCCCCAAATCCCAGTCATACCGATGTCTACTACCCCCTTGATACTCATATCCCCTTCCATGCGTGACAACCGGGTAATGCGAACTTCCACTTCCGAAACTCGCTCCCCTGGACTATCGCCGGCAACCTGCCGTGCTGAAGGACCCCCTTTACCCCCTCCTCTCCTGCTGCCAGACCCCAACCCCCGCTCCAGATCCTTGCCCGCTGGGGACACAGACCTGGACCTACCGGTGTGCCGGCGTCCTCGCTGTGCCTGACCCCCAGTCGGAGACGGCGTTTCCATCCTGGATCTCCTAACCTTGCCTCTCCCCCTTGCTCCTTTCACTACATGCCTCTGCTTAAGGGACCTGCTTGGAGCCCAGCCGCGCATGCGCACAGTACCCGCGGCCGGGGAAGCTGACATGTCCACCGCCTCCGGGTGTCCCCGATTAACCTCTCTCTGCTGCCTATCATGCTCCTCTGCCCCCGCTATCACCAACTCCGGACCAGGACTCCGTTTTCCAGGCCCCTCAGGTAAGATGGCGGCCGTCATCACACGAGGACTGACCGAGAGATCACTCTCGGCAGGGAGCTCAGTCAGGTCATTAAAACGGGCAGGGGGACCCACGCTGCACCTGGGGCGAGACATATTCCCAAATAGTTTGAAAGCAAAGGACCAGAATACGTGCAGCGCTATACAGTACCATAAATCCCTGAAACAACTAGCAACAATATCCCCACTGTTAACACAGAAAGAATCAGGCACAATGAAAAAACACCGTTATAGTAATCACAAAAAGCAACTTCAAAAACCAAATCATTTCACTTAGCCGGACAGTGATCTGTTCAGCAGGAAATCCTGATGCCAGAGGAAGTTGCCCTGCCTAGCCAGAGATATATATGAAAACCTCCTTTAATTCCTCCCCCTAACATCCGGGAGCAGCAACTTCCTAAAACATTAAACCCTAATGTCCATGTCCAGCTTTGTGACAAGCATCTCCGTTTATTTACATTCAGCTTAAGGGCATCATTCCTAATTGTATGAACTGCAGTATTTTGGACACTAACGGCCAGGTTCCAGGAGCCAAAAATCCCAGGCTGCAGGTTAGCATTTCTAGAAAGAAAAAAACAATAATGTGTTAATTTTATGATTATCTTGGATTTAGAGACATTTTCTTGGATTATATTGAATTGTGTGACAATTGGTGGCTCCATTGTTTAATCATTCACTACTACAGACTTCAGAGAGCCCTTGGGCACGTGAGGGCACAACAAACTTAATGGTACTCTCCGCAAGATAGTGCCCTCCAATCCTCATGCTGGGACAAATTTCTCCACTTGTTCCCATCCCCTTCTGGACCAAGAGATCCAGAAGAGTGGCTTAAAGGGTGATGCAAGGTACATATTGGGTATCCATATGCTTTTCAAGCTTGCTGGAGGTTATAACTCCTAATGGACTGTCAGACATCACCCGGGAAGTTTGTAGCGTTAGCCATTCTCAATTGTTAGAGTGCAAAATTATCCTCATTAGCAACCTTCTAGAGGAGTTTTTGACTTCCCTGCCTCTACTTACTATTGCCTTGTCACTTTTAAACTCATGGTCATGTAGACTGGTAGGTATTCATGCCTAACTCGGAGACTCTCCACCATACTTCTCTGTGATGAGAGCAGATTATTGGTATTGATGAATAAGGAGTAAATCTCCGGGAATCTCCTCTCATCATTATTAATGCTGCTGCTCAGATTATAACATTTTACCATGGGTTGTAATCAAGCAATTTTGTATAGTGTTATGAAATGTTCACTGTAAAGGAGCCTAAACGCCTATTAAAGTAAATGAGGAAATGTACACTGATAAAACACCTGGGTACCCTGAACGGACATTCCTGGGACTGGAAGAATGGGTAGTTATTTACCCGTTTGTAAATAATTCCAACTTGTGTCAGGTGAGTCCCAGGTCTCCCATGGCTGCTAGTGCTTGGTAAAGACTCACCTTTAAAAGCTGTGTGCAGGTAAGCCTAAGGCCCAGATAAAATAGCATAGCATATGATCATGTTAGGACTGACCAGAATGGGAAGACTTTGGCGTGAGTTGATCAGCTTAACAAATATTGCAATATGTGGAACTAACATTCCCTGTTTTTAATATAGAAAAGCTTTTAGCACAGCATTAGTTATGTGTTTGGAGAGTGCAGAGTATCCCTGTTCTTTGTATGTATGTATGTATATATATATATATATATATATATATATATATATATATATACAGTGCTTTTTTCCCATTGAACGCTGGGAACGGAGTTCCGGCACCTTTTTTTTTAACTTTTTTGCAGCACCGCATCTGTGTGTGTGTGTGTGTCCTGCTTCCGTCGGCCGGAAGCAGGGCAGCGGGAGGAGCAGCGATCGAACTAAGAAGAGTGAAAAGAAGTATGCAGAGAAGGTAAGTAATACTGACTACAAAAAGCGGGAAGGGGCGAAAGTAGAAGAGGGCTACAGAAAAACAAAGGGCGAGCAGAAAGAAGGCTACAGAATAGAGGGGGAGCAGAAAGAGGGCTAAAGAATAGAGGGGGAGCAGAAAGAAGGCTACAGAATAGAGGGGGAGCAGAAAGAAGGCTACAGAATAGAGGGGGAGCAGAAAGAAGGCTACAGAATAGAGGGGGAGCAGAAAGAAGGCTACAGAATAAATATATATATATATATATATATATATATATATATATATATATATATATATATATATATATATATATAATTTTTTATTTTTTTTCATAAAAGATTAATAAGACGTGAGTTCCGGCACCTTTTTTTTTACAAAAAAAAGCACTGTATATATATATATTCTGTATAAAACGGAGCTCTGTTTGACCATGTAATATTTTATTATCTATACTTCTGGAGATCACTATCACCTTCAACTAGTGTATGTAACTGCTATTAGGAATACTTTAGCTAATAAAATTACTGCTTCAAGATCCTGTTTTGACACATACTTACCTGCGGCATGTTAATATTAGAGATGAGCGCACTCGGATTTTGTGAATCCGAGCCCACCCGAACCTTTCCGATCCGAGTCGGATCCGAGACAGATCCGGGTATTGGCGCCAAATGAAAACTTGAAACCGAGGCTCTGAGTCATAATACCGCTGTCGGATCTCGCGATACTCGGAACCTATAAATTCCCCGCTAGTCGCCGCCATCTTCACTCGGGCATTGATCAGGGTAGAGGGAGGGTGTGTTAGGTGGTCCTCTGTTCGGGTAGATCTTGTGCTGTGCTGTTTAGTTCTGTGCTGTGCTGTGCTGTGTTCTGCAGTATCAGTCCAGTGGTGCTGTGTGCTGTGCTCTGTCAATTTTGAGTTCAGTGGT
This sequence comes from Mixophyes fleayi, assembly GCF_038048845.1. Taxonomy (NCBI): domain Eukaryota; kingdom Metazoa; phylum Chordata; class Amphibia; order Anura; family Limnodynastidae; genus Mixophyes; species Mixophyes fleayi. Next base: position 53,198,810 of record NC_134405.1, on the reverse strand, counting down.
GCTGCTGGGTTCTGTGTGCTGTGTCCTGTTCAGTCCAGTGGTCCTGTGTCCCGTGCTCTGTGCTTCTAAGGGCATAGTTATTTCCCCAATATTCCCAAGTGTTTAAAAAATGTAAAAAAAAGTTAATAAAAAAACCCCACAAAAAACGAATTTATTTTTTTTTAATTACAACAAAATTTGCCAAACCAATCCTGCAGTATAAGCCCATTGGTACTGCAATATTACCAAGTTCACACATTCTGCAGTATCTTGTGCTACATATAATGGAGAGCAAAAATTTGGAGGATAAAGTAGGGAAAGATCAAGACCCACTTCCTCCTAATGCTGAAGCTGCTGCCACTAGTCATGACATAGACGATGAAATGCCATCAACGTCGTCTTCCAAGCCCGATGCCCAATCTCCTAGTACAGGGCATGTAAAATCCAAAAAGCCCAAGTTCTCAAAAAAAGCAAAAAGAGAAACTTAAAATCATCTGAGGAGAAACGTAAAGTTGGCAATTTGCCATTTACGACACGTAGTGGCAAGGAACCGCTTAGGCCCTGGCCCGTGTTCATGACTAGTGGTCCATCTTCACCCAAGGATCTTAGCCCTCCTCCTCCTCCCCCCCCTACAAAAAATTGAAGAGAGTTATGCTGTCAGCAACAAAACAGCAAACAACTCTGCCTTCTAAAGAGAAATTATCACAAATCCCCAAGGCGAGTCCAAGGCTGTTGGTGGTTGTCAAGCCTGACCTTCCCATCACTGTACGGGAAGAGGTGGCTCGGGAGGAGGCTATTGATGATGTAGCTGGTGCTGTGGAGGAACTTGATGATGAGGATGGTGATGTGGTTATTGTAAATGAGGCACCAGGGGGGGAAACAGCTGATGTCCATGGGATGAAAAAGCCCATCGTCATGCCTGGTCAGAAGACCAAAAAATGCACCTCTTCAGTCTGGAGTTATTTTTATCCAAATCCGGACAACCAATGTATGGCCATATGTAGCTTATGTAAAGCTCAAATAAGTAGGGGTAAGGATCTTGCCCACCTAGGGACATCCTCCCTTACGTCACCTGATTAACCTTCATAGTTCAGTGGTTAGTTCAGGAACTGGGGCTAGGACCGTCATCGGTACAGGGACACCTAAATCCCGTGGTCCAGTTGGTACACACCAGCAACACCCTCCTCGTCAACTTCCTCCACGATCTCCATCAGATTGAGTCCTGCAGCCCAAGTCAGCAGCCAGACTGAGTCCTCTCCAATACGGGATTCATCCGAGGAATCCTGCAGCGGTACGCCTACTACTGCCACTGCTGCTGTTGCTGCTGTTAGTCGGTCATCTTCCCAGAGGGGAAGTCGTAAGACCGCTAAGTCTTTCACAAAACAATTGAACGTCCAACAGTCGTTTGCCATGACCACAAAATACAATAGTAGTCACCCTATTGCAAAGCGTATAACTGCGGCTGTAACTGCAATGTTGGTGTTAGACGTGCGCCCGGTGTCCGCCATCAGTGGAGTGGGATTTAGAGGGTTGATGGAGGTATTGTGTCCCCGGTACCAAATCCCATCGAGATTCCACTTCACTAGGCAGGCAATACCAAAAATGTACAGAGAAGTACGATCAAGTGTCCTCAGTGCTCTGAAAAATGTGGTTGTACCCACTGTCCACTTAACCACGGACATGTGGACAAGTGGTTCTGGGCAAACGAAGGACTATATGACTGTGACAGCCCACTGGGTAGATGCATCGCCTTCCGCAGCAACAGCAACAGCTGCATCAGTAGCAGCATCTACAAAATGGCTGCTCGTGCAAAGGCAGGCAACATTGTGTATTACAGGCTTTAATAAGAGGCACAACGCTGACAACATATTAGAGAAGCTGAGGGAAATTATCTCCCAGTGGCTTACCCCACTTAAACTCTCATGGGGATTTGTGGTGTCAGACAATGCCAGTAACATTGTGCGGGCATTAAATATGGGCAATTTCCAGCACGTCCCATGTTTTGCACACACCATTAATTTGGTGGTGCAGCATTATTATTATTATTATTAATATTTATTTATAAGGCGCCACAAGGCATCCGCAGCGCCGTACAGAGACAAACAAAATCACAATACAATGGGAGACAGCAACTCAGTACGCTCAATGCACAGCTAGAGAGGGCGGGGAAGGGGGAGGGAGGATCCGCAAACGACGGGGCCCAAGAAGGAGGGCGCGGAAGACAGGGAGACCCCCAGGGGGGAGGAGGGAGCGAGAGTGGACGTGGGGTGGAGGACCCTCGAGGAGGAGGGCTAAGTAGCTGGAGAGCAGAGTTAGAAGTGGTGGAAACAGGAGGAGAGATGGCCCTGCTCAGAGGAGCGTACAATCTAAGGGGAGGGGTGGACAGACAGAGAGACGCAGGGGAGAGAGGGAGAGTAGGGGGACAGAGGCAGAAGATAAGGTAGGAAGTTAAGTGGGAGACAGAAAGGCTTTAAGAAAAAGGTGGGTTTTTAGGGCCCGTTTGAAGCTGGACAGATTAGGGGAAGTTCTGATGGAGGGAGGGAGCTTGTTCCAGTGGAGGGGGGCAGCGCGGGCGAAGTTTTGGATACGCGCGTGGGAGGAGGTTATAAGGAGGGAAGAGAGGCGACGGTCAGAGGCAGAACGGAGAGGGCGGGATGGAGCATGAATAGACAGGAGGGTGGAGATGTAGGGCGCAGTGGAGTTGGCGAGGGCCTTGTAGGTGAGTGGGAGGAGCTTAAAGAGGATTCTGAAGGGGAATGGGAGCCAGTGAAGGGCTAGGTAGAGGGGGGAGACAAAAGAGGAGCGGCAAGAGAGGAAAATAAGCCTAGCTGCAGCGTTAAGGACGGATCGAAGGGGATCAAGATAAGAGTGGGGGAGGCCAGTGAGGAGGAGGTTGCAGTAGTCCAGGCGGGAGATGATCAGAGAGTGGATAAGGCATTTGGTGGCATCTTGGGAGAGGAAGGGCCGGATGCGAGCGATGTTGCGCAGCTCGAAGTGGCAGGATTTAGCAAGAGAGAGGATGTGGGGGCCAAAGGAGAGAGAGGAGTCGAGGATGACACCAAGGCAGCGAAGTTGGGGGACAGGGGAGATAGAGGTGTTGTCGACAGTGATGGAGAGGTCAGAAGGGGATGGGGTATGAGAGGGAGGAAAAACTATGAGCTCAGTTTTGGCAAGGTTAAGTTTGAGGAATCGAGAGGACATCCAGGAGGAGATGGCAGAGAGGCAGGCGGACACCCTAGAGAGGAGGGAGGGAGAGAGATCAGGAGAGGAGAGGTATAGTTGAGTGTCGTCAGCATAAAGGTGGTAGCTGAAGCCGAAGGAGCTGATGAGTTCACCCAGGGAGGAGGTGTATAGAGAGAAGAGTAAGGGTCCCAGAACAGAGCCCTGAGGGACCCCGACTGGAAGGGTGGATGGGGGGGAGAGAGACCCAGAGGTGGTGACAGAGAAGGAACGGTGAGTAAGGTAAGAGGTGAACCAGGACAGGACTGGGCCGGAGAGGCCGAAAGACTGGAGGGTGTGAAGGAGGAGGGGGTGGTCAACGGTGTCAAAGGCTGCAGAGAGGTCAAGGAGGATGAGAAGGGAGAAGTGGCCCCTGGCTTTTGCAGAGAGGAGGTCAATGGTGACTTTAGCAAGGGCAGTTTCAGTGGAGTGGAGGGGGCGGAAACCAGACTGGAGAGGATCAAGGAGGGAGTATTCAGAAAGGTAGGAGGTGAGACGGCTGCAGACGAGCCTCTCGAGAATTTTGGAGGCAAAAGGGAGAAGAGATATGGGGCGATAGTTCGAGAGAGAAGTGGGGTCGAGATTAGGTTTCTTAAGAATGGGGGATACGAGAGCATGTTTGAAGGAGGAGGGGAAGATGCCAGTGGAGAGGGAGAGATTAAAGAGGTGAGCGAGGTGGGAGCAGGTGGTGGGGGAAAGGGAGCGAAGAAGGTGGGAGGGGATGGGATCCAGGGGGCAGGTAGTGGGGGTGGAGGATAAAATGAGAGAGTGGTCTTCCTCGCCGGTGGTGGGACGGAAGGAGTGGAGGGGAAGGTGGTTGGGGGGGAGGACAGAAGAGTGGGATGGGTGGAAGAGAGAGTGGAGGAGGAGATTTCAAGTCGGATGGCCTCGATTTTAGAGGAGAAGAAGGAGGCGAAATCAGAGGCAGTCAGGGAGGAGGGGGTGGGGGGAGGGGAGGGGGCCAAGAGAGTGCTGAAAGTGGCAAAGAGGCGGCGGGGGTTAGAGTACTGGGAAGAGATGAGGGATTTAAAGAAAGATTGTTTAGCGAGTGAGAGGGCAGAGCTGTAGGATGAAAGGATGAATTTAAAGTGGAGGAAGTCAGCCAGGGAGCGGGATTTTCTCCAGTGACGTTCGGCGGAACGGGAGCATTTTTGGAGGAAGCGGGTAAATTTGGAGTGCCAGGGTTGGGGTTTGGAGCAGCGGGGGTGGACGGAGTGGGCAGGGGCGACCGCGTCCAGAGCGGAGGTGAGGGTGTGATTGTAGAGGGAGACCGCCTGGTTGGGGCAGGCCTGGGAGGAAAGGGGAGAAAGGAGGGTATCGAGAGAGGAGGACAGAGAGGCAGGGTCAAGAGCATCGAGGTTGCGTATGGACAGAGTAGGTTTGGGCAGGGGGAGGGGAGCAGGAGAAGAGGAGAGAGAGAAGGAGAGAAGATGGTGGTCGGATAGAGGAAAGGGAGAGATGGAGAAGTCGGAGAGATTACATAGGTAGGAGAAAACAAGATCAAGGGAGTGACCAAGGCAGTGGGTAGAGGAGGAGGTCCATTGGGTGAGACCAAGGGAGGAAGAGAGGGTGAGCAGTTTGCTGGAAGCAGGGTAGGTGGGGTTGTCGATGGGGATATTAAAGTCACCAAGAATGATCGAGGGGAGATCGGAGGAGAGGTAGTGAGAAAGCCAGCTAGCAAAGTTGTCAAGGAAGAGGGAGGTGGGGCCAGGGGGGCGGTAGATGACAGTGACGCGGAGATGGATGGGGTAGAAAAGGCGGATGGAGTGAGCTTCAAAAGAGGAGAAGGAGAGGGAGGGTTCAGGGGGAATGACACGAAAAGTACAGGTGGAGGAGAGGAGGAGGCCAACTCCACCGCCAGGGCGGGCACCAGGCCTGGCGGAGTGGGTGAAGGAGAGGCCACCATACCTTTACCTCAGAGCATTACCTCAAGAGTGACAGGGGTGTGCAGGAGATGCTTGCGGTGGCGCGCAAAATTGCTGGACACTTTCGGCATTCAGCCAGTGCCTACCGCAGACTAGAGGCACATCAAAAAAGCATGAACCTGCCCTGCCATCACCTCAAACAAGAGGTTGTGATGCGCTGGAACTCCACCCTCTATATGCTGCAGAGGATGGAGAAGCAGCAAAAGGCCATTCAGGCCTACACAGCCACCTACGACATAGGCAAAGGAGTGGGGATGCGCCTGAGTCAAGCGCAGTGGGGACTGATTTCCGTGTTGTGCAAGGTTCTCCAGCCGTTTGAACTTGCCACACGAGAAATCAGTTCCGACACTGCCAGCTTGAGTCAGGTCATTCCCCTGATCAGGCTGTTGCAGAAGCAGCTGGAGAAAGTGAGGGAGGAGCTGGTAAAGCATTGCGATCCAACAAAGCATTTATCTCTTGTGGATGAAGCCCTTCGTACGCTTTGCCAGGATCCGAGGGTGGTCACTCTTTTAAAGTCAGAGTGTCACGGGCACTAGGAGGCTTTACCCAGTATCACCCGCTGATGGTCTTATCAGAGCAGTAGAGTTGGTATATGATACTCTGATGGCAGGGTGATAATGGAACTGGAAACAGCAGATGGTTAGAGAATGCTCAGAAAGTCTATGACTAGCAGCACTGGTAAACAATAGGTAACTGAACACGAGGATCTGGATGGACAAGGGCACGTGAGGGTAGTCAGTGGTCTGCGCACGGCAAGTTGTACCACTGCTATAGTGAGAAGAATGTCCAGGAGTAATAAGGAGGTGGAAGTCAGCGGTCTGCGTATAGCAAGTTGTACCGCTGTCTGTAGTGAAGGAATGGAATCCAGGTGAAGGTAACGGGGAAGTCAGTGGTCTGCGAGTAGCAAGTTGTACCACTGCTTATGTGAGAGGATATATGCAACTGGTGACACAGGGAAACAGGAATCAGTGGTCTGCCTCTAGCAAGTTGTACCACTGAATATATATGTGAGGAAGGACACGAGGAGATAAATGCTATGCAGAGTCTACACGGGTACACTGAACTTGATCCCACGTTGAACTGCACACAATGATAATAAAGAATAAACAGCACTGCACAGATAAACAAAGTCACTCAAATAGTCCAGCAAAAGGAAACACAGTCAATAATAGCAATAGTCTGAGAGGATGGAAACTCCGGAGGAGAACAACTCAGTTCAGATGGATATGCAATACACCAGCACAGTCAATGAGAAGTATGCATACCGTGGTTCAGATGAGCAGGCTGTTAGAGATAGCTGCAGGGATACCTGAGCGGCCGGGAACAGACGAGATGAGAAGTCCTTGCAGAATGGAAGCGGCAGGTAGGTGCAGCGCACTGTAGGTAGGCCAGCAAGGATGACAAATACTCAGGAAGCAGTAGTATATTGAATAGAACAGCAGGAGACCACGGGGGAGTTGAAGCGATGTAGCTGGAAGCCGAGGAGCGTAGACTCGATGCAACAGGCGAGTTGACACAAATGGACACACTGTAGAAGCAGTAGGCAGCGGGTCAGCTGACGGCAGGTAGAATGCAGACTGGAGCGCTGAGACGAGCAGACTCTGTAGACACGCTGAAGTAGCGAACAGGAATCAGCTGGAACAGTAGCGATGTAACTCAGGAGAGTTTGCAGTAATCTGTAACTGTAGATACACGGAGACAGCGGATAGGAATCAGCTGCTGGAGTCACGATGAAACACAGGAGAGTTTGCAGTAATCTGTAGCTGTAGATACACGGAGGCAGCGGATAGGAATCAGCTGCTGGAGTGACGATGAAACACAGGAGAGTTTGCAGTAATCTGTAGCTGTAGATACACGGAGGCAGCGGATAGGAATCAGCTGCTGGAGACACTAGGAACACGAGGAATAGAAGTGGTCTGGAAACCACAAACGGCAAACAGGAATCAGCATCAGCTGAACACACGAGCCGGCACTGGAACACCTTCAGAGACTCATGAGGAATGAGACTCCAAGATCAGGCAACGTGGTATTGACCACAGGTGCTTAATATAGGGAGTGTTGCCTGATCAGCCAATTAAATTAAAGGAACAGAACTGAAGGTTAAAAGGGACTGCACATGCGCAGTATCTCATAATAATGGATGGACACGGTTCCTAGCTACCTTAGAAGTAGCACTCACAGTCCGGTGAGTGACACAGAGGAATACATTCTGGCCACCGTGCTCGATCCCCGGTTTAAAGCGTATGTTGTATCTCTGTTTCCGGACAGACACAAGTCTACAGCGGTGCAAAGACCTTCTGGTCAGGAGATTGTCCTCTGAAGAGGACCATGACATGCCAACAGCTCCACCCTCATTTGCTTCCACATCTATGGCTGCGAGGAAAAAGCTCAGTTTTCCTAAAAGAGCCGCTGGCGGGGATGCTGATAACATCTGGTCCGGACTGAAGGACCTGCCAACCATTGCAGACATGTCTACTGTCGCTGCATTGGATGCTGTCACAATTGAAAAAATGGCGGAGGATTATTTTGCTGACACCATCCAAATAGACATGTCAGACAGTCCATATTGTTACTGGCAGGAAAAAAAGGCAGTTTGGAAGCCCCTGTACAAACTGGCTCTATTTTACCTGAGTTGTCCCCCCTCCAGTGTGTACTCGGAAAGAGTTTTTAGTGCAGCGGGGAACCTGGTCAGGGAGCGGCGAAGGAGGTTGCTTCCTCACAAAGTAGAAAAAATGATGTTTATAAAAATGAATAATCAATTCCTCAATGAAGTACAGCACTGCCCTCCAGATAGTACAGAGGGACCTGTGGTTGTGGAGTCCAGCGGGGATGAATTGATAATGTGTGAGGAGGAGGAAGTACACACTGTAGGGGGAGAGGAATCAGAGGTTGAGGATGAGGACGACATCTTTCCTCAGTAGAGCCTGTTTAGTTTGTACAGGGAGAGATGAATTGTTATTTTGGTGTGGGGGCCCAAACAAACCAATCATTTCAGCCACAGTTGTTTGGTAGGCCCTGTCGCTGAAATGATTGGTTTGTTAAAGTGTGCATGTCCTATTTCAACAACATAAGGGTGGGTGGGAGGGCCCAAGGACAATTCCATCTTGCAACTATTTTTTTTGGCATTATGTGACCATTCAACAGTCGTTTGCCATGTTCAAAAAGTAAAAGAAAATGTCAACAAATTCAAAACATTTAATCAAAAGTTAAATGCCCTGTCATTATTTAAAACAAGAGGGTTTGACGTGCTAGAATTAGTGTAGTGTTAATATGTTATAAACACTACACTTGGAACTTGCAGGAGGTATTGTGGCCCAGGTATCAAATTTAGTACCGGGGTCACCCCACTACACAGTCCAGATTTTTTTATTTGAAAATTCAGAGCCGTGGAGGGTTTTTTATTAATTATATTGTGGTGACCACTCCTCTACGCAGTCCAGGTACATTTATTGGTGCGAATCATACAAGTTCAGGGTTTTTAAATTATATTGTGGTGACCCACTCCTCTACGCAGTCCAGATACATTTATTGGTGCGAATCATTCAAGTTCAGGGTTTTTAAATTATATTGTGGTGACCCACTCCTCTACGCAGTCCAGATACATTTATTGGTGCGAATCATACAAGTTCAGGGTTTTTAAATTATATTGTGGTGACCCACTCCTCTACGCAGTCCAGATACATTTATTGGTGCGAATCATACAAGTTCAGGGTTTTTAAATTATATTGTGGTGACCCACTCCTCTACGCAGTCCAGGTACATTTGTTGGTGGGATTAAGACCAGTTGATGGTTTTCTTATTATATTGTGGGGACCACTCCACTACGCAGTCCAGAAAGATACCTCGTTGCACTGTTTTGGGCTAATAACTATATTGTGAGGTGTTCAGAATACACTGTAAATTAGTGGAAATGCTTGTTATTGAATGTTATTGAGGTTAATAATAGCATAGGAGTGAAAATAAGCCCAAAAACTTGATTTTTGAACTTTTTATGCTTTTTTAAGAAAAAATCCGAATCCAAAACCTTAAATCCGAACCAAAACCTTTCGGCGGGTGTTTTGCGAAACAAATCCGAACCCAAAACATCGCGAAAATCCGAATCCAAAACACAAAACACGAGACAACCAAAGTCGCCGATGCACATCCCTAGTTAATATATAGTGTGTGTGTGTGTGTGTGTGTGTGTGTGTGTGTGTCAATGTTAATATAGTGTGTGTGTCTTTCCCCATGTTAATATAGTATGTGTGTGTGTGTGTCTATGTTAATATAGTGTGTGGCCATGTTAATATAATGTGTGTGTATGTAGCCCCATGTTAATATAGTGTGTGTGTGTGTGTGTCCATGTTAATATAGAGTGTGGCCATGTTAATATAATGTGTGTGTATGTAGCCCCAAGTTAATATAGTGTATGTTTGACCATGTTCATATAGTGTGCTTGTGTGTGTTTGGCCATGTTCATATAGTGTGCGTGTGTGTGTTTGACCATGTTCATATAGTGTGCGTGTGTGTGTTTGTCCATGTTTATATAGTGTGCCCGCAATATTTTAAAAATAGTGTGCATGTGTGTGCACAGTATTTTAAATATAGTGTGTGTGTGTGTGTGTGTGTGGCCCATGGTAAAATTGTGTGTATGTGGGGCCCCATGTTAATATAGTGTGTGTTGCCCCATGTTAAAATAGTGTGTGTGTGGGGCCCCATGTTAATATAGTGTGTAGCCATGTTAATATAATGTGTGTGTGCGGCTCCATGTTAATGTAATATGTCACCATGTTAATATAGTGTGTGTGTGTGTGTGTGTGTGTGTGTGTGTGTGTGTGGCCCCATGTTAATATAGTGTGTGTTTGGCCATGTTCATTTAGTGTGCGTGTGTGTGTTTGGCCATGTTCATATATTGTGCGTGTGTGTGTTTGGCCATGTTTATATGGTGTGCGCGTATGTCCGCAATATTTTAAATATAGTGTGCGCACAATATTTTAATATAATATGTGAGGGAAGGTAGGATGTTTATATAGTGAGGGAGGTAGGCTATTTATTGGTGGAGTGTTGTTGGGGGCTAATTATTTAGGGTGAGGTGCAGGGCCTGATCAGCCAATAGGCTGACCAGGCTGCAGCCTGGGGCGCTGGAGCCTGGGGGGCGCAGCATCACGGAGATTAATTTTTTTTCACTGCCTTTTTTTTTATTTATTTAGGCAGCGCCGGGCCTGCATCATCGGGATCGCCCCTTGTGTAAAGGGGGCGGCCCGACTGTCACTACTACATGACAGGCAGTCTGGCAGCGATCGCCGCTAGCTGCCTGTCAGGACGGCCGCGGAAGCTTCTTACTGTGGTCACGTGAGATCAGGACTTCCGCATCTCACGTGACCATAGTAAGAAGCTCTCGTGGCCGTCCTGACAGGCAGCTAGCAGCGAGGGGGGTGGCGCTGCGGCGGTAATAGCCTAGGGCAGCTGGTACCCTTGATCGGGCCCTGGTGAGGTGATGGAACCTTTAATTTAATGCTGGGGTGGTTTAGGGCTATCAATTGAAATATGTGGTTGATTTTGGGGAGGAGGGCCATTTATTACATGTGAATATGAATTATTTATTGCTGGGAATGGTTGTGGAAAATGGCTATAATTTTTAAACTTTAATGCTATTTCATTTATTGCTGGGACTGTTTGGAGGGAGGGAAATATGATTTGAGTAAATGGGTATACTGTTAATTTAATGTTGGGGCTGGTTGGAAGGAAATAGCTCTACTTATTAAATGTGAATAATATTATTTGGGGGACTGGAGGGAGGCCTAATTATAAAATGTGAGTGCTATTGTTTTAACACCGGGGCTGGTTGGAGTTTTCTAAATCTCATGTACCCATTTTTTTCAAAATAGGGCATCCAATATTCCAGGATCAAGACAAGAAGGAACAGAGCTAAAGAAACCAGCTGCTACAAGTGGTGAAAGTGACCAAGACAGGTAGGAGAGAGCAGGACAGTCTGCCAACTTTCCTGAATCTGGTGGACAGTCCAGAATTTGGGTGACTGTCTAACTTAGTCAGGATTTGGTCTGATTGCAAGGACAGTTAGGAGGTATGACCCGTTTCACAACATTCTGCTTGTGAAGGCAGAGCTGTGTACTTCTAACAGTAGGGCCTGTGTATTTGTCTAAAATGATAACCATGGGCCCGATTCATCAAGGTACGCAAACGAATCCGTATTTGCGTTGCATACTTTGAGTGACGCAGACACTTACGTGCGAGAAATAAGAACCTCAAACTCCAAAAACACACCCACTTGTGGTCTTCTACACTTAATTGATGGAAATAAGAATCGCAAACTCAAAAAAACACACCAACATGCGGATCTTTAAACAAGGTAGAAGCACAAGTGACGGATCACAAGCAATTGACGTGAAGCTAAGAAATGTATATGTCACGCCCAATGTGGGAGGTCCGAATAGTTTGTTTACACGTAACAAAACACAATGCCTGTGGCTTATTTTCACGGGATAGCTCTTTACTGATTAATCATTGGCAAATACCAATGATGTGGTACACTGTGAACAATGTTTTACGTTTGCTATTAATTAGTGTAATACACACTTTTACCAAAAAGACACATTGCTGAAGGCCTTTGTGTGTTTTGGATTTCAAGTCGCCGTATAGTGCGCAAAATGCATGGACATGGCTACATTAAAAGCACATGAATAATGAATCTATAAAAAATGTATGTACTATAAATCCATCAGAATTTTCAGGAAAATGCATAGCATACTCTTCCATAAAGGATACACACACACACACACACACGAGTGTATACAACCTCCACACAGATAAAGGGCTTCTGTCTGGATTAGAACTCATGACTGCCTTTATGGAAAGTGGGAGAGCTACCCACTATCACGACCTGATGTTTGAAAAAATAGGAAGAACACCAACAATACAGCATGCGTGCTACACAGGCAACTGACACTTAAATGTACTCTTCTTTATTCACACAAATTACTGACAAAATAGGAATTTCACAAGAAGCTCAGTGGTTAGCACTTTGAACTCACAACGCAGCAGGCATGAGTTCTAATACAAAGCATATGCATAACAATTTTGTGTACTGTAATCATTTGGCTAAGAAGAAACGTAGAAAATTGACACAATGTTTTTTTTTTTTTTTTTTTTGTTCTTCACGCTCAACCACATTGTAAAATATGCCCTCATATTTATCCTGTATTGTAATAAACTAATTTTTTGGAGGGAACTTTCGAAAAGCCTCAGGGCCCACAGTTCACATGCACATTATTATGTGCATGCTGACATTTACTACTAGGAATGGACTAAGAGGGGGGTGGGGGGAGGTTTGTAGGGGACAGCCTCCTTGTAGTTAAATGCAACATTGCCTGCAAACCTACTTTCATCTGGATACACGGCGTACAGGATCATCACGCTCCCAGAAGGGAGACACCCAGACCAGGGCTTGCCCCGAAAGTAACGAGATTAGATAGGCCACCTTGGCTCTTTGAGTAGGAAAATGTTGTGGTTGTAGTTCGAATTGAATCGAACACTGGTTGAAGAAGCCTCTACAAATCTTAGGGTCCCCGTCAAACTTGGAAGGAGGAGGAATCCGAAGAGAAGAGGTAGTGGTAACTGGTACCTCTGGAGTGGGAGGTTTCCGGCGCCGGGATGACGGGAGGAGCAGTAGAAGCAGCAACCTGAATAGAATCCATTCTAGGTGCCAGCGTTTGAAAACATTGAAGAAGTTGCCGCTGACCGCCGTCCTGTTGTTCCACTCGATGGAGTAGGAAGAATCATGTCTTTAGCAGATGGTTCCCCAGTAGAATCCGTCATGGCCTGTTGATACTGTCCCGGTTTGAGGGATTGGATTATTTGATCAGCCCAACTTGGCGCTACTTCTAGCAAGGCGCGTAATCTAACGAACGGACGGTATTCACCAGGGACCACCGCAAGGTGGTTTGGTGTTAGCTGCGTCCGCCCGCAGGTCGCGGCCCTTACCAGGATTGTCAGGCGAGACCCTTCAGGGGAATGAGCGGAATGGGATGAACAGGATACAGCAGAAAAGATGGAGCACAAGCTCTGTAGACAATAGTGTAACAGAATAATGGAGTGTAAACTTTTGTGGAAAGTGGTTTAGCTGAGAGAGCTGGAGCATAAGATCTTGATGTGAGCGATATAGCCGAGAGAGGTGGAGCGTGAGCTCTTGTGGTCAGCAGTATAGCTGAGAGAGATGGAGCGTGAGCTCTTATGGTCAGTGATATAGCTTGAGAGAAATGGAGCGTGACCTCTTGTGGTCAGAAGTACAAATGAAGGGATGGAGCGTAAGCTCTTCAGCCAATGGTACAGCGGAGAAAGATGGAGCTCTGCAGCCAGCAGCACAGCTGAGATATGGAGCTCTATAGCCAGCGGCACAGCGGAGATGAGGAGCTCTGAAGACCATATAGAACACGCAGGGAGAGAGACGGAACGTCTAATACCAGGCAGGTAACACGATCAACAGGCACTGAGGAGAAGGGGGTAGTGCCTTTTAAAAGTTTGGAGCCAGAATGGGTATACAATAGGGAGCATGCAAAGGACATAAAAGATAGAGTCTGCGCATGCGCAGAGTCGGAGACAGGACGCCAGCAGCCGGAGCATGGAATCAGCGTGAGGCATGTGAGAGTGTCGGGCCTCGGTTATAGAAGCCGAAGGACCGCTGTGGGACAATACTGCAGCGATCTGGCTGATGGTAAGCGACAGAGCAATGACTCAAACACACGGCGGTTCCTACCACATCTAGTAAACATTGCAACGAGCGCTCCACCTGTCTCTTTTATAAGTGAGGTAATTCTAAAGCTAATCCATGGCAATGATCGATCTCTCCACATGTTTCTTGGATAAGTGAGGTAATTCTACAGCTAATACATGGCAACGAGCGCTGACACCCCCTGGATGCGTGCTTTTATCAGACACACCAAGCCAGGGTGCCAGACAATGCACTAAAAAGAGCAATTGAAATTCACAGTAAAAAGCCAGTTCATTAGTGAGCTTAGAATCAGCCCCAATGAACTGCTTTAGGGACGCTATTAATCAACATGATCAAAGCACCTTTTCTCTTTATGTGTATATTACACCATAAACTTCTTAGTGCAAATTAAGAAAAAAAAGCTTGCAAAGACTTGTAGATAAATAAAAATGACCAAAGCAACTCTTCTATAAAAGTTGTATATTACACGCTACACTTATTAGTGCAAATTCAGAAAAATAGAGTTTAATCCCTGCTAGGCCTAAAGGCATGTTAGACCAACAGTGCTGTGAAGTGATATCTACACTGTGAAGATGATGTCATCATCATCACCCTCATCAGTGTGTACATCATCATCACAAACTATTAATTAATCTCCGCTGAAATCTGCCATTAGAGAAGTGTCTGTACTTGGATGTATTTGTCGGTAAAGGCCTTCCTCGTGGAAGATGTAGTTCATTTTGATGAACATCGTCTTTTCCACAAGTTTAGGAAGAAACCTCCTGACAAGGTTCCCAACTTTGCTGAATACTCTTTCTGAGTACTATCGAAGTCAGTAAATTGGATAAAGTCATTTCAATTAAAGTCTAGCAAACTTGGTTGTCTTTGTCTGAAAAGATGCGTACGGTACGCTACGGCGTACAAGGGCACGCTACGGCGTGAAAGGGCGTGCGCATCCACTACACGTGGCAGCAACAGTAATCGGTCTTTTACCATACATTCGCACAGACACGCATACTTATAAAATAGTACACATTAATGGTAGTTGCAACACATAGTCAGTTATGTCGAAATATAGTAGTATTTATACGTTATATCAGAGTTACATGCATATTAGTGAAATACACGGAATGGGTTGAAGGAATAACATCATGAGTGGTATCATACTGAACCTTGTTACATATCCTACTGTTTGGTTCACTCTGCGAGGGAATCGCAGAGTGCATACACAAGTTATGAATGATAGGGAATTATGAACTACTTAAGACTAAGGAATCTTGGCGGGAAAAGCAGAGCATACCCCCTGCTGAGATGACCCCCTCCTTTGGATTCCTTTGTATGAACTGGCCAATGATGATGACCCCTTGGACCTTCCTGAGACCTGGACCAATAGATGCAAGCTATTCCATCTTCATTGTATTACTGTATGTGATTGTGTATATAAGCAGCAGCTTGTGATCATGAGTGCAGATATCTTGTCCCCAGACTTTAGGATTGAATGACTGCACTGGATCCAGAGCTCGTGCGATAAGTAACGGCTGTATTTGCTATTACTTCGCTTGAGCATATTATTCTACTTATTGCGAATAAATATTTGTGCTTTGGAAACACAAATCGAGGTTCGACAATCGTTATTGGTTAGCGACAATACGCACATAACGATTTGGGGGCTCGTGAGCTTGGGAGGTTTCGTTGCCGATGATACGCAAGACCAACGGATTTCGGTTCCTCAACAAAGGGTGGAGACGCGTCATAAACGGGTAAGAACGCATGGTGTTCAAAACCTGAATTTTACTCTGTGTTGCGAAACCGAATGTCCGTTTTGCATTATCTAGGGCACGCTAACTAGAACCTAGGGACAAAAGAGAAAACTGTTTCTTTTTTTTCTGTCATTGTGCGTTTAAACTGCATTACATTGCTTAGCGTATGTGTATTTCCTGCTGTGCGTACGCGAACTTCCAGTAGATTTGCCACGTGGTTAAACAATCGTCTTGATAGTTATTATATGTGCATAATACAATTACTTGTGAAAGCCTCTGAGATATCATTACTGTTGTTGGGAACTTTTGATTTTCTGCGCAGAAAAGGTGTATAGTGTGTGATGTTGTAACGTAGATACACTGTTCATTATTCATTGTACTCAGTTGCTGTCTGACGAGGCGGATTGCCCAACTGAAGGACGGTATACAGGGCAGGTATACTGAATGCGAAAACGTGTTTTTCGCAAAAGCGCTACCAAGAGATCGCAAGATTTGCTAATAATTAGTATTGGTAGGCAGTGCAATCTAACCACATCTTGAGTGCGGATTGGTGAAGCAGCTAGGAGGAATTATATTGGAAAGGCTGGTTGATTGTATTGACTTTGTTCTCCCAGTTATAATAAACTCAGCAGATTTTGTGGTTGAGCCAGGGTATCGAGGAGCAGATAGCCCTTGGGGCCCACAGTGATATTTCTGTATTAGGGATCCTCGCCGGGTGCGAGAAAAGCGAGTGAACGCGGCTAAAGGAAATACGTTCACCGAGCATTAGAGATCTCTAGCTGTGATTGTAGCAACAAAGTTGGTATATTGTTCAACATGGGTGCTAAGCATACGCTAGAGATGGTCAGTGTACTGCCTAAGTGTCACGGACTTACCTGATCCCCGCCGCTCCGTCCAGCCGCACTTCCGCATTCAGGACCATGTGACCGCACCCGGAGGCGGTCACATGACCACAACCTAGAGGCGGGGATTTTGAATCCCCTTCAGTATAAAAACCTCACTCTGACACTCGCTGAGTGTCAGAGCAACACTTACCTGTTCCTGGCTCCTACTCTTCGTGGATTGCAGTGTCTTCCTGTTTCCAGTGTCTCCTGTGTGCTGATCTCTGCCTGTTTGACTTCCCTGGCTCTCCAATCCCTGTGTACCGACCCGGCTTGCTGACCATTCTCCTATTCTTGTGACCCGTGTACCGAACCTGGCTTGTTGACTCCGAGTTACCTTCTGATTCTGCCTGACTCCATTCCTGTGTACCGAACCGGCTTGTTGACTCCGCTACCACCGCTTCACTCCGCTGTACTACATCTTGAGGCGAACCTGGGGACCGCGACCTGCGACTCCTGGCAGCGAAGCCCACCCCGCCTTTCGGCGGTTCTTGGTGAACACCGGGGAGATCGTTAGACTCCGCACCTCAGGTAAGCCAGCGCTAATCAAGATTAGTAATATAGTATCCAGAATCTGTTACAGTTTGCTCTGACCATGGATACCACAGCTAAAGATCTGTTGGAGCATTTAGTAGGAAGGATGGATAAGCAAGAAGCTAACCAAGAGCAACTTTTAAAATTCCTCAATAGTCTATCCACTCGCTTGGATGTTGTCCAGAACACCCTAGTGGCTGGTGGATCACCTGGGCCGGCAGTGGCCCCTGTACCTCAGGCCGCAGCAGCAGCTTCTTCCTCGCAGCTACGGTTACCTAACTCACCTAAGTTCGATGGAGACCCTAAAAATTGCAGAGGATTTTTAAATCAATGCTCCATACAATTCGAGCTTCTACCTGGGAACTTCCCCTCCGGAAAAACGAAAGTGGCCTATGTGATTTCGTTATTGTTCGGTCAAGCTTTAGCATGGGCTTCCCCCTTATGGGAGAGGGACGACCCCATTCTACATAACTTCAACCTCTTCTTGTCCACCTTCAAGAAAATATTTGATGAGCCAGGAAGGGTGTCCAATGCCACTTCCGGCTTACTACGTCTCCGCCAGGGAAACCAGTCTGTGGGGCAGTATGCGGTCCACTTCAGAACCATGGCCTCTGAACTTCGCTGGAACGATGAGGCTCTAGTAGCTACATTCTGGCAGGGCCTTTCAGACCGAATCAAAGACGAGTTGGTATCCCAGGAACTCCCTACGTCTTTGGACGACATTATCTCCCTCTGTGTCAAAGTTGATTTGCGTTTCAAGGAACGTAATTCCGAGAAGGAACAGTCGCGGCGTAGCATGATTCGCTTGGCCCCCAACTTCCAAACCCCTGTTCTTCCCCCTGAAGAGCCCATGCAACTTGGGAGGACCCGCCTATCAGCCGAAGAGAGGGAGAGGAGATTTCGGAAAAAGTTGTGTTTATATTGTGGAGAGAGTGGCCATCTTCTGAGTTCTTGTCCCAAACGCTCGGGAAACGACAGGGCCTAACGAGTTTTGGAGCTGTGTCGTTGGGCCTCTTTTCTCAGTGTCAGTCAGTTCCCAATAGTAATGATTGCCTGTCTATTCCCATTTCCCTTCAGTTAGGACAAAAGACCTTCCCGCAGTCGGCTCTTCTAGATTCCGGAGCCGCAGAAAATTTCATTTCTGCCACAGTAGTTAAACAATTCGCTATTCCCACACAAGCCTTGGAACAACCCATCTCTCTGATGGCCATTGATGGGGGAAGAATCCCTGAGGGGTCCATCCTGGTATGCACTATTCCTCTTCTACTTCAGATAGGAGCACTTCATCGGGAGAAGATTTCTTTTCTAGTAATACAGAGATCTACCAACCCAGTCATCCTAGGACTTCCTTGGCTTCGTGTCCACTCTCCCACCTTGGACTGGAAATCTGGTCACATATTGTCCTGGGGACAGTCCTGCTTCTCTCGCTGCCTACAGAGAGTGGTTCCCCCGAATAGTCCCAGACGTACCCAAGAATTTCCGGTGACTCTCCTGCCTGAGCCATACCAAACCTTCTCTGATGTTTTTTGTCAACAAGAGGCCACTAGACTTCCCCCTCACAGAATCTGGGACTGTGGCATTGATCTGATACCTGGTAAACCCATTCCCAGGGGCCGTGTTTACCCCCTTTCCCTCCCGGAATCTAAGGCTATGGAGGAGTACATCCAAGAAAATCTAAACAGGGGCTTCATCCGCAAGTCTGCCTCCCCAGCTGGGGCTGGCTTCTTCTTCGTAAAAAAGAAAGATGGGGGCCTCCGCCCTTGCATTGATTACAGAGGCCTGAATGCCATTACCGTTAAAAATCGATATCCACTGCCACTGATTTCTGAACTATTTGACCGGATCAAGGGTGCCACCATCTTTTCTAAACTTGACCTCAGAGGAGCGTATAACCTTATACGCATTAAGGAGGGGGATGAATGGAAGACGGCGTTTAACACCCGAGACGGCCACTTTGAATATCTGGTCATGCCTTTGGGGCTATGCAATGCCCCAGCCATATTTCAGAGCTTTATGAATGAGCTGTTTCAAGACCTCTTGTACCAATCGTAGTCATCTACTTGGACGACATTCTCATCTTTTTCAAGATCTAGCATCTCATCGTACTCATGTATTGGAGGTCCTCTCTCGTATCCGAAAAAATCAGTTATTTTGCAAATTGGAGAAATGCACCTTCGAGCAGAGACAAATTCCCTTCCTGGGATATATTATTTCGAGCACTGGTCTACAGATGGATCCCACAAAATTGAAAGCCATACTTGACTGGCCCCAACCTTCGGGCCTTAAAGCCACTCAACGCTTCCTAGGATTCTCCAACTATTATCGTCAATTTATCAAGGGGTACTCCTCTCTCGTGGCTCCCATCACAGCATTGACCCGCAAATCTGCTGATGCTGGTATTTGGTCCTCTGAGGCTATCCAAGCCTTTATATTATTAAAGTCTCTCTTTTCATCTGCACCCATTCTTCAACAGCCAGATTGTTCTCGTCCCTTTGTCCTGGAGGTAGATGCCTCTTCTGTTGGCACAGGAGCCGTACTATCACAGCGAGGTCCTTCTGGAAAACTTCATCCCTGCGGATTCTTTTCCCGTCACTTTTTACCTGCTGAGAGGAATTATGGGATTGGCGACAAAGAGCTCCTGGCCATCAAATTGGCTCTCTCCGAATGGAGACATTTACTAGAAGGAGCGCAATTCCCTATCACCATATATACCGACCATAAGAATTTGCTTTACTTACGCACTGCTCGATGTCTAAACCCTCGACAAGCAAGGTGGTCCTTATTCTTCTCACGCTTTGATTTCAACATCACTTTTCACTCAGGATCTAAGAACACGAAGGCAGACGCCTTATCTCGCTCTTTTGATCCAGCTGACATGGAATCCTCGGAAGATAAGAAATTCATTGTAAATCCATGTCAAGTATTGGCAGCTACACACCTGAAAAAGGGTTGTCCTCCAGGCAAAACATTCATCTTGCCACATCTACGCACCCGGCTCCTTCACTGGGCTCATCACTCACTCTTCTCTGGGCATGCCGGCATTCGCAAGACCTGGGACTTATTGTCCCGAAGCTACTGGTGGCCTTCCTTGCTGGAGGATGTGAAGAGATTTGTTGCTGCTTGTTCCAAATGTGCTCAACACAAGACCTCTAGGAAGAAGCCTTATGGATGCTTGCTCCCATTACCCATTTCTGATTACCCTTGGTCACAGATCTCCATGGATTTTATCACGGACCTTCCCCCTTCCAAATCCTGTACTGTAGTGCTTGTGGTCACGGATCGCTTCTCTAAAACAGCCCACTTTATTGCTCTCAAAGGCCTTCCTTCTTCCTCCTCCTTAGCCGATATTTTTATTAAAGAAATATTTCGCCTCTATGGCTGTCCTCAACATATTGTCTCCGATAGGGGATCACAATTCATATCAAAATTTTGGCGGTCTTTTTGCAATAAATCCGGGATTAAGCTTGACTTCTCTTCCGCATATCATCCCCAGTCCAATGGGGCTACTGAGAGAACCAACCAAGAATTAGAGAAGTTTCTAAGAATATTTATCTCTAGTAACCAAGACAACTGGGTGGACCTTCTCCCTTGGGCCGAGTTCGCCCATAACAACCATTTTCATGAGGCCATCTCTAACTCCCCCTTTTTTGTTCTGTATGGCTGCCATCCTAGACTACCCACCTTCTCTCAAGTCTCATCTTCTGAAGTTCCAGCAGTGGACTCTCTGGTTCGTAACTTCTCTGATATTTGGGAACAAACCAAGACAAACTTAAAACAAGCAACTACTCGTTCCAAAAGATTCTACGATAAAAGGAGAAGAATGACTCCAAGTTTTGCAGTTGGTGACAGGGTATGGCTATCCACCCAGAACATTCGTTTAAAGGTTCCCAGTAAAAAATTTGCTCCCAAGTTTATTGGCCCTTTTGCTATATCTGAGATTATTAATCCCGTAGCCTTTAGATTGAGTCTGCCTCCCTCCTTACACATACCCAATGTCTTCCATGTCTCCTTGTTAAAACCGATGGTAACCAACAGATTCTCCACCTCATCCAGAACTCCTCCTCCTGCTGTGGATCGGGATCAAGTTGAATACGAGATTAAAACTATCCTAGATTCTCGTAAAGTTCAAGGTGCCATACAGTTCTTGGTGGATTGGAAGGGTTACGGCCCTGAGGAGCGCTCATGGGTAAGAGCCATTGACCTACATGCTCCCCGTCTACTTAAATCCTTCCATAAAAAATTTCCTTTGAAACCCTATTAGGTGTTTCGGAGTCCACCTTTATGGCAGGGGGTACTGTCACGGACTTACCTGATCCCCGCCGCTCCGTCCAGCCGCACTTCCGCATTCAGGACCATGTGACCGCACCCGGAGGCGGTCACATGACCACAACCTAGAGGCGGGGATTTTGAATCCCCTTCAGTATAAAAACCTCACTCTGACACTCGCTGAGTGTCAGAGCAACACTTACCTGTTCCTGGCTCCTACTCTTCGTGGATTGCAGTGTCTTCCTTTTTCCAGTGTCTCCTGTGTGCTGATCTCTGCCTGTTTGACTTCCCTGGCTCTCCAATCCCTGTGTACCGACCCGGCTTGCTGACCATTCTCCTATTCTTGTGACCCGTGTACCGAACCTGGCTTGTTGACTCCGAGTTACCTTCTGATTCTGCCTGACTCCATTCCTGTGTACCGAACCGGCTTGTTGACTCCGCTACCACCGCTTCACTCCGCTGTACTACATCTTGAGGCGAACCTGGGGACCGCGACCTGCGACTCCTGGCAGCGAAGCCCACCCCGCCTTGCGGCGGTTCTTGGTGAACACCGGGGAGATCGTTAGACTCCGCACCTCAGGTAAGCCAGCGCTAATCAAGATTAGTAATATAGTATCCAGAATCTGTTACACTAAGGAAGGCCCTATTGGTTCAGCTAGGTTTCTCATGTGTAAGAAATATGGTGCATACGCAACTGTGTATTGTGACACGTGGGTCAAGATGACCAAAACTTGTGATAGGCCTTTCCCAACAATAGGAAGTTTTAAAGCAGAGGTACTAAATACTGTAAAAGATATAGTATGGTTGATTACCTCAACGAAAGTGAGGAATAAACATAATGATTGTTTAAAATTGTGGCAAATGGAAGGTAACACGTGGCAGAGCAGCGAATGCAAACCGGAAGTAGGCCTGACGAAAAGCGCGCACAAGGCGGATGTAACCATTACGAAGCGTGGCGAACTTAGCGCAAGCGCGCCCCCACCACCTTATGTGGCGGGAGGGGTAAGTACAGCCGTTGTTAAAACTGAAATTAGAAAAATTGCTAAGTTGTATCCTGTTTTAAACCAGTTTCAATCAAGTGTATCTGAAAATGAAGATGAACCCACTGTGATTTCAGCCATTGCCCATGCTGTTAGTGTACTAGAGGCTCAGCGCAAGTACGAGAAAATGGCTGAGATAGGTGAGAGTAGCGTGATCACTAGGAGTGAGAGCGTTCTAAATCTAGAACCAGCAAATCCTGTAGTGTCCCCTGAAGTTAGTGTACCAGAGGGAAACCGGGAGGGGCTATAGATTAGTCCAGGACTTAAGTGGAATTAACAAAGTTGTTGAGAGCCAATTCCCCGTAGTGCCAAATCCAGCTGTCATCCTCATGCAGATTCCACCGTCTGCCAG
This sequence comes from Mixophyes fleayi, assembly GCF_038048845.1. Taxonomy (NCBI): domain Eukaryota; kingdom Metazoa; phylum Chordata; class Amphibia; order Anura; family Limnodynastidae; genus Mixophyes; species Mixophyes fleayi. The sequence goes on along the minus strand of NC_134405.1, from coordinate 53,176,147 downwards.
TCATTTTACAGTCATTGATCTATGTTCTGCTTTCTTCTCAATCCCTCTTCACCCTGACTGCCAATACCTTTTTGCATTCTCCTGCAGGGGAGTGCAATATACATGGACCAGACTACCCCAGGGGTTCATTGACAGTCCCAGTATTTTCTCCCAAGCCTTACATGACTGTTTGCAATCCTTTCAACCCCACAATGGGTCTGTTCTAATTCAATATGTGGACGATTTGTTGTTGTGCTCTGATTCTTTTATGTCATGTTTGCATGATACTAAATTGTTGTTGCTTCATCTTTCACAAACAGGGTACAAGGTGGCAAAGGATAAATTACAACCATGTCAGACTAAGGTCAAATACTTAGGACATTGCCTCACTAAGGGGCTAAGACACCTGACAACCGATAGAATTGAGGCCATACAACACATGACTCTGCCGCAGAGCCAGAAGCAGATTCGTACTTTCTTGGGGATGTGTGGATACTGTAGATCCTGGATCCCAGGTTTTTCTATTCTGGCATTACCATTGCAGGAGCTAGTCTCTTCCTCAAAACCAGAACGTGTTGTACACACAGAAGAGTCAGAGCAAGCGTTCTTTAATCTTAAAGATAGTCTGACTAAAGCACCTGCATTGGGAATACCCGATTATGAAAAGCCTTTTGAGCTATTTTGTACAGAAGCTGATGGCTGTGCAGCAGGTGTCCTCGCACAGAAACATGGTGACGCTAGCAGACCGGTAGCATACTACAGTGCACAATTAGACAATGTGGCAAGATCACTCCCAACATGTCTCAGAAGTGTAGCAGCAACGGCCCTTCTAGTAAGTAAGAGCGAGGATGTAGTATTAGGTCATAATTCAACCATCTATACACCCCATGCTGTATCAGCTCTGTTAAATTCAGCCCAAACCAGACATATTTCTTCAGCTAGATTCACAAAATGGGAACTAGCCCTGATGGCACCCTCAAACATCACCATCAAACGATGTAACACCTTAAATCCAGCTACATACCTTCCGTATGTGTCTCAAGAGACACAAAGGGTGGGAGGTGAGGAGACCCTGGTTGATGATGAGTTAGGCAAGAATACTGACACGCATGACTGTATGGAACACCTGAATCAGACCTTTACTGCAAGGCCCGACATACGTGACACCCCCTTAGAAAATGTAGATTTTACGTTTTATACAGACGGAAGTTGCCATAGACAGACAGAGACAGGAGAGCTATGTACTGGTTACGCTGTTGTAGACGATCAGGATGTGGTAGAAGCTGAACCCCTTGGTCCACCTCACTCAGCCCAGGTGGCGGAACTAGTAGCACTAAGAAGAGCGTGTGAATTGGCAGAGGGTAAATCAGCCAATATATATACTGACTCTAGGTACGCCTTCGGGGTAGTGCACGATTTTGGGGCCCTTTGGCGTCTTAGAAACTTTACGACAGCAGCAGGTACACCAGTAGCACATTCACAACACATAAAAGGACTTCTGACAGCGATACAGTTACCCAGAACAGTAGCCGTCATAAAGTGCAAAGCCCATACCTTTGAAGTAGACCCAGTGTCACTGGGCAACAACAGGGCAGACGAAGCTGCTAAATGGGCAGCAGGGCAACCTATGACTGTATCGACCGAGACTATGATGGTTTTTCAGACATTAGACATGCAGAAATTAATTGAAATGCAAGATTTGTGTTCCCTGCAGGAAAAGGCGGTCTGGAAGGCGAAGGGATGTGGTCAAGAGTCCTCAGGACTCTGGAGGGATGGACAAGGTAAGCCTGTAGCTCCCCGAACATACTATCCAAGCCTGGCTGAAGCAGCACACGGCCTGACTCACCTGGGTAAAGAAGGTATGCGCAAACTGGTGAGAGCATACTGGTGTGCTCCCGGATTTTCCTCTCAAGCTGGTAAGAAAGCAATGTCATGTCTTACTTGTTTGAGGAAAAATGTTGGGAAACCTATTCCAACTGAGCCATCCCACATCCCTCCTACAGACGGACCTTTTCAGGTAATACAAATTGACTATATCCAATTACCACCGTGCAGGAATCTAAAGTATGTGTTAGTGTGTATTGATGTGTTTTCCGGTTGGGTAGAAGCATATCCGGCAGCCACTAATACTGCTGTGTTCACTGCAAAGAAAATTGTACAAGACTTTGTGTGTAGGTTTGGTATCCCTAGAATCATTGAAAGTGATAGGGGTACCCATTTTACTGGTGATATCTTCCAAAATATGTGTAAACTCATGGGAATCAGTAGCAGACTTCACACCCCTTACCGACCACAAGCCAGTGGTAAGGTGGAGAGAGTAAACGGTACTATCAAGAACAAACTGGGTAAGATAATGGCTGAAACTGGGTTGGCATGGCCTGAGGCTTTGCCGTTGGTCCTCCATAGCATTCGAACCACTCCTAGACCTCCCCTTAATCTGTCCCCCTTTGAGATACTGTTCGGACGACAACCTCATTTGATCGTGAGTCCACAAGACGACTTAAAGTGTAATAATGAAGTGACTGTACAATATCTTATAAGTATGAGTAGACAGCTGAAACAACAACAACAAAAACTAAAAATGCTGTCACCTGATATGCCAGAGACGAACTGTCATGATGTTGAACCTGGAGACTATGTTATGATCCGCAATTTCTTACGTTCAGGTTGTTTAACAGACCGTTTGGAAGGCCCGTACCAAGTGCTGCTGACCAGTACTACATCACTGAAGGTTGCAGAGAGAGACACTTGGGTCCATTCCACCCACTGCAGGAGAGTCCATAATCCGGAGAAAGTGCAAGACAAAACTCAGACCGACAACATAGAACTGTCACTTGTGAGCCTGTTCCGGGAGACCTAAAGCCTGCAGTTGAGGCACCTGAACCAGAGACGTTGCCTCAGAACTATCTTTCCAGCGATGGAGTGGCGGTTTTTGTTTTTCTTTTGTTCCAGGATTTTCCTTGTTTTTACTTTTTCTAGGACATTCTATTTTTGTGAAGGAGGATGGAGGATGGAGGAGAGTTCTGGGAGTGATACGGATGAAATGGAGACCGAAGAAAAGTTAATAGGATACTCTGAACAGCCCATTATCAAACTTGGTCCAGGGGTTCTGAAAAGTTCTGCTAGCTCAGGAACTCGGAGGCAGTGTGAGGGGCTATTGTCTGATGAGTATTGTATCTGCAAGTTCTGCGACTCCCTAGTTGAAGAGAGATGCATCCAACGATGCCAGTCCCCCAGTACTCTGAATATAGGCGGGCATCCTTTGGAGGATTATCACTCCCACGTGCCTCAAGGGCAGCATAACATAGGACAAGTGCTATTCCCCCTAAACATATCCGAAGTACTCGAATTAAGGGGTGGGAGGCCCATAGAAGGGAGGTACAATAACACTAGGTCCCCTAGTCTGACGCTTCGACAATACTCCATAGGCAGATATTTGCTGTGCCTAAACATATCTCATGCAAAGCGCCTGGAGAATTGGGAGGCTGACCTATCAGATCAGACAATGGCTCGCCACACTCATTTTAGAGGAAGACTCACAAGGTCACTACTAGGCAGGAATGTTTATGGAAGTCACAAGTTAGGGCGTATAACCAAACATAAGAAGGTATCCATTGGAAAAGTCTCTAAAAATAAATGTGAAAATGTCATTAATGCCGACACGTGTCTAGAGCAGATGGAGACACTAGGCATGGGTAGTTTTATCAAAACTCTGTGTGATATAATTCATGGGCATACTGTTCCTTATGTTCTCCCTGAGGATGTGTATTTTGTTTGTGGGAGAAAAGCTTATTCCTGGGTGACTCCGAGTTCCAAGGGCTTGTGTTTCCTAGCTAAACTGGTTCCTGAAATCATGACTATTACTCATGAAGAAATGGTTGATATTCACAAGACTACATCACCACCATACATACACACACAGTATGAACACCGTGGCAAGAGAAATATGATTCCTGGTGAGGAACCCATAGCTACAAAATTGATTAGTGAAACTGCTGGTTTCCAAGTTATGGTTGCTCTAGATCTCACCAGGACCGCTCGGGGAACATTAAACTTTAAATATATCCAAGACCTAGCCAAATTAATAGATAATATCACCGAGATGTATGATGACACTTTCAGGTATACTGGAAGGGAACTACAAGCGTACAAGAAAGAGTTGGTGCAACATAGACTGGTACTAAATTATCTCACCTCTATTACTGGTGGGTACTGTGTGACACTGGCCACCCAGTTCGGTGTCAAATGTTGCACGTACATTACTAATAATACGGATGACCCTAAAGAGGTTATAGACCGGAAGATGGATGAAATTTTGCAGCTGAAATGGGAATTTCGAAAGAGCCATAATTCTTCGTTATATGAGGTCGGGGAAAAGGTGGCGGGTTGGTTCTCATGGTTGAACCCAGCAAAATGGTTCTCCGGTCTGGGGGAGTGGGTACAGGAAATGATTGCGAGTGTAGGTAAGCTCCTTCTCCTTATACTGGGTGTCATCTTAGCAATTGGTTTGGTTGTCAAATGTGTTCCTACTGTGTTGAAGTGTGGAAAATGGTCTCATAGGAGTAACACTGAGAAAGAGACTGAAAGGGTGGTACCAGATACCGAGATCATGGTCTGTGAAGAAGTATTGTATAATCCTGAACTTGAAACGGTGATTGGGTAATAGTTTATTACACTATCAAAGTCGAAGTCAGTAAATTGGATAAAGTCATTTCAATTTAAGTCTAGCAAACTTGGTTGTCTTTGTCTGAAAAGATGCGTACGGTACGCTACGGCGTACAAGGGAACGCTACGGCGTGAAAGGGCATGCGCATCCACTACACGTGGCAGCAACAGTAATCGGTCTTTTACCATACATTCGCACAGACACGCATACTTATAAAATAGTACACATTAATGGTAGTTGCAACACATAGTCAGTTATGTCGAAATATAGTAGTATTTATATGTTATATCAGAGTTACATGCATATTAGTGAAATACACGGAATGGGTTGAAGGAATAACATCATGAGTGGTATCATACTGAACCTTGTTACATATCCTACTGTTTGGTTCACTCTGCGAGGGAATCGCAGAGTGCATACACAAGTTATGAATGATAGGGAATTGTGAACTACTTAAGACTAAGGAATCTTGGCGGGAAGAGCAGAGCATACCCCCTGCTGAGATGACCCCCTCCTTTGGATTCCTTTGTATGAACTGGCCAATGATGATGACCCCTTGGACCTTCCTGAGACCTGGACCAATAGATGCAAGCTATTCCATCTTCATTGTATTACTGTATGTTATTGTGTATATAAGCAGCAGCTTGTGATCCAGAGTGCAGACATCTTGTCCCCAGACTTCAGGATTGAATGACTGCACTGGATCCAGAGCGCCTGCGATAAGTAACGGCTGTATTTACTATTACTTCGCTTGAGCATATTATTCTACTTATTGCGAATAAATATTTGTGCTTTGGAAACACAAATCGAGGTTCGACAATCGTTATTGGTTAGCGACAATATGCACATAACAGTACACACTGGAGGGTGGGCAGCTTTGGTATTGCAAAGCAAGTTTGTACATGGGTTTCGAAATGGCTTGTTTTTCCTCCCAGTATGGAAAGGGACTGTCTGACATTCCATATCAATTAACTCTTGAAAATAATCCTCCACCATTCTTTGCATGTTAATAGTAGGATTGGATGGAGTTATGGCCAAGGTCACACTTTTTTTGGTAAAATCTTTCAAACCAGCCCAGATGTCAAACTGTTGTGGTTTGCCACCTGCGCTATCCCTGCTTCTTTTTGGAAAGTGCAATTTTTTCTGAGCAGAAGCTGCCTGAGAAACTGAAGGAGGAGACGTCGTCAAGCCAAGGCCCAGTTCAGCGATCAACTTGCTGACCAAGAGCTCCTTGCAACTGTTCAGATCTCTGTCATTTGGAAGCATTGAATCAATGTAGGTCTTAAACCTCGAATCAAACACAGTTGCCAAAACATAGTGATCCGACTTCAAGATTTTAATAACACTTGGATCATTGCGAGGCGAATTAAGTACTTGATCTACAAGGCCTACATACTTTTTGAAATTGCTTTCTTTAATTTCCTTCAGTTAGCCAAGCTGATTTTCCAAAAGTCGAATTAAGGGAATGACTTGGCTCAAGCTATTAGAATCTGAACTCACTTCACATGTCACAACTTCAAATGGTTTCAGAACCTTGCACAACACAGAAAGGATTCTCCACTGTGCAAGACTGAAATACATTCCCCCTCCTTTCCCAATGTCAAGGCTTTTGCAATACGCTTGTATGGAATACCACCTTGTTAACACCTCTTGCTTAAGTTGGTGGCAGGGCAAATTAAATTGTTCTTGGAGCTGCTGCAATCTCCTACATGCTGTGGCAGAATGCCGTAAATGTCCCGAAATTTTACAGGCCACCAAAAGCATCTCCTGCACCCCACGGTTTTTTTTCAAGAAGCTCTGGACCACCAAGTTTATTGTGTGAGCAAAACACGGAATGTGATGAAATTCACACAGCTGTAATGCTTGTGCAATATTGTTGTCTTTATCAGAAATAACATATCCTGGGGAGAGTCCAAGTGGTATAAGCCATGTATCAATGACATCCCTTAATTTTCGTAAAACAAATTATCAGCTGTATACCTGTAAGTGAAGCCGGTGATACAAAGAGTAGCCTGCCTGTGAGAAATGTTACGTTGTGGTGTACATGCTGCTTCTGTTCCTGCTTGTGAAGGCGAATGACCAACCCAGTGGGCTGTCACAGTCATATAATCTTTGGTTTGGCCACTTCCACTTCTCCACATATCTGTGGTTAAGTGTACAGACGGTAGAATGGCATTTTTGAGCCCAATTAGTACATTTTTACGAACGTTTTTATACAGTGGAGAAATAGCTGTTCTTGAAAAATGGTGTTGCGATGGAATTTTGTAACGGGGACACAAAACATTAATTAACTGTGAAAAAACAGCTGCGTTTATAGTGGATATTGGGCATAGATTTAACACTAGCATAATCGTCATGGCGTCTGATCTGCTTTGCGACTGGTTGACTGCTTTCATACTTGCTTCCTCTAGCAAAAGATTGTTTCACAGTTAATTGTTGTAAAGTACTTGTGCTCTTCTACTTTGGCTGCTTATAGGTGGAAGATTCACCCCCAGCAGCAGCAGTGGGACTATCGCTCTAGAATTCTTCAGAGGAATCAATTATAGTGCAGGAGTCATCAAGCCTTACCAAGTTGGATGCAGGGCTAACTCAGATCGCTACTGAGGATATTGATGAGGATGGTGTTGTGGGTGTGGATTGCAGGCATCAGGATGTAGGTGAGACAAGGGTCCTAGCTGATGGTCTGCTTGTTGTTATTTTTTTACCATATCTTTCAGCTTTTCCCAACACCTTGCCATAAACTCGCGTCAAATGGCGTAAGATGGATGAGGTTCCAAGATGGTTAAGGTCCCTCCCCCGACTGACTGTGGCTTTACATACACTACAATTGGCTAGACAACTGTTGTCTAGATTTGGGTAGAAATAATTCCACACATAAGAAGTGGCTTTTTTGGTCTTATGTCCAGGCATGACAATGGCCTACTTCTTGTCATGTGCCAGAACTGCTTCCACTGGTGCAGTACTTACACAAACAACCTCATTCTCATCAACATCCTCATTAGCGCCCTCGTCGGCTACACATATATACCCCTCATCATCTTCCAAATCCAAAGTGGCATCCTCAATTGATGTATCACCGGCTACACTCGGGCTGTTCAGGCACACATCAGTAGAAATGCTGAAAGGGCCCTTCTTTATGGGTACACTATCAGAATAGTCACGATTATATATACCACTAGTGGATGGACTCTCCTCAGGGATTGGTGTAATTTCTGATTCTGAGCATAAATATTCCTCTAATGCCGTGCGGTTTTCTTCCAGCTCGGCTTTCACTCGTAACAGTAGTTGTGCACCACTTTTGGACTCCAAATTACTTGGTCTTGCTTGGTCACGAGTGACCTTACAAGAAAAAGCCTCAGAAACATTTTTAGATCTTGCACTAATAGAGAAAGGTGAAGGCCTCATTCTTTCTTTGCCACTGCGTGTGTAGAATAGCATGTTGGCAATATTTTTTTATGGGCAGTTAACTTTTCCTGTATTACAGCTCTTTTTCTCTTCAACACGGTAAAAGGTGTTTTTTTTGTTGGATTTTTTCCCTGACTTCAAAAGACTATGTACTTTCACATAGGCTATACTAGATGACGTACAGGGAAGACTACCATCAGGACTGGTGGCAGCAGCTGTTTGCTGCTCCTGCTCATATGTGTACTGCTGTGGATCCCCGAAGTTCGGGTGGGTTCGGTTTCAAGGAAACCGAGCCCACCCATCTCTAGGTACAATACTATTAAAGTAATTTTATCGTTTTCCAATAAGCATTGTCTAAGCGATTTCTTGTGGGTCCAAAGCACAATCAATTTATTTAGCAAAAGCAAAAGGATTAGCAGTTCAATACATAATTATAATACAGTAGAGCCGATACCAAATAAATAAATAAATACATACATACATACGCTGCGCTCGCTGCGCCCTCTGCTGGATCCAGCTAGAACAGTCCTTCAGCCTAGAAGACTGTGGTCAGTGATGACTGCCTAGCTGGTCCCAGTGAACTTGTATATATACACTCAGTGTTACAGAGAAAACAATACAGATGATGTGGCTTGCTTCTATAGGTCCAGGCTTCAGGAGGGTCCAGTGTAATGCAGGTAATAAGCCAATTCAAACAACCCCCTCCACAGGTGGGGGTTAACATTCCAAGGGTGGGGGTCTGTTCTCCAGATGTTGATTCTGATTTTCCCGCCCTGAATCCAGTTAAAACTAGTCTATTTACATTTCACAGACAGTATTGTTTTAAACATTTATTCCCTATCATCGATAACTAGAGTATGCAATGTGCAATCCCTTTGGCGAATGAACCAGATAATTGCCGATAAATAGGGGATTAAAATGATACTAAACATGACATATTTCCCGTAACCTGAACCTTAAATATCACTAAAGTGTACAGATAACCTTATGTTATATAAGTCCGGATATTACTGGACTGGCATCGCTGGATGTACCTCTCTTCAACTATGGGGTCAACGTACTTATGGGCGTAATACTCCTCAGACAATAGCCCCTCGGACTTTCTCCAAGCTCCAAGATTTCCAAATTTTCCTTTTTACCCCTGAATTGAATAGAGTAATTGGCTGGACCGATTGTGCTACCAACTTCTTCATCCCCAACGCTTCACTACCTGAACCAGCCTCTGTCACCTATCCACAATTGAAAGAATTGACTGTCCTGAAAAGAGAATGAGAGAAAGAAATAAACAGAACAGGAAAAACTACTACTTCATGCTGGAAAACCGTCTTTGCAAGGTCCTTGGCTCAGGTGTTGCTAACTGCAATCGAGGCCTCCCAGAACAGATTCACGAGTGTAATTGAAACCTTCTCTGGGTGTTGGCTCCTCTGCAGTGGATGGAATGGGTACCAGTGTCTCTCTGCTACCCCTAAGAACTTGATGCTGGTCGTCAACACTTGGTATCTGTCTGTCAAAAAACCTGAGCATAGCAAATTACAGTTCCACAACTTACTCTCCCAGTCCAATATCATGACAGTTAGTGTACTACCTCCGGAGACAGTGTTTTGAATGTTCTCGGTTGCTGTCTCACTATTTGCTTTTTCTCTCAAGGTCTAGAACAGTCTCTCCGTTACCACTCATTACAAGAAAAGTCAAAAACATTTCAAAAGGCAACAGGTTAAGAGGCAGTTTAAGAGTGATTTTGACAGTGGAAAGGACTAGTGGCCAAATCTACCAGCCACTCCAATCAAGTTTCAACCCTCATTATATGCAATTCCTTCTAGCTAGTACTGTTATTTTATTTACCCACTGGTTTGTGGCTAATTAAAAGTATGTAATTTGTTTTCACTGCTCATACATTATACATTTATTACCAATAACATAAATATCCCTATTACCTTTTATAACTCTAGGGATATCACATTGAATAACAAAAGCCCTGAGCATGACACAGCAATACATCAGAAACATTTCAATACACCTTTACCCAGATATATTTCATCTGTACACCAGTGCATACTTGAGGATCCTGCAAGGTGGTAATTGGATGACGTGGATTTGTTTTACCTGGAGAAAGCCCATCTGTAGGAGGGATATGGGATGGCTCTATTGGTATCATCTTCCTGACACTCTCTCAATCAACACAGGACATTGCCTTCCTACTAGCTTGAGAAGAAACATCTGGTGCACCCCAATATACTTTTAACAGCTAGCACATACCTTATGTACCCAGATGAGCCAAACCATGTGCTACCTCCGCTAGGTCTAGAAGATACACTCTGGGAGCTACTGGTCTACCTTGTCCATCTCTCCAGGGTCCAGAAGACTCCTGACCACATCTCTTCACCTTCCAGACAGTTTATTCTTCAGGTAACACAAATCTCCTATATTAACTAATTTGTGTGTGCGTGCGTGCGTGTGTGTATGGGTGTACACAGTTTAAAACAATACAACGAAAAACAAAACAAAACATAGATTTGTCAGCTGTCACATAAAACCCTGCTGCCTATTTGACAGCCATGTCCGCCCTGGTGTAGAGTCGTGTGTGTAAGTGTAGACTTTATTAACAGCTACTTCAGTTGGTAACTGTGTCACTGTCACAAGTCCTCCATGTGATGTCCTACTTTATGTGCTGGCATTGCTATAAAAAGTTCTTCAGTCGCCTCAACGTCACCCCCTAGACTAGAAAAATGCTGAAGACCAATGTATATCAATTGATTTTCCCTCTGCCAACTCACATGCCATTTTCAATCCCCCATGTCCAGCTACTTAGCTTAGTGAGAAGGGCAAAGGGATCTATTCTCTATAACACTTTCTTCAAATATAATAGTATCCAGTACATGTCTGTCTAACAGTGAACAAATATAAAACATGTAAATTTTACAATTTCTAGGGTTTCACATTTTGTCAGGTCTTGTGGAAAAAATCCTACTCCAATGTTCTACACAGAGATGCATATATTGTATGTCTAACCGCCAGCGATCCACCCTTTGTGCATATATATAAAGACACACTTTTCACAGGAGACAAAAAGGCAGATATGCAATCTATAAAACATGAATCATATTCCCACAACAAAAACCTTTCTCCTTAAAATCAGCAGCCTCTATAGACATAAATACAAACCCCTAGCTGCTTCTGTGACTTATGTCAATCTTGTGTGTGTATCCCTGACTCCGTCTGATGTCACAAATGTCTTAGCCCCATAAAAGAGACCATGTGTACATGTTTTCGTATCTTCTTTACAAGAAAAGAAAGTGAGATACTGACAAGAGAAGTAAAGACTGTGAAATAGGAAAGCCAAGAGATGATAAGAATACAAGGATTTGAAAACAAACAGCGTTTTTGGAGCTCCCTAAACTGTCACCCTAATTACCGCTAATTAACATTGTGTGGCCACCCTAACTGTCCGGCCCGACGGGTGTATGTTAGGAGGGCGCTGCCGACCCGCCAGCCTGCTTGATGAATCAACCATACCCCCGTGAGGTCTGCAACAGCCTTCTGGCGCCTGAGAGGTGCCGCAATCCCCATTCCGCGACTGCACCTGAGACATTGGGGCGGACGATTAACCTGCAGACTGGTCCCCTGCTGAAAGTCTCACTGTCTGGCCCGACTTGTCACTCCGCTCCGCTGATACGCTAAACCGGAAGTAGCAGGCGCCATCGCCGGCTTCACTTCCGGCAAGGAGTTAGATGAGAGGCACGCTGGGAACACTCTTAGAAAGTGTCTGATGGTCCACGTCTGGATCCAGCCCAGCTCCCCTGATGCAACGGCGGTAACTGAGTACTGCTGGCCTTTGACTGGAGAGAAGATACAGACCTTCACCTGGTGCTGACTGTGACTGTACCTGGCTGTGCTGTAAACTTCACCTGACAGCAGGTCTGTGTTTATCCCCTTTAAGCTCTCACTTGCTCGTCTCTCCTATTGCTGTACTGGGACATATAATATCTTTAGATCTAGCTACACTGCCACCTTGTGGTCATACTAGATTCTAAGCTTTAACTTTTAAAGGGAGCTTCTGCATAAATTTGAGAATGCTTCTCCAGTATAACGTCCTAATAACTGAGAAGACAAATCTCTTGGAGACAACAGCAGTAGCAACTATTGACAGTGTTGTGAAGCCTGGAGCATCTGTCGGAAGAGTATCCCGACTAATGTCCTGCAACTGTAAGTTGTAAAATTATGTCATCTTAACTCTAAACATAGTGGAGGTGGAGGAAGCGTCATGCTATTGATGTTCTAAAACAAAGTGTTGAATATTTTTCTGTTCAGATTGCAATCCTGCACCACAAATCTTTATAGGTTTTGATCTCTGCATAATCCTAGAAACGTCTGGTGGAACTTTTCTCTCACCAATATGTCTCACAAAAAAAAAAAAATGAGCAATACTCCTAAACATACCATTATTAAGGCGCTAGAAAAAGCCAGTGGCCGCTCTAAAGCATTACCAGATGCAGCTGACCTGGGTTCAGACTCAGACGACAACTCATCACCTGAGACTGCACTTACTTCCAATGATGTGATTGCTATAGTCACAAAAACAATTCAGTCAGAAATGAGAGCAATTGTCTCGGAACTTCGTTCATCATCTGTATCTCTGTAAACTGCAGTGCTGTACAAATGTGTAACTCTGCAGCTTTGCCCTGCAGACTGTCAGTTAAATATCTAACCACCCCCTTTTTCACATATCCTTCCTCCTAGCGTAACCAATTAGGGTGGCGCAGACTTCACAAGGAGCTTTAGTTTCCGTGACCATGCATCTGCATTTTTGTGCAATATCCCCAGTCTATGTTTTACTGTAATGCTGAAAGGTTGCAGTGTCAAGAACCAGCAGGTTACCTTACCATTTATTTCCCGGTTGTTCTGCATACATCGTAACAGTGCCTGATTCGTTATTAGTGCCTATAATATAATAGTACAGAGCTTCTGTTTCCCATTTCGTGGCAAGGCATTCCTTCTCTATGGTTGGATATTTTAGTTCCCTTGGAAGTAACTTCCAACTCAGATACAGGACTGGATTCTCTAGTACATACTTTTCCTGTGACAAGACTGCACCTAAGCCGGCACCAAAGGCATCGGTTTGAAGGAAACTCTTTTCTGGATTAACTGTCAAGCCCACAGACCTCAGTGAAGCTAAGACCTCGATTTTGGTCAGATGTGACTTCCAGTCAGGGGTATAAATCACTATCCTCTAAGTAAGAGGCTAAAGCTGTATGGGGTTGTAGCAATTTATCCATGGCTCTTTGGAAGGTGGCAGGTGTCCCATGCAACACAAACAGTAGATCTTTATACTGGAAAAGACAATCACGGGTGGAAAATGCGGTCATTTGCTTGGCTAAGTAAGTGGAACTTGCCAGTACCCCTTTTGTTAAGTCAAGAGTAGTCAAATAGTTACTACCAGCTAGATTTTCTATCAGTACATCCACCTGTGGCATAGGGTAGGCATCAAACTGCCAAAAGTCATTGCAGAACCTAATACTCCCATTGGGTTTTGGGCCAAGCACAATAGGGCTGTTTCACTCACTAGTGGATTCCTCAGTCACGTTTAAATAGACCATCTTCTCAATCACCTTTCTCACTACAGTCCGTCTGACTTTAGGAATGCGGTAATTCTTCTGTCTTACGTGTCAAAGTCATATTATTGGATGAAAGAAAGTATATTGATTAATATTGTTTTACCTTGCGATCAGTACGCCACGTGTCATGGCGCAATCACACAATAAATCACGCACGCATACACTCGCACTTACACATTCACTTATATATATATTTCATATTTATATTCGTTCCAATCCACAGTTGTTTATGAGCAGATATTATTTGGTTTATAGTTGTATATTATAAGGTTATATGTACACATTAGTGAGATCAAAGGTTCAGGTCACAGGAAACATGTCATGTCTGGTATCATTCTAATCCTCTATTTATTCGCAGACGTCCGGTTCATTCGCCAAAAGGATCGCTCCTTGCGTATGCTAGTTATGGATGATTGGGTATAAATGATTACAATGGTATTGTCTGTGTAATGCTAATAGACCAGTTTAAACTAGTGCTTGGCGGGAACATTAGTATTCATCATCTGGAGAGCTGACGCCCACTCTTGGAAAGCTGACCCCCACCCTTGGAGGGAGTTGTTTGAACTGACCTATGGACTGCATTACACTGGACCTTCCTGAAGCCTGGACCTATGGAAACTTGCCAAGTCACCTGTATTGTATTTATTGTAACACCAAATGTATATATACTGCTCCCTGGAATCAGCTAGTTAGTCACTCTGAGCACAGTCTTCAGAACTGAAGGATTGTAGCTGGATCCAGCAGAGCGCAGCACCGGGCAGCATATGTATCGGCTGTACTGTATTTATTTATTTGAACTGTTATACTCTTGCATTTTCTAAATAAATTGCTTGTGCTTTGGAACCACACAAATCGCATAGACAATGCTTATTGGAAAACGATGAAATTGCTTTAATACACGACAACTTCTGGTGCAGTGACAATGTTGTGTTCAATTAAAGTAGTGCCACCCAGGAATGGGAGAGAAGATATTTCTATTCCAGCATATCATTTCCTCAGTCTGCTGTTTTTGCCTAACAGATAAAGCTGGCTCTATGGGAACTTCAGACTTTTCAATGACAGTACCCACTAACTAAGGAGAGGAGGGGTTCTCATCATGCCAAGGTTCTCATCATGCCAAGGTTTAAGGAGATTGACTTGGTATATTTGTTCCTTCTTTCTCCTTCCCAGTTGACGGACCCTGTAATTGACAGGGCCGACAGCCTGTAGGACTTCATACGGACCTTGCCAGTGGACAAAAACTTGCCTTCCTGCGTTGGGACTGGGACCAGGACTAGGACCTTGTCCCCAGACTTGAAAGATCGAACTACAGCACTTTTATCATAACTTCTCTGTTGCCGTTCCTGAGCCTCTATTACATGTTGCTGTATAATGGTCCCTATCTTTCCCACCCTCTCATACATTTGAGGCACAAATTGTACTAGATTTAGCTCCTTGCAGATTTGCATCTCTCACCATTCCTTCAACATATCCAAGAAACCCCTAAACCCTGTTGACGCTTGTTTCCTCACAGATGACAAACATCAAATATGGGCTAAGTGTCCCAATCTTTTTTTCCCCCTGAGCCATGACTCTCCTCAGCATGTAATTTAATGTGCAGTTAATGTGTAATATACAGTTAGTAACCATAATTATATGTTTGGAAATTATTAGTATGATGTGCATTACATGGACCCCTTTACAGTACCAGTGTAGTAAATCCATGTAAGCATTAAAAGTGCTGAAACATAGTAATCATTTTTGTGTACCAAACACATGAATTGAAGTGCGCTAATCTGAGGATAGGAGATCTCCATACTGGTAGTAATGTTACAGTGATGTAACTTCTTTAAGGTTGAGTCATTTTTGAATTCCTAATATATGAGCAGAGAAGGAAACATATATAATGTAGTAACTAAAACATCAACATCCACTTACCTTAAGTACATAAGAAATCGTATATAAAAAATATAAGCGGAAAGTAATATCAGTGAAAAACTAAAACATACAGTCATTTTGGTCTCTGATTGAGAACTTTGTGGAGACCTGAGCCCCATTAGTGAATCACTTACCTAAATACCATGGGTTAGAAGATTCCCATTGATTGTGCACAAAAATAAATCAAATCCCACATTGTAACATAAAAGGAGCATAGAAATAATGTCACAATACTGTGTGTCACTATGACACTCTCTGATAGGCAGAGAGAAAGGCACAATGTGAGTGTGTATGTAACATGGAACAGGGAAAAGGGAGTAAATGAGTCAGGCAATGCTTACGGTTATGTATGAGAAGTCGACAGTGAAAATGTCTACGGTCATAATGTATACATCATACGTCATAAAGCCCTATATTTAAAATGGCAAAAAATGTTAAATGTTAAAAAAAGGCGTGGCCCCCACCGCTTCAAAAAGCTGAACCAAACCTAGAGCTGTCAGCCTAGGCTGGTACTTGCAAAACTGGGGGGACAAAAAGCGTGGGGTCCCCTCGATATTACTATTACCAACACTAGGCTTTTCCAGCCTGGGCTGATGGCACTATAGTAGGAAAACCTGCATTGTGGGTGTTATGATCTGCCTTGTGTCTCTAGTGTTTATATTACCCTGCAGTACATGTGATCCACCAAAGGTGCTGCTGTTCTGCCTTTTCCACTATCATTGATTAACTAGCACAGCTAGTTAATCATCCACACCTGACTGTGTCTTATATGTGCCCGCCTATCCCAGTATCCATTGCCGGTCATTAATGTTTCTGAGCCTGTTTATGTTTGTACACTGGATCACTGACTGCTTTCTCTGTTTCTGTGGATATCCATGCTTAGCCAGTTTCTGTTTCCTTGTACAACCCGGTCTGCGTTCATTGCATCCTGAATTGTTGTTTTCTCTGCAATAAACAGTCCAATATCTTGCAATTATAGCTCTGTGGCTATAATTGCAAGACATAGTTTGCGGAACAGTTTTTTAACAGTGGGGTTCCCCTGCCATAATCCCAAACCAGCCCAAGGCTGGTCAGCACTGTGCTGGAATCCATAGAGAGAACCCCCCCCCCTTCCCCCTAGGTTCGCCCAGACTCAAGCATGTCCAGGCCACCATTAAGTTTTTTGGGCATGCTGGCACTTGGGGTACCGAAAAGTGCCAGCATGCCCTGGCCCACTGGGACCTGTTATGCACAAGGAAAATTTAAAATAAAATACACAGGTTTAAAAAATATTTTAATTGAAATAAAAACACCCCTACAATACTCTCATTCACCTTCTACATTTTTCACCTAGATCCAGGGTCTTTATCTGTAATAAATACAAGAATTCTTGGCAAGATAAAAAAACCCTGATACATGACGCAAGACTAGCTCCAAAGCGCTCCTCCGCAAAATGAGGTCTTAGCGGCGGTATTCACATTTGTAACATGGGGATTTCCCACGACTTAAACTCAAGGTTTTCATAGAGACATAATCAATAAAGAGGAATGTAGACTTATATGGTAATGAAACAGAAAAAATTACACATATAGGGCGCTAATTAACCTAAAGTGCTCTATTAAGATGCAGCTGTTTAAGCAGGATCTGGACCTGCTGATTATATAAAATACAGACAAAGAAAGCCAGAAAGCGCAAAACTTAAAATCCGCACAAAATATTTAATATACATATAAGATATTCGAGTATATAACATTAAAATAAACAGTATTGCACACTGAGAATGGAATATATTGATAGACCATGTAACATCAAAAGAACAATCAAGGTGATTATAAGGTATCGGAGGATATCGTTCAATTGGAAGCCCAACAGACTTCAGAGAAATAACATGTTGTGGAGTTGTTACCAGTTGCCAAGATCTAGCTAAAGCAATGTCCGGCACAGCTGTGTGTGCACATCCACTCTCATGAGATCTCAAAGTCACTGAGAGAATATAGCTAATATATAACAGCGTATCTCCAACCTGTATTGTGGGCTCCTGATATATAGCTCCTGGCTCCTAATCCAGCCTGTAGTCACTTGGGGGTATATTTAACAAAGTGTGATGGTGCACTAACGTGCACTTAACATACAATTCATGTCCCGATGTGTCCCCCGCATATTTATTAAAGATGCATCGCAGCAGATATCGTGGATATCTGCTGCTTTGCATTCTGCTTCGTTTTGGGGAGCAGTCACCATTCAATAGTATGGTGACTGCTCCCTTTTGCAATCTAACAAGTTCCGAAAAATAGTTTTTTTCGGGAACTTGTCTTGATAATGTACGCCAGCTGGAGCTGGCGTACATTATCATATATGAGAAATCTCAGTGCTGTCAGCTCTGCTCTGAAGAGCAGAGCTGAACAGCGCATGTGTGGAGGGATCATGTGATCCCTCCCTGCCACTCACAGTTCTCTTTCTGCAACGATAGTTGCAGAGACAGAGAGGGGATCTTTGTGCGCATGTCTAGTTCTTGGAACTGGACATGCGCAATTGAAGAATAAAGAGAAGACCCGGAGACAGCGCTTCCGAAGAGGGGGGTAAGTATGATTTTTTACATCGCAGAAACAGCAGTTTTTCGGAACTGCTGTTTCTGTGCAGGGTTGTACATAAATGTGAGAAATAGTTCAATCCTTATTATTGCGATAAGGATTGAAAACTATTTTTCACTTTATGTTAATATTGATAAATGTGCCCCTTGGAACTGTCCGAAAAACAGAAGATGTATAGTGATGTGTGCACAATCCTACCTCGAGGTATTGAGAGAATATAAGATCAAATGGTCTCCAGTGTGTAATACTCAATCCGCCTGATGCGTTTCCCGGCACTATGTTGCCATTTCATCAGAGGCAATAATCAGTTTTTCAAGAAAAAGAGGGTTGTCATATACTCATTCAGATGCAGTCATGTGGTTCCTGCTAGCCAATAAACAAATCGGCAATCACATGGCTCAGAGCAACCAATGTGAGATTAAGTTCATTCATAAACAGTAAAACAGAAACACTATTGAAAGAACATGATCGTATAACATACAGTGATAAAGCAATCAATATCAAAAAGCGCTCATGCGCATATCGCATATAAAGGCTTAATACTTAGTGTGCCTCCATAGATAACAATAAAAATGATGTTTAATATAGACTGTTGTGGTATCCCAAAGTATAAATGTAACAGTAATATAAATACTATTTACCTCACAACAGATTTAGATAAAAAGTAGTATAATGCTCACTTAAACTTTAAATCAGAAGGATAGACAATGATGTTCACTTCATCAGAATTTATAAATACCGATAAATCTAATCGTTATACCATAAAGTCACAGTTAAAGAGACATAACTTGTAATAACCTAAAGATACGAAATTGACAACCCTCTTAATATGAAATATATGACTGAAAATAGACATACATACAAAATTTGTAATAAAAAGTAATTAAAAAAATATAATCAAATATAAAAAAGGTTACCATTCTGAGAGAAAAGGAGCTAATGTGTTGACTTTATTGAGTATATTACGTCTGTGCTCCAAGAAACGTAGACCCAAAGACCTAGTGGTACGTCCTACATATTGGATTCCACAGGTACAATTGATAAGGTAGATTACAAAGGTGTATTGGCAGTCCATAACTTTCTTAATCAGAAATCTATCACCTGATGCAAAAGAAGAAAATTCACTAGTTCTGTGGTCGGCAAAGTCGCATGTAATACACTTTAGTCTCCCACATTTATAAAAGCCACTGGATCTGCTTAACCATCTGTCAGCCGATGCAGTCGGTTTAGAGATACAATGAATTTTATCATAATGTTGAAATAAACTGGGCGATAATGTCTCTAAGATTTTTCGATTTCCTAAATACCACAATGTTGTTAGTCTTGATCTCATGGCTTATAAAGTCATCCAATTTCAAAAGAGAAGCATTCCTATTGATGACACTTTTAATGTCACTCGCTGCAGAGTTGTATTGTGTGACAAAGGTCAAAGTTCTATTGTTCTTCATGTTTTTGTTTGATTGAGTAACTAAATCAGATCTATCAACCCTCTTAACATCTGATAATGCCTTGTCTAAGATGGAATCAGGATATGCGTGCTCCTGAAATGCTCTGTATAGCTTTTGGGAGTGAATATCATATTTCTCAGGTTGTGAGCAGTTTCTTTTAACCAGTAAAAATTGGCCTCTGGGAATGTTGTCTCTCCAGGGTTTGTAATGACTACTATTATAGTGAAGGAAATTGAGGGAATCAACATCTTTTCAAAAATTGGTAGTTACTATTTTATTGTCTACAATTTTTAGAGTGATATCCAAACAATTTATAGTAGTTGGATGAAAATTAGTGGTGAATCTAAGGCCAAATGAATTGGAATTCAAATGGTCAAAAAACAAAGTCATGGTGGGAAGATCCCCATCCCAAATGAAAAAGAGGTCATCAATATAACGGCCATAAAGGACCAGGTTCGCCCCAAATGCAGAATCCCACACATAGCGGTCCTCAAACAGTCCCATGTATAGATTTGCATAACTCGGTAATTCCATGTTTTAATAACAAACCCACTGGGTAGGCCGATTGTGGCAGAAATAGAATCTCTGACATCACAGCGAATATTTTGAGATTTTCTTGAATAAGTTGTCCTCTCTATGTGAAAGATACTACAGCAATTTTACAAACAATGGAAGGACTTTATATGGTAAGATGATTTTTCATGGGCCACCATTGTTGTACAATCTCTTTTTATACATTAGCTGAAGTACCCAGCGTTGCCTGTGTTTAAATCTTCAAGTTATTAAGTTATCAATGAGTTGAATGTAACTGTCAACATTTTAAAAATAATTAGCAGCTTAGCAGCTTTTCCAACACACCCATTAGGTGGCTGCCCAATGTCATTTTTGTTTTTATAGTAAATGTCATCCAAATCCATCCAGTGGAAAGCCCAGAACAGGCTCCCCATGTCAAAGTTCTGGCCAGCATACACCAACGGGAGGTCCGATTGGTACCCAAATCCCCTTAAAATCTGGCCAAGATCCAAGTGGACAAGCTCACATTAGTTTCATCCCAATCAGTGCAGGGGTGTTAAAGATATTGGCCTACAAATAAACAAACAATCAAACTTCTTGTTTTATATATATATAGATTATATACGAGAAGGGCATTTTATTGGGGAAAGAATTTTTTATGGAGGATTCAGATTCGAATTTGTTACATCAAATCTTTATGTGATCTAATTGTATGCAAACATGTGGCACTTCAATAGGGACAATGTTGCCCACATTTACATAAGGACTGCTTGGAGAAATGTTTTATTTATGATAAACCCTATAGTGAAAATACTTGTTATATAAACTTTACATTGACAACATAGTTTTGAAGGTGAAAGAATTACCTTTACCTTTTTTTGACGTCAGTGATCATGTGATAGTCTGTCCGGCGGCGCCTCTGAGTTCTCCCCTCCCCTCTCAGCATGCATCGCGAGGAGCAGCTAGAGGAAGAAAAGGTAAGTAACATTTAATTAATTATTCTTTTATCTGGTGTGCGGGGGGGGGGTGTGTGGTGAGCGGTGAGCGGCGGGCGGCGGCGGCGTTATTTTGCCTAGGGCGCCGTGAACCCTAGCACCAGCGCTGATTATAACTAGTTTATTCAGCTTCCATTTTGTATGCATGGATTATCCATATTACCAGTGCTCGAAGTGGGGTGAAATGTGTCATTATGATATACCGGCAATTCTCTCCCATTCAGAGCACATTTGACATTTATAAGCAAATATATTTTCTCCAGTACGTCCCAGAAACATAATTTTACCTTTTAAAAAACAGGTCAGGAGTTTATGTACAGATGCCTATCAAACATGAATATAATATAGTATTCTGGATACTTATTTCTTGACTCCTCTTGCACAGTGGACTTTAAGCTTGATATATGTCCAAGGCCTAAATTCACAGACTATAATTATATACAGATCTCTAGAAATCATGTACATTATTTTTTTCATGTGTTTTTAATATGAGTAATATATGCAGCCTAAATCTGTATCTGCCCATCAGACCTGAGCTGGGAACCACAGAGTCTAGTTAACTATACACACAACCTGTTGACACTTTGTTACTAAGTGGCAAGACCCACAAGATCCAGCTCAGATTAAGTAAGGCAAATGGGCAGAGGAGAAGTAGCAAAGGTACAATACTGTGCAAAAGTTTTAGGCAGGTGAGAAAAATATCTCTGTATGTATTACGCAGTATTGTTTTATTACTGTTTGTTCCCAACTGAATTTGCTGGCGCTATATAAATAAATGTTCATGATGAATGCTGGAAACTAAGAATGCTTTCAACAATAGAAGTGTTAATAGTTTATTTTTTATCAATTAACTAAATGCAAAGTGAAAAAACAGAAGAGAAATCTAAATCAAATCAATATTTTTGACCACCCTTAGTCTTCAAAAGCATTAATTCTTCTAGGTACATTTGTACAATGTCAGGGATTTTGTAGGATTCTAGTCAGGTGTATGATTAACCAATCATACCAAACAGGTGATAATGATCATCATTTTCATATGTAGGTTGAAACACAGTCATTCACTGAAACAGTAACAGTTGTATAGGAGGATTAAATAAATGTATGTTGTGTCACATACTTCCCCCATGGCTGTGCCCCTTATATGAAGAAATAATTTATTTTATAAAGCAAAATAAATTCTTCACATGTATGACACAAATCCAGGATGAAGTTTTCAAAATATGTGGTTTCTTCCATATCCCCAAAAAATTCAGACATAAAACCCTTTTTGTAAGGTCTGACACAATAGAATGTGATAAGTGTTTGTTAATGTGGCCCGAGACTAAAGTCCTCCCCAGGTGTGATTTCTCATGTTTGTGTATTAACTATTGGGAAAATTGGGGGTTCCACTTGTAAGAACTTAAATTCTGTTGTAATAATTCCTAAATCTTGGGTTTTTCCACTATTCTTTGTTATAGATTGTGCAGCTATCTGTGAGATTGATTATTAATTGTTTACCCCATTTATTGTTGGGCCTGATGACTACATCCTCCAAATTCTTTATTTTTGCTAAACCCTTTATTCATCCTTGTTCAGATTTTTTTGTTGCTTGAATGTTTATTTATCTGTTTAAAGAATTATCAAATACCTTGAAAATTCATGGCAGACACCAGGCAGGTTGCAGCCCCCGAGGTGAACCCTACACATAGTCTGATAAAACAAGGACAAGATTGGTACCATGGATGAAAGTGGAGTAGATGCCTGTAAAAGGAGTCACTGTGGAAAAGGCACATGGAATGAAGAGAGTACACAATATAATATCCAAGGTAGAATAATATGCAAGCGGGAGGTAGGGAGCCAGAAATACTAAAGATATAGTAACCATGTAGCAAACTGTTATCAATGTTATGGAACTTGGATGAATTAAAATAATGTAATGTAATGTAAAGTTCTGTCTTTTTATCAGGATGGTGGAGGACGTTTTACAAGCAACCCAATGTATTTCTTTACCATTGTTGCAAAAGAAATTTAACTTCTCTAATGTAAGGCCATTTTCATTTCTCCAAGTAAAGCACTATGCTGACTCTCTCCCTAAAGTTGATATAACAAACCCTTTAACACCCCTGGAATCCTTATATATACATTCGCCCATACAAAAGGGGATTTTTTTCCGCACTTTATGGCCTCCTGGTCTCCTACAAACCAACTCCCCCATTCATGAGCTCAGGTGGGAAGCTGACTTGAGTAGACCGCCTGACGAGGATGCTTTGGCAACAATTAGAGAGTCTCTAAAACATCCATTTCATCTTTAGTCAAGTAAAAATGCATATAAAATGTATTATCGTTGGTACCTGGTCCCCACTAGACTGAAAATAATATATGGTTCCACATCTGACTTATGCTGGAGAGGTTGTGGGGAGCAGGGGTCCTTTCTCCACGTCTGGTGGTCCTGCCCACGTATTACCTTTTTCTGGGATGATGTTGCCACTTTAGTGATGTTACTTCCGTCCAGGTCTCCAAGTGTCCTTGGTCGTTTCTCCTAGGCTACCCTATCGAGGTCTTAGATAAATCCACAGAAAATATTTTTTTATCTTTATTTTTTTCAATTCATAACCCAGGATGTCGTTAATCATTAAATGCATTTTTATAATTTCTCTTGTTTGCAAACACATGTTCTTGTACACATACATGTAGTCATTACTATCAGTCGGTGCTTACATCTGCCCTGTAACTATTATAAGTGATACAGCTATAAACACACAGACTTAGGGAGTCCCGGAACTTGAATCGGTCACATCGGCATAGGCACACCCTAACTGTACATTGTAACAACAAAACACAAATTAGGTGTTAATAGCGTTCATGAAAAAATTCCCCTCCTATTTCAAAATAGTGGGTCAATACAATTTTCAACAAATACAACATTCATAAAACCAGGTGACAATATATTGAACTTCAAGTAATGTCCAACAACCGTGTGAACATTCTGGACGTTCTCTGGAATGGTGAGTTCTCTTGTTATGAACGTGTTTATTTCTCTTTCTCCCAGTGACACATGTAAAATAAAACAATGAAAAAGATCACAGTGCAGACCGCACCTTCTTTTGTATTCAATATTTTAAACGTTCCACAACAACACTAACTGCTTTATAAAAGTGTCAATAAGCAAATAATAGTTATTACTTATTAGAATCTCCCATAATGACTGTGCCTTGAATAGCATGTTTATCCCTCTCTTTAATTCTGGGGAAGTACAATCAAACATTCACTACTAATCAGGTACAATGCAAATACTGATTCATGTGTAAACCATACAATCACTGCTGATAAATTGCTATACACACTATATGTTATATGTTGACTTCAGATTAAAACCAACACTTTAGTAAAAAAATACACAACTGTTCTTCACTACCAGAAAAACAACTGGATACAACATGAAAACATTTCAGTATCCAATTCTCATGCAGCCCTCGATCCCTGTACACATGTACTCTTACCCACTGAGCAGAACCACAGGCATGTAGGTGAAGCAACTTTCCGCAGTGTGGAATAGCAGAATGCTCTCCTAGAGGATCTACCATCACCTTTGTTTATATCCTAATTCTCCCTTAGATATCAGCAGGTCACATGATTTGTGCTAGTAATATGTAGTTTGTTGCTGGTTAGCAAGAGAAAGAGGATTAATATAGATAAGCAATAAAGTATATGTTGGAGATTGAACAAGTTCACGGCCATAGAACGGGGATGGCTGCCTGCCAGGCAACATACGCTGCTTCCCTCGGCCGTCTGAACGCCTCCTGAGCAGGCGCAGTAGCGTGCCCTGTTGCTAGACAATGGAAGGCTAATCTGGCTCTCCGTTGGTGATCTGTGATGTCACTGACCGCCGACCTATCATCAGCTGTGCACCTCTATTTTAACCTGACTCTGACATCATTAGGGTGCCAGAGTATCAGGTCTTTTCCTACCTCCAGCGTTCCATGTGTTGTTCTTCTGCTATTGACCTCCTGTTTGACCCGACTTGTTCTGTGACCATTCTTCTGGATCCTGATTTGGTTTGCTTGATCTCCTGGTTTGACTGGTTTAGCTACTCTGACCCTCCCTTTGGATCTTTCTCGGTACTGCGTTGTCCGATTGACTTGACCTGGATTGTCCCGACCACCTGCATTACTACTACACTGGTAACTGACCTGCACACCCTTTGCAGCAAAAACAAAACCTCATTGCGGGGGTCCCTGGTAAATACCGGGATGTGTTAGACTCCGCGCCGCCTTGTACAGTTGTGCCAATACCATCCACAGTCCTGACAGGGACAGAGCATATTTGATCAACTAATAAGAGACAGCTGAGGGTAGAGACGAGGAGGAGAGAATTGATCTTGATGACTATAAAGGTAGTAACAGGGAAAGATAAGTAGATAGGGAAATAAATAAAATGAGGTAATAAAGACAGCAGATCAGCACAGACTGCGGTGATTGGTGACAGGAGTAGTGGCAGGCTGGATAATAGCACTTTAGTCACATATAAGAGTAATTTAAAAGAAAGAGTGACTAAACCAGGGGCGCACGCAGGGGGGGAGGGGTTTCCTAGTCTTTGGAGACCCCTGTCCTGCCTGGTGTGCCTGACCCTTTTGTTTTTTGTTTTTTTCTTTCTCCCCACCCAGCGCGGGTGGAGGAAGGGTCGAGGCCAGGGGGAGGCCGGGGGGGGGGGGGGGTGCAGTGGCAGCAACAAGCAGCCAATCGTGAGGCTGCCTGTTGCTGATTGGCCTCAGACAGGAAGTGCTCACTTCACTTCCTGTCTGAGCAGTGAGGAGCAATGCAGAAGTGCACCTAAAGTAGTGAGAGGTGCTGATGTCAGTGGTGTGTATGTGCTGGCACAGGGCTTGTGGCAATGTAGTGTGCGAGTGATGGCATAGGAGGCTTGTGGCAATGTAGTGTGTGTGTGATGGCACAGGGCTTGTGGCAGTGTAGTGTGCGAGTGATGGCATAGGAGGCTTGTGGCAATGTAGTGTGTGTGTGATGACATAGGAGGCTTGTGGCAATGTAGTGTGTGTGTGATGGCACAGGGCTTGTGGCAATGTAGTGTGCGAGTGATGGCATAGGAGGCTTGTGGCAATGTAGTGTGTGTGTGATGGCACGGGGCTTGTGGCAATGTAGTGTGTGTGTGATGGCACGGGGCTTGTGGCAATGTAGTGTGTGTGTGATGACATAGGAGGCTTGTGGCAATGTAGTATGTGTGTGATGGCATAGGAGGCTTGTGGCAATGTAGTGTGTGTGTGATGGCACGGGGCTTGTGGCAATGTAGTTTGTGTGTGATGGCATAGGCTTGTGGCAACGTAGTGTGTGTGTGATGGCATAGGAGGCTTGTGGCAATGTAGTGTGTGTGATGGCATAGGAGGCTTGTGACAATGTAGTGTGTGTGTGATGGCATGGGGCTTGTGGAAATGTAGTGTGTGTGTGTGATGGCATAGGAGGCTTGTGGCAATGTAGTGTGTGTGTGATGGCACGGGGCTTGTGGCAATTTAGTGTGTGTGTGATGACATAGGAGGCTTGTGGCAATGTAGTGTGTGTGTGATGGCATAGGAGGCTTGTGGCAATGTAGTGTGTGTGTGATGGCACGGGGCTTGTGGCAATGTAGTGTGTGTGTGTGATGGCATAGGCTTGTGGCAACATAGTGTGTGTGATGGCATAGGAGGCTTGTGGCAATGTAGTGTGTGTGATGGCATAGGAGGCTTGTGACAATGTAGTGTGTGTGTGTGATGGCATGGGGCTTGTGGAAATGTAGTGTGTGTGATGGCATAGGAGGCTTGTGGCAATGTAGTGTGTGTGTGGTGGCACAAGGGGCTTGTGGAAATGTAGTGTGTGTGTGTGTGATGGCATAGGAGGCTTGTGGCAATGTAGTGTGTGTGATGGCACAAGGGGCTTGAGGCAATGTAATGTGTGTGTGATGGCACGGGGCTTGTGGCAATGCAGTGTTTGTGTGATGGCACAGGGGGCTTGTGGCAATGTAATGTGTGAGGTAGGTGATGTTTAATTAATGGGTGTTATTTTGTTTGTGGGGTTATGGTGGGGCAATTTAATTTAATAGTGGGGTTGGTGCAGACTTATCAATGTAGGGTGGGATGATTAATTTAATGTTGGGGTGGTTTGGGCGCTATTAAATGTGTGACCGAGTTTTAGAAAAAGGATAGCTATTTCTTAAAAGTGAATGCAAGTTATTTAGTGTATGGTAGGAAATAGGTTTATTTAATAAATGTGATAACAATTAATGTTGGGGTTGTTTGGGGGAAATAGGTATTTTTATTAAAGGTGAATAAAATTATTTTTCATTCGGGCTGGTTACAAGAAAGGGGCACTAATAATAAAACATGAGTTGTTTTGATTTAATGTCAGACTGCATAGAGGCAGGGAGGCCTACTGTGTTCACTCATTGCTGATATTTCTATATCTAATGTACCTATTCTATTTCCAAACAGGGACCCAACATTCCAGGATCCAGACAAGCACAACTGAGCTTAGGACATGAGCAGCAGCAACAAGTATTGAAACCAGGAACAACAGGACAGTCTACAAACTATCCTGATTCTGGTGGGGCAGTCCTGAGTTTGGGGACTGACCCACTCAGTCAGGACTTTGTCCCGACTACAGGGACAGTTGGGAGGTATGTCCCACTTCACACTGCTCTGCTCATGAAAGGGGAGCTGCATGCACCTAACAGTAGTACACACAGCATTGCTCGTGTATTTAAAGGGGGATTGGAAGGGTTGGAGAGCTACCTAGCACTGTCTAAAATTATAGCCACGCCCTCATGCATACTGCTCACGCCCCCTGGTGGTGTGCCGTGGAAACCCCCCTCCTCAAATCCTGCGTTTGCCCCTGTAAGCAGCATAAAAGTGGAATCTAAGTTTTAAGACATAGGAACAGGTGAGGTTATAAGTAGAAACAGTTTAGATCAGGAAAGGGTCAGTGAGACAGCTACAAAGACCAGAGCCAAAGTCAGCTCTCACAGAGACCACAGTTACAGAGACCAGTTACAGAGACACTAGCTTCAGAGGCGGCAACTATAGGGACAATGACTGCAGAGAGTTTTATCCCTCATCATCTCTCCCAGATCAGGTAAGTGCTGTAGGCCTGAACATCACACACATCTCCTATTATATGTAAGTCCTGGCCAGGTGAAAGATAACATAAGAAAATCTTGGTTGACCCTGGAGTGTAGGGATCAATATTCCTTATTCATTTATACTCCATCAGTGGATAGAGACCGAGCTATTAGGAGTAGATCCAGAAACACATGGACAGACATAAGGTAAAACTAATTGTATTTTAACCCAACAGGATACAGACTGGAATGAGAAATTCAATAAGCTGCTATAAATAATTTTGTGATATTTTTTAACCAATATTGATAAGAATAGTATACCAGTAATGTATGATCATGTTGTATTATTACAATAGATATTGTCACATAAATGTATATATATGGGTTTAGTGTACTGGATCAGCCACCATTACACAGTGAGTTGTTCCTCTGGAGGACAGGAGACAAGGACAGAAAGCAGCTAGCAGGGAATACTATGTATCTGTCCTACTCAGCAATCACTGATTGGCAGTAAGACCCTGCCAGTCAGCTGATACATTTGTTGTATGATAATAATGATAACTGGTCTGTGTAGTATTTTTATTATTGGTTGTTATATTGTCAGCATCACATGACCCCTAAATATCACCCCTGGTTCCATCTTCTAAAATGCAGAAGAATGTAAAATACTCATTAATACTGAAAAATATATTAGTTCCACAATCAAAACAGAATCTCCACATTTATCAATATCAGTTTTTATTCAACAAGTGTTATAGAAACAGCTGCCAGTGACATACATGGTAATTACAGATATTGTGTGATCAGGGTCCTTCAGTCTATATTCAGGTCAGTACTGTCTGATATATATCACTATGGAGAATAAAGTAAATACTTATGAAAGACCTTTACAAATTGCTTACTTGGGACTTATTTAATAACATGGTGTGAAGAACAAAGATGTGCTGTAACCCATAGCAACCACATATCAGCTATTAGCATCTTGGTGTCATCAAATCAACAAATGTGAGGGTCTGATTAGTGTTCCTGTAGATATATTCAGTACTCATAGCTCTGTCTGCCATAGAAGGAATCCCAGTACTGAGAAGAGCTGCTGGAACTCTATACTGGATAAAAAGTTATTTCTTCTACTAGTCCCAGTGTCTACATGAGCAGGACAACAGTATATTACAGAGCTCAGCAAGGGCTGCCCCATGGTCATTGTGTGTTTGTATATGTAGCTCTAGTTTATAACACAGAGATCATCCCAGGTGAAAGATGCCCCTAGGTCCACCTACCAGACTACTCTAGTCTTCTATGATATTTAACATGGCTTTGATGTTATATATAGAACACTTGCAACATTAAGAAACATAAAATTGCATCACCCCCATATGGAAATTATTGTGATACAACAACATAACTTGCTTATGATACATATGCAACATTCAGATCCTCAGTTTGACTCTTGTGTGTGAATCCTCTGGTGAGTGATAAGTGTTATTTTATGAGTAAAACACTCAATACATTCACAACATTTAAATGGTTTCTCTCCAGTGTGAATCCTAATGCTCAACAAAAGTTGCCTTTTTGGTAAAACATTTGCTACATTAAGAGCATTTAAATGGCTTCTCTCCTGTGTGAATCCTCTGATGTTTTACAAGAGACATCTTCTTGCTAAAACACTTGCTACATTCAGAGCATTTAAATGGTTTCTCTCCTGTGTGAATCCTCTGATGTGCAAGAAGATTTGAATTTTTGGTAAAAAACTTGCCACATTCAGAGCATCTAAATGGTTTCTCTCCTCTGTGATCCCACTGATGGTGTACAAGATTTGACTTTTCGGCAAAACACTTACTACATTCAGAGCATTTAAATGGTTTCTCTCCTGTGTGAATCCTCTGATGTGCAAGAAGATTTGAATTTTGGGTAAAACACTTGCCACATTCAGAGCATTTAAATGGTTTCTCTCCTCTGTGATCCCACTGATGGTGTACAAGACTTGACTTTGCGTTGAAACACTTGCTACATTCAGAGCATTTAAATGGTTTCTCTCCTGTGTGAATCCTCTGGTGCTTAACAAGATATCCCTTTTGGGTAAAACATTTGCTACATTCAGAGCATTTAAATGGTTTCTCTCCTGTGTGAATCCTCTGATGTGCAAGAAGATTTGAATTTTGGGTAAAACACTTGCCACATTCAGAGCAATTAAATGGTTTCTCTTCCCTGTGATCCCACTTATGGTGTACAAGACTTGACTTTTCGTTAAAACACTTGCTACATTCTGAGCATTTAAATGGTTTCTCTCCTGTGTGAATCCTCATATGTACAGCAAGATTTGAATAATGGGTAAAACACTTGCTACATTCAGAGCATTTAAATGGTTTCTCTCCTGTGTGAATCCTCTGATGTCTAAGAAGATTTGAATTTTGGTTAAAACACTTGCCACATTCAGAGCATTTAAATGGTTTCTCTTCCCTGTGATCCCACTGATGGTGTACAAGACTTGACTTTACGTTAAAACACTTGCTACATTCTGAGCATTTAAATGGTTTCTCTCCTGTATGAATCCTCTGATGTACAAAAAAATTTGAATAATGGGTAAAACACCTACTACATTCAGAGCATTTAAATGGTTTCTCTCCTGTGTGAATCCTCTGATGTGCAAGAAGCTTTGAATTATCGGTAAAACACTTACTACATTCAGAGCATTTAAATGGTTTCTCTCCTGTGTGAATCCTCTGATGTTCAATAAGCTGTGCCTTTTGGGGAAAACATTTGCTACATTCAGAGCATTTAAATGGTTTCTCTCCTGTGTGAATCCTCTGATGTGCAAGTAGACTTGAATTTTTGGTAAAACACTTACTACATTCAGAGCATTTAAATGGTTTCTCTCCTCTGTGATCCCACTGATGATGTACAAGACTTGACTTATGGGTAAAACACTTGCTACATTCGGAGCATTTAAATGGTTTCTCTCCTGTGTGAATTCTCTTATGAATTACAAGATCTGACCTGGTGGTAAAACACTTGCTACATTCTGAACATTTAAATGGTTTCTCTCCTGTGTGAGTCCTCAGATGTACGATCAGTGTTGATTGCTTTGTAAAACTTTTATCACATTCGGAGCACAGATAGGGTTTCTCTCTAGTGGTATTCATCACTTTTTTGATGAGAGCTGCCTTAGTTGTAGAAGGTTTCTCCTAATCATAAAATAAAGCTTGAGTGAATCCTCTAGACTTTAAAAAGATTCAACATCAATAGTCTATATGACTTGTAGGTAAGTGTTTTTTAAATACTCAGATGTTCAGTGAACAAGGTTCTCTGAGACGTCTTCTGTTTTAAGTAAGAATCCTGCTCATTAATTTACCTGCAAGAAAAAAATATGTTATTATTTGAAATCGTGATGATTGTCTTAATTAATCTACTTACAGAAAATATTTAATACAATAGCAACATGTAAATTAAGCACATTGTCTATAATTGTCTAATTGTCTATATAAATAATTGCAAAATCATAAAATCCTGATATCAGAATGTGCTAATTATATGTTGACTTGAAAATGAGCTATAAACATTTCTAAGGACACAAGGGAAAAGTAATTAGATCTTGGCAAGTGATAAAATCTTCCATTGTGATGAGATCATTGCAGCCATTGACATCCTGTTATGTCAACAAATGGACCTTTTGTGTAGGACTCTTCTATTGTCTAGGCAGAGAGTGTGAGCAGAACGACCAGTTCAGCAGTAATTTTAATATATATAATTCATGGAAAATTGTAATTAATTATATGTCCTTAAAATATAATACAACAAATACATATAACCCTCAAGAAAAAGACTCAGCTCCTTCTTGAACATCCTCGTCCAGCTAAGAATAGATCTACAAAATCAGATAAAGAACACAGAGGGAGAGCGCTAATAGTATGGTAAGAGCACTAATTTGTTACATGTAGGATTAATGTTACATAGTTAAATGAAAACTGTGAAGGCTTAATGGAGATAACGCACGCATCACCTACTCACTATTAATGAAGCAATTAACACATTTAAATGTAGGTGCTGCTGCCATGAACAAAATAGACAATAAGTACAAATAAGAAGAAAAAGTGTTAAAAATGCCGAACTCTGTAATAATACAAATATCTAATCTGCCAATCATGTGGCAGCAACTTAAAGAGGGGTCCAACCCGTACTTGAAAGATGTACTAATAAAGTGGTCACTGAGTGATTCCTCTCCTTACATATGTACAATTAGGTGAAACATAGAAATGTCCATCAATATATTTACATACTGTATATATTACAAATATATATTAATATTTATAATGCTTCATGAAAATCTAACTACACTACCAACCATAGGAGAAAGCAGATACATATAGTATACAGTGTATTACCAGGATGTTTAAAGTTCAAAACCCAGCTTTGCTTTGCAATACAATATTTACTAGTAGATAACACAATGTACAGAATATACAATGATACAATGCTAAGTACTGTACTCTAATAATAATGTTCAATTAGAAAACTAACTATATAAACATTGTTAAGACAAGAACATATCTCACACTTATAATACTACAATATCTACAACATATCTGCAAACATCTGTGTATGTCTCAGTATATTCTTAGGTATAATATAATTACCTTACTCTAAAGATTTCTCCTTCTATCTCTTTCCCTCCTGATCATTCTTACTGTTCCATCCTTCCAGCTCTCCAGCCACCAACTCACTAACACTGGGCTGATACTGCCTATTTATAGTCATTCCTCCCCATCTCTCTTTAATAGTTCCCAGGATGACCAGAAGGTTCTCAGACTGTTTGTCTCCAGGTCTCTCATGTAAATCTCACTGACTTGTAAATGAGATATAAACATTCCTAAGGCCACTTACTACAAAGGAAAATTCTAATTAGACCTCAGCAGGAGATACAATCTTGCATTCTAATTGAAACATCGCAGTCTCTGACATCCTGTTATGTCAACAAATGGACCTTTAGTTTGGGATTCATCTATTATCTAGGCAGAGAGTGTGAGCAGAATGATCTGTTCTACATATCAGCAATAACTCTGATTTCATTATTATTCATTGTTAAAAATAAACCATAACAATATATATAAGATTGTACATATAATTGATTTCTAAATGCAGATTATTAATGACAATCATCTACATTAAGCCAGAATTATAGATATCGCAGAACCTCATTCAAAACAACTAAATCTATTATTACACAATGAAAAACTCATTTAATTGTAGAAAAAACAGGTGATAGTCCCCTCGGGAACTTGATTTAAAAATGTATGCATACAATGATAAGAATTAGCTGTGAGCATAATATATCAGATAAGTTCATGTCAGCAGAGTTCAGAGAACAGATTTGAATAGCTCACTGTGCAATGTCAATCATTCATGGAATCCAGGATTGCAAGTAGACAGTCAGTATAAAGGTGAGTAATGTTCAGATCTAAAATTCTTCTATTTTAACATGGATTTATTTATTAAACTGGATAGTATGAACAGTAACATGATATAGCAGTTATAACTAGAGATGGGCGGGCTCGGTTCCCCGAGATCCGAATCCATCCGAATTTTACCTATCCGCGAGGAGGCTCGGTACTCTCCCGCCCATTGGGAATTGAAATCGAGGCAAA
Organism: Mixophyes fleayi; assembly: GCF_038048845.1. NCBI lineage: Eukaryota > Metazoa > Chordata > Amphibia > Anura > Limnodynastidae > Mixophyes > Mixophyes fleayi. The sequence continues at coordinate 53,142,323 of NC_134405.1, read as the reverse complement.
TAGTCATTGTGACGTGTTCGTATTTCTGAGCTCGGTTCTCGCGAGATTTGAAAAGCATAAATACCCACCTCCACAGCAATTCATCGCCATTTGACAGAGGGAGAGAGCAGGGTTAGGTCACAGGCTATATTAGCGCAGGGACAGAGCAATAATTGGACACATTATTGTTTCTATTCTATTCAATTCCAATATTAATACCAATTGTATTAGCAATTGTTAGAGCAGTAAGAGAGGAGGATAGAGGAGGTTTGTTTTTTTTTTCAATATTTTGCACTCCAAATGCTTTTGGGGTGTCCCATATTCCCCAGTGTTTTACAGTAATTTTTCTGGCTGTCAAAAGTCATATTTCTCAGCAGAATCTAAAACAATATTTTGCACTCCAAGTGCTTTTGGGGTGTCCCATGTTCCCCAGTAATTTTTCTGGCTGTCAAAAGTCATATTTGTCAGAAGTATCTAGCGAATACTATTTTGGCACTACAAGTGCTTTGGCCTCATTAAAATGGATTGAAAGCAGTCCACATATGAGCAGAATCAGCAACCTGGTTCTGTCACCAGTCCTGATGGTAGAGTTCCCAGTATGTCATCTGGGAAAGGCAATGTCAAAGTACATAATCTTTTTAAATCTGGGAAAAAAACACACACCAAAAATAAATTTACCATGTTGAAGCGAAAAAGAAGTGTAACTGAGGAAAAGTTAAGTGCTGATAAAAAAAAAATTGCCAACATGCCATTCTACACACGCAGTGGCAAAGAAAGAATGAGGCCTTCGCCTTTCTCTATTAGTGGCAGATCCAAAAATGTTACCGAGCCTTCTTCTTGTACGATTACTCGTGACCAAGCAAGACCAAGTAATTTGGAGTCTAAAAATGGTGCACAACTACTGTTACGCGTCAAAGCCGAGCAAGAAAACAGTAAGGCATTAGAGGATAATGTATGCTCTGAATCAGAAATTACAACAATCCCTGTGGAGAGTCCATCCACCAGTGGTATATCTATTTGTGAGCATTCTGTTAGTGTACCCATAAAGAAGGTCCCTTTCAGCAGTTCTGCTGATGTGTGCCTGAACAGCCTGAGTGTAGCCGGTGATACACAAATTGAGGATGCCACTTTGGAATTAGAAGAGGATGAGGGGGAGATTTGTGTAGGCGACGAGGGCGCTAATGAGGATGCTGATGAGGATGTTTGTGTAATTCCTGCACCAGTGACAGCAGTTCTGGCACGTGACAAGAAAAAGGCCATTTGCATGCCTGGGCATAAAACAAAAAAATCCACTTCTTATGTGTGGAATTATTTCTACCCCAATCCAGACAACAATTGTATAGCCATTTCTAGTGTATGTCAAGCCACAGTCAGTCGAGGGAGGGACCTTAACCATCTTGGAACCTTGTCTATGTTACGCCATTTAATGAGAGTTCATGGCAAAATGTTGGGAAAAGCTGAAAGTTCTTCCAAAAAAATTACAAGCACTCCATCATCAGCTAGGACCCTCCAGTCACCGACATCCCGACAGCTACAAAATACACCCACCACACCATCCTCATCAATATCCTGAGTAGCGCTCGGAGTTAGCCCTGATATCCCACTTATTAAGGCTGGATGACTCCTGCACTATAATTTATTCCTCTGAAGAAAGCGTTAGTCCCACTGCTGCTGCTGCTGGGGGTGAATCGTCAGCCCAGAGGAAGGCCAAGAAAAAGAGCAGTCCTACATTTCAACAATTAACTTTAAAACAATCATTTGCTATTGGAAGCAAATATGACAGCAGTTACCCAGTCGCCAAAGAATCACAGACGCCATGGCTGCCATGTTAGTGTTAGATCTGCGTCCAATCTCCACAATAAACACAGCTGGTTTTTCACAGTTAATTGAGGTTTTGTGTCCGAGTTACAGAATTCCATCGCAACACCATTTTTCCTGTAAAGCTATTCCACAACTATACCAAAAAGTGTGTAAAAATGTAGAGATTGCGCTGAAAAATGCCATTCTGCCCATTGTCCACTTAACCACAGATATGTGGACAAGTGGAAGTGGTCAAACCAAAGACAATACGATTGTGACAGCCCACTGGGTCATTCACCTTCACCAGCAGCAGCATGTACACCACTACGTAACATTTGTCACAGGCAGGCCACTCTTTGTATCACCGGCTTCACTAACAGGCATACAGCTGACAATTTGTTACGCAAACTAAGAGATGTGATTGATACATGGCTTATACCACTTGGACTCTCCCCAGGATATGTCATTTCTGATAACGCCAACAATATAGTGCGAGCATTACAGCTGGGTGATTTCCAGTACATTCCCTATTTTGCTCACACCATCAACTTGGTGGTGCAGAGCTTCCTACGAAATAACCGTGAGGTGCAGGAGATGCTTTTGGTGGCCCGTAAAATTTCAGGCCATTTCAGGCATTCTGCCACAGAATGTAGGAGATTGCAGCAGCTCCAAGAGCAGTTTAACTTGCCCTGCCACCAACTTAAGCAAGAGGTGGTAACTAGGTGGAATTCCATCCTGTACATGCTTTCAGAGGATGGAGGAACAGCGCAAACCCATCCAAGTGTATTGCACAAGCCATGACATTGGGAAAAAAGGGGGGATGTATTTCACTCTTGCACAGTGGGGAATCCTTTCAGTGCTGTGCAAGGTGCTGAAACCATTTGAAGTTGTGACGTGTGAAGTGAGTGCAGATTCTGCTAGTTTGAGACAAGTCATTCCTTTAATTAGACTATTAGAAAAGCAGCTTGAGAAACTGAAGGAGAAGATGAAAGCAAGCAATTCTACAAAGTATGTTGGCCTTGTCGATCAAGTACTTAATTCGCTTCACAATGATCCTTGAGTTATTAAGATCTTGAACTCGGATCAGTACGTTTTGGCCACTGTGCTTGATCTAAGAATTAAGACCTACATTGTGTCTTTGTTTCAAAATGAACGAGATGTGAACTTTTGAAGGAGCTATTGCTCAGCAAGTTGTCCGCTGAACTGGGCCTTGGCTTGACGACGTGTCCTCCTTCAGTTTCTCAAGCAGCTGCTGCTCGTAAAAAATAAGACTTTTACTCACCGTCAAATCCATTTCTTTGACTCTATTGGGGGACACTGCGAGACATTGGGGTATAGTAGTGGGCTCAGGAGTCTTGTCACTTTAACTGCTAAGTCTTTGGACTCCTCCCCTACTTAACCCCTCCTCTCCAGAGAGATCCTCAGTTTTGAATAACCAAGAGTGAATGTAAAGGAGGTAATATAACCTGGACAGGTCTTAAATTATAAAGAACCATAACCAAAGTTTTCACACACAGAACTACATACAGAGCAAGGGAGGGTGCGCAGTGTCCCCCAATGGAGTCAGAGAAGTGGATTTTACGGTGAGTAAAAATCTTATTTTCTCTTCCCTCCCATTGGGGGACACTGCGAGACATTGGGGATATACCAATGCTTCCTCAAGGGTGGGAATGCTCTGGACCAGCTGCACGCAAAACCTTGCAACCAAAGCCTGCATCAGTAGATGCAGAGCCTTGAAGTCTGTAAAATTTAGTGAAAATGTTCCCGGCAGCTGAGGAATCTGTGCAGGCTGTACCAACACCCAGTCTACCGACTTCCACACCCAGCCAACCTCAACCTGCAGCAGAGCCTAATTTGGCTGAATCAATTCAGCATTTTAGTAGAGTGCAAGAAAATTTAGTGGCATTCCCCCAGGACCTGAGAGGTATTTAGCACCAGCTATCAAAAGGCTTTTGATGTTTGCGAAATATACAAGATGAAGGAACGAAACCTACCCTGCCCGGGCCTGTTGGAGAAGTGCCCTTTTCCCCCGTAGTCTCTTGAATGACCCTTTCCAGCTCCGCCCCGAATAGGATTAAGCCGTCAAAGGTTAAACACTCTAATGCTCTCTTAGAGTCTGTATCAACCGACCATGTACGCAACCATAGGTTACGACAAGCCGCTACAATAAGAGCGGAAGCCTTAGCATTCACTGACACCATGGCTGCATTTGCCACATACTCCGAGGTCTCTAGTACATGCTCTGCAAGATTTAAGAGTTCTGTACGAGGAGTATTAATTCTAAGACCCTTAATCAAAGCTTCCATCCACAATTGTACAGCCTTGTTAGCCCAGGCCACAGCCATATTTGGCCTAAACAAGCTTCCCACAGAAGTGTATGCTGAGCGAAGAGCTAAATCACACTTTCCATCCATGTAATCTTTAAAGGCTATCTGTTCCTGGACAAGAATAGCAGAGGATGAAGCTAGACGGGCTACCGGGGTGTCAACCTTAGGTAATGACTCCCATTTTACTGTGTCCTCAGGTGGCAGAGGATAAAGGGATTTAAATTGTCTACTTGGCTTAAGCAAAGCTTCTGAAACAATCTCCAACATCTCTGGAGAAAGGGGGAATATAGCTAACTGAGCCTTAGCTCTTTAAAATAGTGAGACACCCGTGGGCGCTGAGGGCTCAGGATCAGCAAACCCTAAGGTATGCCTGATTCCTAGAATTAAACCATCCACACTAGTGGAAACTGAGTCAGTCATAACGGCTCTCTCCTTCCGGGTCTTAATCTACCTCACCTTCCTCTGCCGAGGATAACTCAGAGCACTGATCTAGGTCCAGACCTGTATCAATAATAGCTCTTTTACCCCTCTGGGAAATAGTTAACAACCTATCTTCCCTGTGGGTAGACCCCGCCTGAGATGTGGAAGCGTTTTCGTCAGACTGACTGCCTACCAGTGTAAGTGGGGTAGTGTTTTCACGTACCTCTGTTACGCGCAGCATAATGGTCGTCAGTTTTTCCACAGCCGAAGAGAAGGATTGCAGCCAAGGTGGTTCCACCACTGCAGAGGATACCTCCTGGACTGAGCTGTTTCGCCTATGAGCCTCCGCAGTACAAGCTGCGCAAAGGGCGTTTCGGTCTGTGTGTCCAACAGAAAGTTTTATATTACATTTTGCACAGGTAAAATACATTGCAGAAGGCACAGAGTCACCCTTGCTTTTAGCTGTCCCCTTCTCAGCCTTTGTACTGCTTCTTAAAATAATTATTAAAAAGAAATGCAGACAAAAGGAAGACTGTCAAACTCTGGAGTCTCTTCAAACTATAAGCACAGCTCCTAATGCAAAAACCTGTAAAGTACTGTCTGTGAAAATTTACCAAGAAATAACTCACAAAACAAATATAAACCTCCACAAATGACTTTAGAATACAAGCCTGTAATACAGCAGGTATCAAAACTCTGTCAGTAGAGGAGAGGCAAAGCAGAGGATCTGGCCAGCGCTGGCAGGCTGCTCCCTTCAGTGTATCCACGAAGTAGACTGGGTCCTGCGCGCGGGAAGAACAGCCTGGGAGGAAGTTATCATTACCTCTCCTCCCCTTCCTGTTGTTTCGATCCACCCTGCTTGTCTCGGCCTTCAGGCCCCATCAAGACCTCGCAAAATGGCCACCATGAAGCGCTGGACTCACGCTATATAATAAACAATGTCCAGGAGCGCGTGTCATCTAAAGCAGACCAACTCCCCTCTAAATGAGTGTGAGCGCCGCTGTGTCCCCCTCCTATTAACTGCTCGTTGCCATAGGGGCGAGCGGGGAACTGCCAGTATCTGCAGCGGCGCGGGAGGAGAGGCTGACACAGCTTTACTCTCTTGTCCGCTAATAACGGAGAGACTGTGGCCGTTCTGCTTTTCTGAGGCCTTCCCTATGCCCTCCTTCACACAGTCCCCCCTCTTACCTAATACTAAGGAGAATGCCGGCAGAAGGTGTAAGGTAAGTGAGCCCAGGGCTTCTCTTACCTGCGCTGGGACCCAGAGTGAGCAGAGCTGAACCCTACTCACTGGGTCTCCTGGGTCTTAGGCTGGAGTCCCGTGCTGCACCTAAAGGGAGAAAATAAGATTTTTACTCACCGTAAAATCCATTTCTCTGACTCCATTGGGGGACACTGCGAGACATTGGGGTATAGTAGTGGGCTCAGGAGTCTTGTCACTTTAACTTGTTAAGTCTGTGCACTCCTCCTCTACTTAACCCCCTCTCTCAGAGAGATTCTCAGTTTTGAATAACCAAGAGTGAACGTAAAGGAGGTAATATAACCTGGACAGGTCTTAAATTATAAAGAACCATAACCAAAGTTTTCACACACAGAACTATTTACAGAGCAAGGGAGGGTGCGCAGTGTCCCCCAATAAAGTCAGAGAAATGGATTTTACGGTGAGTAAAAATCTTATTTTCTCTTTCCTGCCATTGGGGGACACTGCGAGACATTGGGGATATACCAAAGCTTCCTCAAGGGTGGGAATGCTCTGGACCAGCTGCACGCATAACCCTGCGACCAAAGCTTGCATCAGCCGCCGCAAAGCCTTGAAGTCTGTAAAATTTAGAGAAAGTGTGGACGGAAGACCAAGGTGCCGCTCTACACAGCTGCTCCGCAGACGCCCCGTGCCTGGCCGCCCAGGAGGCACCTACTGCCCTAGTAGAATGCGCCTTCAAATTTCCTGGAACGGACAGAGAAGCTGCAACGTAAGCTTCTCGAATTGTGGATGTGATCCAGCTGGCAATTGACTGCTTTGAAGCAGGCCAACCCCTCTTGTTTGCGTCACATAAAACAAAAAGATCTCTGGTCTTTCTGACCTGAGATGTACGGTCTACATAAGCCTGTAGAGCTCGTACCACATCCAAGTACTGCATAGACCCTTCTGAAGAATCCTTTTTTGACTTGAACACAGGTACAACAATTTCCTGATTAAGGTGAAACCTGGAAACCACCTTAGGAATGAAAGATGGTTTAGTACGAAGGACCGCCCTATCAGCGTGGAAAATAAGAAAAGGAGGGTCACAGCGAAGAGCTCCAAGCTCAGACACTCTGCGAGCAGAAGCTATCGCCAACAAAAACACTGTCTTCCACGTAAGATACCTTAAGTCTATTGACCCCACAGGTTCAAATGGAGGCTTAGAAAGAGCGCGAAGAACCAAATTGAGGTCCCAGGGCTTGACAGGATGGCAAAATGGAGGTTGCATATGTAACACCCCTTGCAAGAAAATCTTAATGTCAGAATAACTTGCAATCTTTTTCTGAAAGTAAACAGAAAGGGCAGATATCTGGCCTTTGAGAGAGCCCAGACGAAGACCCCTCTGACCCCATCCTGTAGAAAATCCAACACACGCGAAAGCTTAAATCTAGAGGAATGGAACCTTTTAGACTCACACCACAAAATATATGTCTTTCACACTCTATAATATATAGAGGACGAAGAAGGCTTTCTGGCCTTAATCATGGTAGTTATAACCTCTTGAGAGAAACCCTTTGTTTTAAGTATTAGGGTTTCAGTAGCCAGGCCGTCAAATCCAGCTGATCTAAACCCTGGAAAAGGAATGGACCCTGGACCAGAAGATCTGCCCGCATGGGAAGCCGGAATGGAGGAGCCCCTGCTAATAATAGCAGATCTGAGAACCACGCTCTTGTACCATAGCGTGGAACCTGAGGGTTCAGTCTGGATTGAAACTGAAGCGGTTTTCCTCTTAGGAATTTCTGGGCTCCTATCAGAGTATTGTATACTGCGTGGCCAAAATGGAGCTATTAGAATAGCGTGGAACATTCTCCCTTTTCAACTTCTTTAGAACCCGGGCAATCATAGGTATTGGAGGAAAAAGATACACCATCTGATATGGCCATGGAGCCGACATGGCATCTATTATTTCCGTCCCTGGGTCTTGAGCTCTTGCGCCGTAGCGTGGAACCTGATGGTTCAGCCTGGACGCCATCAGATCTATGTCCGGGCAACCCCAACGGTCCACCAGAAGGGAGAAGATCTGACTGTTCAAAGCCCATTCGCCGGCGATGAAGTGAGTGTCTGCTGAGGAAGTCTGCTTCCCAATTCTTTACCCCCGGAATGTAAATGGCTGAAATCTTGGGCACTTGATGCTCTGCCCAAGACAAAATGTGCCTGGTCTCTCGCATGGCAGCCGCACTGCGAGTGCTTCCCTAGTGGTTTATGTATGCCACCGTGGTGGCGTTGTCGGACTGAATTTGTAGTGGCTTTCCTCTTAGAAATTTCTGGGCTCCTATCAGAGTATTGTACACTGCTCTGAGCTCTAGTAAGTTTATTGGGAGAAGTGATTCTTGAGGGGACCAGAGACCCTGAAGCCTCAGAGTTCCTGTTACACCTTCCCATCCCAACAGACTTGCGTCTGTTGTGACTAGAGTCCAAGCCCAGGTCTGTAAGGATTGACCCTTTTCTAGATTGGTTTGGGACATCCACCAGACAAGAGACAGCCTTGTGGATCTGGACAGACGAATAATCTGCTTGTCTAAATTCTTCTGAGACCCTGACCACTTGAGTAAGATCTCTGCCTGAAGTGGACGGGAATGAAACTGTGCAAAGGGGACTGCTTCGAAAACCGAGACCATTGTCCCCAAGAGTTTCATGCAACTGAGGACTGAGACTCTCTTTTTCACTAGAATGACTCTGGTCATTTTCCACAGGGCTAAGACTTTTTCCCTTGGAAGGTAAACTCTCAGAGACTGAGTATCGAAAAGCAGACCCAGGAAACGCATTTGTTGGGCTGGAACAAGAGATGACTTGGGTAAATTCAACACCCAGCCGTGACTCTGAAGAAAGTGAATGACTGTCTGCACATTGTGGGACAGAAGAACTGCCGATGGTGCCTTCAATAGAAGGTCGTCTAGATAAGGTATAATTGTTATACCCTTCTGGCGCAACAGACCTGCCATGATGGCCATAATCTTGGTAAAGACTCTGGGGGCAGTAGCCAGACCGAAAGGGAGAGCCCTGAACTGGAACTGTGCGTCTTCCACTGCAAACCGAAGGAGACTCTGATGTCCCTCCCATATCGGTACATGTAGATAGGCATCCTTGATGTCTATGGACGCCAAAAACTCCCTCTTCTCCATCCCTGCTATTACAGAGCGAAGGGATTCCATACAGAATTTCTGAATAGTCAGATGTTTGTTTAATGACCGAAGATTCAGAATGGGCCGGAAGGACCCATCTGGCTTTGGTACCAGAAACAGGTTTGAGTAAAAACCTAGACCTCTTTCTAGAGGAGGCACCTGAACAACCACCTGCGCTGTTAGAAGTCTTTGAATAGCCTCCTGAAGCGCCACCCGCCTCAGGGGACAAGAGGGGAGAGGGGTGATAAAAAATCTGTGACGGGGGGAGTGGGCAAGGTCTATCACATAGCCCCTGGATACAATCCCTCGAATCCAGAGATCTGGCGTGGATATCCACCACTGATCTCTGAACTGAAGGAGACGAGCTCCTACTTGATGCTCCCCCTGAACAGCCCCTTCATGCAGAGGGCTTATCTGCTGGGCGAGTAGAACCTCTTCTCGCCCCATCTCTACCTCCCCTGTCTCTGATAGCAGGAGCCCTATGCGCTGAGTATTGCCCTATATTAACGGTACCTCCCCCTCGGGAGAACTTCCGAAAGGAACGAAACCTTCCTTGACGGGACCTGTTGGGAGCAGTAGGGAGAGAAGTGTTCTTTCCCCCTGTGGTCTCCTGGATGACCCTCTCAAGCTCCGCCCCGAATAGGGTTAAGCCGTCAAAGGGTAGATTCTCTAAAGCCCTTTTAGAGTCTGCATCCACCGACCATAGGTTACGCCGAGCTGCTACAATAAGGGCAGATGCCTTCATTCACTGACACTGCATCCATAGTTGCGTTTGCCACATACTCTGAGGTCTCCAGTACCTGCTCTGCCATCTGTAAGAGCTCTGTACACGGAATATTATCTCTAAGCCCTTTAATCAAAGCTTCCATCCATAACTGCACGGCCTTGTTGGCCCAGGCCACAGCCATATTGGGTCTAAACATACTTCCCACAGCAGTGTATGCTGAGCGAAGAGCAGAATCACACTTTTTATCTGTGTAATCCTTGAGGGTTATCCGTTCTTGGACAAGAATAGCAGATGAAGAAGCTAAACGGGCCACCGGGGTATCCACCTTAGGAGATGATTCCCACTTTACCGTGTCCTCAGCTGGCAGAGGATAAAGGGATTTGAATTTTCCTGGCATCATAAATTGTTTACTTGGTCGCTGCCAAGCCTCAGAAATAATCTCCAACATCTCTGGAGAATGGGGGAATGTAGCCAACTGCGCCTTAGCTCTTTTAAATAGAGAGACACCCATGGGCGCTGAGGGCTCAGGATCAGCATACCCTAATGTATGCCTGATTCCTAAAATTAAACCATCCACACTAGTGGAAACTGAGTCAGAGTCATAACGACATTCCCCTTCCGGGTTCAAATCTACCTCACCTTCCTCTGCCGAGGAGAGATCAGAATCCTGTTCTAGGTCCAGACCTGTGTCAACAACAGCTCTCTTACTCCTCTGGGAAACGGATAATAACCTGTCTTCCCTCTGGGATGAGCCCTCCTGTGATGTGGAAGCATATTCCTCAGACTGACTGCCTATGCGTGTAAGTGGGATAGTGTTCTCACGTACCTCTGTCACGCGCAGCATAACTGTCGTCAGTCTTTCCAAAGCTGAAGAGAAGGATTGCAGCCAAGGCGGTTCCACCACTGCAAGCGATACACCCCGGACTGGGCTGTCACGCACCTGAGCCTCCGCAGTACAAGCTGCGCAAAGGGCGTCTCGGTCTGTGTGTCCAACAGAAAGTTTTGTATTACATTTTGAACAGGTAAAATACATAACAGAAGACCCAGAGCGACCCTTGCCTTTAGCTGTCCCCTTCTCAGCCATTGTCCTATTTCTTAAAATAATTATAGAAAGAAATATAGACAAAATGAGACTATAAAAAAGTCTCTTGTGCTAGGAAGTCTCTTTAGAAAAAGAGCACCACTCCAAATAACAAAAAACAAAAAGTTATACAGTACTGTCTGTGAAAATTCCTATAACATGAAATAACTCACATGACAAATGCATACATATGTAAAACCTCCACAAAAAGACTCCACTAGTCATACAAGCCTGAATCTGTAAGGCAGTTATGTCTGTCGGTAGAGGAGAGGCAAAGCAGAGGGTCTGAACAGCGCTGACACGCTGTTCACTCCAGTGTTCCCACGAGTAGACTCTGTCCTGCGCGCGGGAAGGACAGGCTGGGAGGAAGGAAGTTATCGATGACTCTCCTCCCCTTCCTGCTGCTTCTGCCCGCCCTGCTTGCCACCGCTTCCAGGCCCCATCACGCTCCACAAAAATGGCCACAATGAAGCGCTGGACTCACGCTATCTAATATTAACTGCCAAACAGAGCGAGTCCTGTAAAGCGGACCAACTCACCTCTATATGAGTGTGAGCGCCGCTTGTCCCCTTTTCTCTAACTGCTCGTTGTCATAGGGGCGAGCGGGGACCTGCCGACCAGGACGCGGCAGGGGAGAAGAGGCTGAAGCACACTTTCTCCCTCTGACCGCTAAACTGTGGGGAACTGTGGCCGCGGAATACCTCCGCTAAAACAGGCTTTACCCTGCTTGTTCTAAAAAACTCTTCTTCACAGTCCCCTTCCTATCTAACTATGGAATGCCGGCAGAGGGTGCAAGGTAACAGAGCGCTAGGCTTCTGATACCTGCGCTGAGGGTCCCCAGAGAGCAGAGCTATGTCTTAGTCACTGTTTTTCCTGGGTCTTCATCGAACCCTGCGCTGCACCTGTAGGACAAAAAATAAAAACATGTCACCTATAAGACTAAACAGAGTATAGGCAGGAGCCTATACTCTAGTGACCTAACTCTCCAGTCACTAAAAAAAAAATTGAGGATCTCTCTGAGAGGGGGGGTTAAGTAGAGGAGGAGTGCACAGACTTAACAAGTTAAAGTGACAAGACTCCTGAGCCCACTACTATACCCCAATGTCTCGCAGTGTCCCCCAATGGCAGGGGAGAGAAATATATATATATATATATATATCCTATAGATGAGATGTACATGTATGTGTATATATATATATATCCTATAGATGTGACACATAGTGTAGATGTTCATTACCCCATGTTACAATAGACCATATCACACTCTAATACAACACAGAGTCTGACAGCTCTGATCGTGTGTCCCACAGCTGTCAGATTACATAACATAGCTGCATTGTTTCGGTTAATAGGAAAACATGAGTTTACATTTGTTATTATGAAGTAGACAGTATAACTACTGTTCTCTCCTATTATAATTCAGTTGTATGTCTATTAAACAGCAATTATTTTGTGTATCTTATTATCAAGCAACGGAGGGGAAAAGTGTGTAGTGTCTGAAAACTAGTGAAAAGATCAGCTGCTTTAATTTAAGTGATGTTCCTGATATCCTACAAAGTCTCAACACATTTATAAATGCAGCTAAGTCCCCTTTATATCGAACATTGCTGAGATTCAGCAGTTTATTAAACCATCAATAAGATTCAGCTGAATGAACTTGTACATATAAGTGCATCATTGCTAGGTTATAATTGCTGTACTAAATATATACAAGTTGTTATAGATTTATTATAGATCACAGTAACCTATTTAAATAATTTATCACATTCCATTGTTACACTAAATCAGACAGCTCAGACTCTATGCGTTGCAGCCGCTCGTTCTATCACAAACTTGCAGCATCTCTAGTATAATAGTGAGACAGAGCTACTTTATATCATATAGTAGGTAAAGAGAATATAATCACTGTTATATCTTTCTTATTATCTCTCAAGATTCATATATATCAAACAGCGATTAGTCTGTGTGTCTACTTTGTCAAACAATAATTTGTGAAAATGTAGCTGTATATCCCAGTTTGTGCTTCAATCCATATAAGCTCAGAATAGCTTTCTTAATGTTGACATTAGATTAATATATCTTTCATATGGTCTTAATAAATGTCAGAGGAAAGCCCTACTGTGTGTGTCCCTATTTCTATAAACACATATTTGTAGACTAAACTAGAGGACTCTAACGTACATTTCGCATATGCTTCTTCTTTAAGCCTAGGGCTGGCTGAAGGAGAATTAGGGGACCCCACACTGTTTGTCCCCCCAATAATCCTATAACCAGCACTAGGCTGGCAGCACTATGGTTAATATGACTGGGGAGGGGGCTTTTTCTTTTACATTTTTGTATTTATTTGTAACACTGTTTACTACCCGCTGTCATTGCCGATTAAAGTCGGCATTGTGATTGTCAGCATTTTAATTGTCGGCAATCCCAATGTTGGTATGTTATCAGTGACGGTGGAAGTGAGATACTGGCATTTGGCCTGTCAGCATTTCATGTTGGCAGGATAAGTGTCGGTATGTATCCCGTCGGAAATATGACTAACACTGCATAAGACAGGGGCACCCAGTTCACATCCCGGTTCTGTTGGACCTTCTGCAGACAGACAGGCATAGAACTGAACTTTTCCTCTGCATACCACCCTCAATCTAATGGTTAGACAGACAGGATGAACCAGAACCTCCAAACCTTCCTGCACATGTAAATCTCAGGCTACCAAGAGCACTGGGCGGACTTCTTCCCATGGGCAGAATGTGCCCACAACCTGCACTATGACTCGAGTACAGGCTCCGCACCATTCTCTGCACTACATAGGTACCATCCCCGACTTCTGGACCTCCGGTCATCATGACATTGGAAGTACCAGCAGTAGACAAGATACACAGACAATTCCAGGACATTTTTTTTTTTACTTTTTTGTTTTAACGGTTTTCCTAAACTAACTAAATATAAATAAAAGAATATTTACTTTAAAATGCTACCAATAGAAGACCCTACAGCAGGGATCAAAAGCCCACTTGTCCTGGGGGCAGATTTCACTGCAATCTGTCCTTCATGTAACACCCTCTATAATAAATCCTTCATATCCATACGTGGAGATATAGGAGAGGGACTGTCTGCTCTGTGAGGATGTGTCAGTGGAGCTGTGATTGGTTGCTGCTTAGCGGAGAAGATAGTGGTACCAGCCCTATATGGAAAGTGAATGGGGTGTAACCTGGTGGGATCTATAGGTGGTGCGGTGTAACCTGGTGGGATCTATAGGTGGTGTGGTATAACCTGGTGGAATCTATAGGTGGTGAGGTGCTGTATGTGTTTGTCACTTACTTCTTAATCCTTAGAGTAATGAAGTTGTTGGGAGATGTTTCTCTTGTTTGGTTCTTTGTCTTCCTGTTCTTAGTTCGGTGGATGGTCCCGGAGAGGATAATTTTTGGTGTTTCTTCGGAGTGAAGTGGTTACTTGGTGATATTCCTCTTGTTGGGTATTGGTGCACTTGTTCCGTGGATAAGTCCTGAAGTAGTTTGTCCTGTTGAAGAAGCAGATAAGAGATGAGTCACAGAATGTGGGTCTTATTTTGGATCCCCCCAAAAAAGATGGAAGTTCTGATATTTATTATTCTATGTTAGAAGAGCAGCTGAAGATCAGGGAGACGTGTTGCGCAAATGTGGTGGATAATGGGAGATATTTACCCAGCAGGAAAAACAATAAAATGGTGATGGTACCAGTAGTAGGGCACAATGTATAATGGTTAGGTATGTGTGACTAGGTAGTGTGGAGGCAGCTATAGTACAGGTCACATGGGGTGAGCCTGTGTCTGTGGGCTGAGCTGTGTAACCTGCCCAGGGAATCTGCTGCCGAGTGGCTGCGCTCAGCAGAGCTCCTGAAGTAATGGGGAGGGCAGGAGCTGGGTGACACAATGCTGCTGGTTGTGGGGGTCTTCAAAATCCCATGTGTTTCATCCTGGTTGTGGACTTCATCAGGGATATGGTGTAAGTGACTGTGTAGTAGGTATAGTGGTGTGTACATAGCTTGTGAGAGGGGGAGGTGGGTGCATGTGGGAGGGTTAGAGGGCGGGGATCAGGACACTCTGTATTGAAGAGTAATGGAGTGGAGGAGTTCTGGGAGGGGATCCTAATGATGTAGATGTCTGTGTATGGTGAGGCGCAGTATCTAAGGGACTCCATCGGTGTCTATGGAAAGGGCAGGTGGGTCGATGCAGAAGTGAGCAGAGGACTCGGACCTGCTCAGGTCTGATAGCATGTAGGAAAGACTGTCAGTCATAACCTGCACACAGTGTAATAGTGTATTAGGGTACATGAGTTTTGACAGCCCTTTAGGAGATCCTACATGAGAAGTAGGAGCGGCTCCTTACATTGCTAGGATTAGGGCGACAGTTCTGGACCTACTGGTTCATGACTTACAGATCATACTATACAAGTGCTCATCATCATCATCATCCTCATTTATTTATAAGGGGCCATAGATTTCGTAGCCCCGGACAGTGATCTTACAAATGTGACAAACATGACTACAATAAGGATTATGACAGATATAAATAATAACATGACATGAATACAATTAAGCATTATAACATTTGCAAGGATGGTCTCAATCCAGTATTAGTGGAAGGTTCATATAAAGACATGACAGCAAAGTCGAACAAAGGGAGACGGACATGAGGATGAAAGGACCCTGCCTGTGAGAGCTGAAGGGAGACTGTGGCCATAACGTCATGGTATACATGTGATATATAATAAAGAGTACAATGCTAACAAATTGTGTCTGATTGCTTGACTGTAGGAAGGACTCCTGGAGTTACTACGTTGCAGGCGGGAGTCCTGTGTACTGAATGTAAGAGGGAGACTGGGAATGTGAACGTAACATGGGCAGTAGACCCTACACTGTACCTACGATGGAATGGGGTCTTTACTGTGATAATTACAAATGGGTAGAACAAAGTATAACAGGATGGTGCGAGGGGGACTGTGGAATGGTGCGAGGGGGACTGTGGAATGGGCAGACATGGATCACTGTCTCCTTGTGTAAGGAACTGTGTTTGTATATGGATGTGTTTATGGATGTGGATCTCATAATAGGGGGTGGGTGAGTCTAGTATTAGGTCTGAGGAATAACCACTGGGGGCTTTGCAGCAGATCACAGTCAGACGGTAACAATTAAGATACTGGCTGTGCCTGTGGGTAATGATGGTGCTGAAATGTAGGGTGGGAAGGGAGGTGCTGGTGTCTGGGGGGAAATAAGATAAAGGTTTATGTGATATGTATTAGGGGAGGAAGGGGGATGGTAATGGGGGGGTATCAATGGCTGCGATAAAGGATTGAAGGGGTCTGGTGTGTATATTGCAGGAATAGTGTCTTAGGATGAAGGGGGATAATGGGAGGTTGGTCTGGAGCATGAGGTCTGCGTGGGTCATGTACGCAGGAGTGACTGTGGGTACTGGAAAAGATGACAGCCTAGGGGGCATAGAGAAAATGGATGAGTTGAGATAGGCATAATGGGAGCGGGAAGAGTTGAGAGGGAACACTTGTTGGGCTGTACCAGGTTGTGTGGGGCTAGTCTCCAGCACTAGACAAGCTATGTGTTAGTAGCACTTGATGAGGGGTGGTTGGGTAGGAGGTGATAGTAGGGGGATGTGGGGTAATGAGGGGTAGAAGGAGGGTGATGGGGACTCGTCTCCAGCACTAGACAAGCTATGTGTTAGTGGCATTTGGTGAGGGGTGGTGGGGTAGGAGGTGATAGTAGGGGGGATGTGAGGTAATGAGGGGTAGAAGGAGGGTGACGGGGGCAAGTCTCCAGCACCAGACAAGCTATGTGTTAGTGGCACTTGGTGAGGGGTGGTGGGGTAGGAGGTGATAGTAGGGGGGATGTAGGGTAATGAGGGTTAGAAGGAGGGGGATGGGGGCTTGCCTTCAGCACTAGACAAGCTATGTGTTAGTGGCACTTGGTGAGGGGGTGGTTCGGTAGGAGGTGATAGTAGGGGGGATGTGGGGTAATGGGGGTGGAAGGAGGGTGCTGGGGGCTACTCTACAGCACTAGACAAGCTATGTGTTAGTGGCACTCGATGAGGGGGTGGTTGGGTAGTAGGTGATAGTAGGGGATGTGGGGTGGAAGGAGGGGGATGGGGGCTAGTCATGGTGTGTGAGCCTCTTTGTGGTGTATGGGATGTAGCTGGTCGGGGTATTAAATCTCTCACAGCTCTGCCATTATAAATAACCAGCTCTGCTAATACTAACATCCTTCTGCCGACTGCAGCACGGAGATCCACTGAAACTGCCCTCACTAAGGTCACTAATGAACTTCTCCTCGCTAAATCCATAAGACACTACTCCCTTCTTATCCTTCTTGACCTCTCTGATGCCTTCAATATCGTTGACCACGCACTCCTTTTGCAAACTCACAAATATATAGGCTTATTTAACACTGTCCTCTCCTGTTTTTCCTCTTATCTCACCAACGGCTCCTTCTCAGTCCCTACACTACTCTATATCCCCCCCCTCTTCCCCACCTGTTGGCGTTTCTCAAGGTTCCGTTCTTGGGCCCCTGCTTATCTCCCTCTACACCTACTCCCTTGGTGTCCTCATCCGCTCCTTTGGCCTCCAGTACCACCTCTATGCAGATGATACCCAAATCTATCTTTCATCCCCTACCCTCTCACTTTCCCTTCTGTCTCGTGTCTCCTGCTGTCTCGCGGCCATCTCATCTTGGATGACCCAACGCTTCTTAAACTCAATATTTCCAAGACTGAACTTACAGTACTCTCCCACCTCCACCCCTCTCTATTACTGTTAATAACACAACCCTCGTTTCTGTCCCTCAAGTCTGATGGCTTGGGGGTCATCCTTAATTCCTCCCTCTCCTTCAAGCCTCACATTCTGTCCCTCTCAAAATCCTGCTACTCCAGCTTCGGAATATATCCAAAATACGCCCCTTTCGCACCACAGAAGCTACGAAAACCCTTGTTCACGGGCTTGTAATCTCTCGCCTTGACTACTGTAACCTCCTTCTTTCTGGCCTACCTGATTCTCACCTTGACCCTCTTAAGTCTATCCTCAATGCTGCTGCTCGCCTCATTTTTTCTCCCCCGCCGCTCTATCTCTGCTGTCTCCCTCCAACTGTCACTACATTGGCTCCCATGGCCTACAGAATTAAATTTAAACTCCTCACCCTCACCTTCAAAGCTATTAATCCTCCCCTCCCTACATCTCCAATCTCATCTCTACCTACACTCCTAACCGCCCCCTTCGCTCTGCCTGTGACCGCCGCCTCACTACTTCACTGATCCCCTCTTCTCACTCCCACCTCCAGGACTTTGCCCGGGCTGCTCCCCAGCTGTGGAACAATCTTCCATGTTCCATCAAGTTAGCATCTACTCTCAAAGGCTTCAAGCGTGCCCTTAAGACTCACTTCTTTATTCATGTCTATCAGTCCTCCTCCTATCTCCCGTGTCCCAGCTCTCTCCCCCAGTTAGTACCACCCTATTTGTGTCTCCCCCTTTCCTTTAGGATGTAAGTTCTCAGGAGCAGGGTCCTCTTTCCTTGTGTGCTCCTTCTACTATTCCATCACCCCCTGTACCTCTTGGCTGCTTCCCTAAGCCCTGTTGTTAGGCTTCAGCCTACTTCTCGCTGATTTCTACCATCACTTTCACTCATTGTCCCAGAAATAATCTGATTTACACCATGTTATCTGTGTCTGTGTGTGTATATATCTGTTATTTCTGTATCATGTTGTTTCATGGATCACTGTGTTCTGTATATGTCATGTCCGGCGCTGCGGACCCTTTGTGGCGCCTTATAAATTAAAGATAATAATAATAATAATCCCGTCTGGAGTTTGATAATCTGTGGAACAAAAACACACCAGTTGCAGTTGGTCTGCAATCCCCTAATAATTGTCTGAACAAAAGAACAGTAAATATAACAGAGTATTATGTACCAACAGAAACAGTCAGTAAACTGTGCAAAATATTTTTATAACATTTATTTGCCCAAAAGTCTTTTAAAAATATCATAAAATCACTTTCTAATCAGTACATAATATATAGGTCAGTAATACACAGTATTATAATATGACTGTACAGGACTCATGTAATGACTAGATGACAGGTATAACTGTGATCCTACAATCTATACAGCAATGTATGTAGAATATAACCACATGGATGTTATACTATTATAATATATAACCAGTCTCACACCCTTGTACTTCTATAGACCGCGGGCACCGGGCAGTAGTCGTCACTGTCTGATGTATTATTATACAGGGCCCGGATGTAGTCCAGGCTCTAAGATGGCGCGTGAGAGATCATGTAGCCACGCCCCCTGTGCTGTGTAAGTTGCTGTCAGGGGCGGAAATACATCTGTAAGTCCAATAGTGTCTAGGAGACTATGGGAAAATGGCCGCCGCTGTCCTGCACTGAGGACAATAAAGTAATAGAATCTTTTTAATATACTATTTAAGTAAGTAAAAATGTATTGTCCTCAATTCAGGACAGCGGCTGCCATTTTCCCGTAGTCTCCCAGACACACTATCAGTCTTAAAACTAAATCTCCGCCCCATACAACAATTTACACTGCGCAGGGAGCGTGGCTACGCCATCTTAGACCCTGGACTACATCCGGGCCCTGTACAATGCTGAGGTAATATCTCCCTATAATAATATAACAGACAGCGGGAATTACCCCATGTTTATGTGCAGCCTCCCGGCGATAAGGACTTCATACATGCGGCTGAGCTCTCACATCAGCTGCTACATAATCCTCATTGTGCTCTTGCTGCAGTCAGCAGAAGGCTGTTAGTAATAGCAGAGCTGGTTATTATGGCAGAGCTGTGAGAGACTTAATACCCAGACCAGCTACACCCCATACACCACAGAGGGACTCACACACCATGACTAGCCCCCATCCCCCTCCCCCTCCTTCTACCCCCATTACCTCACATCCCTCTACTATCACCTCCTACCCAATCACCCCTCACCAAGTGTCACTAACACATAGCTTGTCTAGTGCTGGAGACTAGCCCCCATCCTCTCCTTCTATCCCCCATTACCTCACATCCCCACTACTATCACCTCCTACCCAACCACCCCTCACCAAGTGTCACTAACACATAGCTTGTCTAGTGCTGGAGACTAGCCCCCATCCTCTCCTTCTACCCCCCATTACCTCACATCGCCCTACTATCACCTCCTACCCAACCACCCCCTCACCAAGTGCCACTAACACATAGCTTGTCTAGTGCTGGAGACTAGCCCCCATCCCCTCCTTCTACCCATACTTGCCAACTTTAAGAGGCAGCTGTCCGCGAGGGGGTCCATCGAGGGGGCGTGGCCTCGCGTGGTGCGCCATTAGGCTCCGCCCCTGTCAATCTTAACCCATTTTGGCCAATCGCAGCAAGTGGCGGCGCCACGATGCCCCGTTTAGCTCCGCCCCCCCCCCCCCCCCCCCGCCATCTTCAACAGCGGCGACTTTGGGATCCGGGATTTTTGCCTGCTCTCTCAGGAGTCCGGGAGAACTCCCAAAAATCCGGAAGTCTCCCGGACATTCCGGGAGAGTAGGCAACTATGCTTCTACCCCCATTACCCCCTATCCCTCCTACTATCACCTCCTACCCAACCACCCCTCTCCAAGTGTCACTAACACATAGCTTGTCTAGTGCTGGAGACTAACCCCCATCCCCGCCTTCTACCCCCATTACCCCACATCCCCCTACTATCACCTACCCAACCACCCCCTCACCAGGTACCACTAACACATAGCTTGTCTAGTGCTGGAGACTAGTCCCCATCCCCCTCCTTCTACCTCCATTACCTCACATCACCCCTACTATCACCTCCTACCCAACCACCCCTCTCCAAGTGCCACTAACACATAGCTTGTCTAGTGCTGGAGACTAGCCCCCATCCCCCTCCTTCTATCCCCATTACCCCACATCCCCCTACTATCACCTACTACCCAACCACCCCCTCACCAAGTGTCACTAACACGTGGCTTGTCTAGTGCTGGAGACTAGCCCCCATCCCCCTCCTTCTACCCCCATTACCCCACATCCCCCTACTATCACCTCCTACCCAACCACCCCCTCACCAAGTGTCACTAACACGTAGCTTGTCTAGTGCTGGAGACTAGCCCCCATCCTCTCCTTCTATCCCCCATTACCTCACATCCCCACTACTATCACCTCCTACCCAACCACCCCTCACCAAGTGTCACTAACACATAGCTTGTCTAGTGCTGGAGACTAGCCCCCATCCCCCTCCTTCTACCCCCCATTACCTCACATCGCCCTACTATCACCTCCTACCCAACCACCCCCTCACCAAGTGCCACTAACACATAGCTTGTCTAGTGCTGGAGACTAGCCC
This sequence comes from Mixophyes fleayi, assembly GCF_038048845.1. Taxonomy (NCBI): domain Eukaryota; kingdom Metazoa; phylum Chordata; class Amphibia; order Anura; family Limnodynastidae; genus Mixophyes; species Mixophyes fleayi. Next base: position 53,121,258 of record NC_134405.1, on the reverse strand, counting down.
CCATCCCCTCCTTCTACCCATACTTGCCAACTTTAAGAGGCAGCTGTCCGCGAGGGGGTCCATCGAGGGGGCGTGGCCTCGCGTGGTGCGCCGTTAGGCTCCGCCCCTGTCAATCTTAACCCATTTTGGCCAATCGCAGCAAGTGGCGGGGCCACGATGCCCCGTTTAGCTCCGCCCCCCCCCCCCCCCCGCCATCTTCAACAGCGGCGACTTTGGGATCTGGGATTTTTGCCTGCTCTCTCAGGAGTCCGGGAGAACTCCCAAAATTCCGGAAGTCTCCCGGACATTCCGGGAGAGTAGGCAACTATGCTTCTACCCCCATTACCCCCTATCCCTCCTACTATCACCTCCTACCCAACCACCCCTCTCCAAGTGTCACTAACACATAGCTTGTCTAGTGCTGGAGACTAGCCCCCATCCCCGCCTTCTACCCCCATTACCCCACATCCCCCTACTATCACCTACCCAACCACCCCCTCACCAGGTACCACTAACACATAGCTTGTCTAGTGCTGGAGACTAGTCCCCATCCCCCTCCTTCTACCTCCATTACCTCACATCACCCCTACTATCACCTCCTACCCAACCACCCCTCTCCAAGTGCCACTAACACATAGCTTGTCTAGTGCTGGAGACTAGCCCCCATCCCCCTCCTTCTACCTCCGTTACCTCACATCACCCCTACTATCACCTCCTACCCAACCACCCCTCTCCAAGCGTCACTAACACATAGCTTGTCTAGTGCTGGAGACTAGCCCCCATCCCCCTCCTTCTACCCCCATTACCCCACATCCCCCTACTATCACCTCCTACCCAACCACCCATCACCAAGTACCACTAACACATAGCTTGTCTATTGCTGGAGACTAGCCCCCATCCCCTCCTTCTACCCCCATTACCCCACATCCCTCTACTATCACCTCCTACCCAACCACCTCCTCACCAAGTGTCACTAACACATAGCTTGTCTAGTGCTGGAGAGGGGTATATTTTACTAAACTGCGGTTTTGAAAAATGGAAATGTTGTTTATAGTTTATTTTGTGGAATGTACTAAATAAATGGTTACTGGAATCTGATTGGTTGCTATAGGCAACATCTCCACTTTTACAAACTTGCACTTTAGTAAATATACCACCAGGAGTCCTTCCTACAGTCAAGCAAATAGACACCATTTGTTAGCATTATACTCTTTAGTATACACATATAACATATTTATCATCATCTCTTTATTTATATAGCGCCACTAATTCCGCAGCGCAGTACAGAGACTCATCCACATCAGTGTAACCCACAACGTCTCAGTCTCCCTCCAGCTCTCACAGGCAGGGTCCTCTCATCCTCATGTCTGTCTCCCTCGTATGATCTTGTTGTTATGTCTTAATATGAATATGAAGACCCTTGTTACATTGTCTCCAGAGGCGTTCTTTATAGTTACAAAGCTCTTTCAAGGAACCTTCCACCTAACTCTGTGGTTGTCCGGACGGATTCACTGGTGCGCACCAATATTCAAGTTTCGTTTTGACCGCCTAGCCGCTCAGACGGCGGACTTACATTTTCAATCTGGACTGTCGAGGCGGGTAAGCTTGACCCCTTTATCTATGGCTGGATTCATTCTATTTTGGCTACATTAAGATATGCAAGACGGATATACTTTTTATATTTGCAATTTACCGCTGCCATATGAATGCGATATAACCAACATTAAAGAGGTGTATAATTAATCACCCCCATCGCTTTATTCAGTATGTGGCAAGTTGTCATCTGAAGCTATGTTGTGATTTGACATTACGGAGCCTTTGTATACATCTTTTGTCTAACATTTTTTATCCAATTGTTCTAGGACATTTCTTGGAAATTTTGGAAGTTCTGTGGAATATAAAACACATTTTGTGTTGTTTTTTTCTAAGGGTCATTGAGCCTGTGCACTGGATCATGTGTTATATTGGTACATGTATTAAATTGTTTTAACCATCTGTATACTTAGTAAATATCAATTTATATCCATTATTGGTTTGGTCTTATTACCATACTGTATCTCTCTTTATTAAGGACATCTTATGCGCAATCTGCTTTTCTGTTTCTGTATTTATTTAGAGGATTTGCACTTCCTCTGTTTGATTTGCTGCACTTGATGTCCTATCTATATTCATTTGTTTGTTTTATTGCCTATTAGCGCCGGAGACCCTTTAGTATTTTATGAATCCTCCTCTACCTGATGTTTTCAATCCTAGCTCGAGACCATCCATGGAAACGTTATTCCGTTTAATTGTATTCATGTCACTGTTATTATCTGTGTCAGTCATAATACTTATTGTAGTCATGTTTGTCACATCTGTAAGATGACTGCCCGGCACTACGGAATCTGTGGCCCCTTATAAATAAATGATTATGATGATGATGATCACTTGTATAGTATGATCTGTAAGTCATGAACCAGTAGGTCCAGAACTGTTGCCCTAATCCTAGCAATGTAAGGAGCCGCTCCTACTCTTTATGTAGGATCTCCTACAGGGCTTTCACACTTCATATACCCTAATACACTGTATTACACTGTGTGCACGTTATGACTGACAGTCTTTCCTACATGATATCAGACCTGAGCAGGTCCAAGTCCTCTGCTCACATCTGCAGCGACCTACCTGTCCTTACCATAGACACCTATGGAGTCCTTTAGATACTGCCCCCCACCATACACAGACATCTACATCATCAGGATCCCCTCCCATAACTCCTCCCCTCCATTACTCTTCAGTACAGAGTGTCCTGATCCCCGCCCTCTACCTCTCCCACATGCACCTACCTCCCCCTCCCACACGCACCCACCTCCCCCTCCCACACGCACCCACCTCCCCCTCCCACAAGCTATGTACACACCACCATTCCTACTACACAGTCACTTACACCATTACCCTGATGAAGTCCACAACCAGGATGAAACACATGGGATTTTGAAGACCCCCACAACCAGCAGCATTGTGTCACCCAGCTCCTGCCCTCCCCATTACTTCAGGAGCTCTGCTGAGCGCAGCCACTCGGCAGCAGATTCCCTGGGCAGGTTACACAGCTCAGCCCACAGACACAGGCTCACCCCATGTGACCTGTACTATAGCTGCCCCCACACTACCTAGTCACACGTACCTAACCATTATACATTGTGCCCTATTACTGGTACTATCACCATTTTATTGTTCTCCTGCTGGGTAAATATCTCCCATTATCCACCACATTTGCAGAACACGTCTCCCTGATCTTCAGCTGCTCTTGTAACATAGAATAATAAATATCAGAACTTCCATCTTTTTGGGGGGGTCCAAAATACGACCCACATTCTGTGACTCATCTGCTTCTTCAACAGGACAAACTACTTCAGGACTTATCCACGGAACAAGTGCACCAATACCCAACAAGAGGAATATAACCAAGTATCCACTTCACTCTGAAGGAACACCAAAAATTATCCTTTCCGGGAACATCCACCGAACTAAGAACAGGAAGAGAAAGGACCAAACAAAAGGAACATCTCCCAATAACATCATCACTCTATTAAGAAGTAAGTGACAAACACATACAACACCTCACCACCTATAGATCCCACCAGGTCACACCACACCACCTGAGATCGCACCAGGTCACACCACACCACCTATAGATCCCATCAGGTCACACCACACCACCTGAGATCCCACCAGGTCATACCACACCACTTATAGATCCCACCAGGTTACACCACACCACCTATAGATCCCACCAGGTTACACTAAACCACCTATAGATTCCACCAGGGTACACCACACCACTTATAGATCCCACCGGATTACACCACACCACCTATAGATCCCACCAGGTTACACCACACCACCTATAGATCCCACCAGGGTACACCACACCACCTATAGATCAGATCTGATCTAAAGGAAGAGGTAAGGTATACCAGCCCAGGTGTACCAGCAAAGGGGTGCCCCTAGCAGGGAGAGTTACACAGAAGGAAGTGGTTCTAGGTGCCGTTGTAGGAGCCTAGTGGTGGCAGCAGGCTCCTCCTATTGCGAAAGGAGGGGCGTATTTGGGATAACGTTTGGGAACGGTGGCAAAGTAAGCTCAGTCGGTTCCCAGCAACAACAGACACGGTGGCATTGGTGGTCCATCCTGTCACAACCTCATTTTAAGGGTATATGCATGTGTTTAAAAATAACTATTTAAGCATCATTGTAAGATAAAAATAATACCACAAATTTATACAGATTGCTGATCTAAACATCTTAAGTACAATGAACTTTGGTAATACCAGTGTGCCTAAAGAAATTATTTATTTTCTACCTACATTTCAAACAAAATAAACCACACAATCTCCACAATGACACTTGTCTGACTTGCAGAAAGAAAAAAGGCACTTTGCCATAAATGTATTACAAAAAACTTTATTTATTTATTTTTTTTGGCCGTGGGCTCAGGTGTCTTTGCCCGGCTTGTGGATGCCCGTCTTCCACCACTAATACGGTCTCTACTACGCACTGGAGTAGTGGGTAATGACAGGCTGAGGTAGTGCTGACGGAGCTGCCAACTGATGGTGAGGGCACTGTGACAATAATTGGCCACACACACACTAAATTCTCAAAAAGTTCTCAAACAGCCCCAGTTAGATTGGTTAGTCCTGTGTTTAATTGGATAAGGCTGGAATGGATCCTTTCCAAGGAGGTAGACATCCTTTGTTGGGAGTCTTGTATATTTCGCAAACATCAAAAGCCTTTTGATAGCTGGTGCTAAATACCTCTCAGGTCCTGGGGGAATGCCACTAAATTTTCTTGCACTCTACTAAAATGCTGAATTGATTCAGCCAAATTAGGCTCTGCTGCAGGTTGAGGTTGGCTGGGTGTGGAAGTCGGTAGACTGGGTGTTGGTACAGCCTGCACAGATTCCTCAGCTGCCGGGAATGTAGACACCGTCTCTAAGGTGATATACTGCTCAGTGCCCACGTCTGGTGCCTCTGGTTGTGGTGTGGCCACATTGGCCTCCCTTGTGCCTTGTGATGTTCCTTAGAAAATGGAAAAAATGTTTAATAGCATTTTTTTCTTCCTACTACAACATAGGATTTACCTTCTAAGGAGTGCTCATCCTCCAGGCTACCGACTGCTGGTGCCGTCTGCTTGTGAGGACCCTGTGTGTAGAACATATTGAAAGGTTTGATATTAATATATTTTGCTTGTGCAAAATATTTTCACTATGAAAAGAAAAAACAAAACACATTTAACAATGTACAAGCTTCTGTTTTCAATGTGCAGAACAGTCAAACATTTACATGCTGCAGGATTGCTGTTTGACCACAAAGGATAAACATTTGAACCATTACATATTACTCACCAGCCTTAGGTTTTGACAGAGGTCTGTTTGTGTCCTGCACGTTAATTTTTGGAGGAGCTCAATTGGGATCAGCTGTTTGAACTCCTCCTCATATGAGGTGTATGTCATCACCAGAGCGGGCCCTCCACCAGTCCCTGCAGCTGCTCTTCTCTCCTCTGCCATCTTCTCCTTCAATCTCCCTTCGATGTCTGAGATGCGTTGGCGGCAGTTTTCTATGCTATATTTTATAGGTCCCACCACATTGACAGCATCATGTAATTGTGACCACAGCCGCTTTTAACATGCAAATGTGGTCTTGGCAGTTAGACTCCCAAAATCCACTCATAAACGGGACTAAATTGTGGATGAGCACACAATTTTCCTCAAAATTAAAGGGCACATTGTGCCCAGATTTCGTGTTGCCGTATGAAGACCTACCACTTCCTCCTATCCCATTTCTCTCCTCCTCCCCACTGTCCCTAGCCTCCTCACCTCTCCTACCTCTTCCTCCTCACCTCCTATCCCCTCTCTCTACTCCTCCCCACTGTCCCTAGCCTCCTCACCTCCCCTACCATCTTCCTCCTCACCTCCTATCCCCTCTCTCCTCCTCCCCACAGTTCCTAGCCTCCTCACCTCTCCTACCTCTTCCTCCTCACCTCCTATCCCCTCTCTCTACTCCTCCCCTCCGTCCCTAGCCTCCTCACCTCTCCTACCTCTTCCTCCTTACCTCCTATCCCCTCTCTCCTCCTCCCCACTGTCCCTAGCCTTCTCACCTCTCCTTCCTCTTCCTCCTCACCTCTCCTTCCTCTTCCTCCTCAGCTCCTATACCCTCTCTCCTCCTCCCCACTGTCCCCAGCCTCCTCACCTCTCCTACCTCTTCCTCCTCACCTCCTATCCCCTCTCTCCTCCTCCCCACTGTCCCTAGCCTCCTCACCTCTCCTACCTCTTCCTCCTGACCTCCTATCCCCTCTCTTCTCCTCCCCACTGTCCCTAGCCTCATCACCTCTCCAACCTCTTCCTCCTCACCTCCTATCCCCTCTCTCCTCCTCCCCACTGTTCCTAGCTTCCGCACCTCTCCTACCTCTTCCTCCTCACCTCCTATCCCCTCTCTCCTCCTCCCCACAGTCCCTAGCCTCCTCACCGTCTCTTACCTCTTCCTCCTCACCTCCTATACCCTCTCTCCTCCTCCCCACTGTCCCTAGCCTCCTCACCTCTCCTACCTCTTCCTCCTCATCTCCTATCCCTCTCTCTCCTCCTCCCCACTGTCCCTAGCCTCCTCACCTCTCCTACCTCTTCCTCCTCACCTCCTATCCCCTCTCTACTCCTCCCCTCCGTCCCTAGCCTCCTCACCTCGCCTACCTCTTCCTCCTGACCTCCTATCCCCTCTCTCTCCTCACAGTGCCTAGCCTCCTCACCTCTCCTACCTCTTCCTCTTTACCTCCTATCCCCTCTCTATCCTCCTCCCCACTGTCCCTAGCCTCCTCACCTCTCCTACCTCTTCCTCCTCACCTCCTATACCTTCTCTCCTCCCTACTGTCCCTAGCCTCCTCACCTCTCCTACCTCTTCCTCCTCACCTCCTATACCCTCTCTCCCCCTCCCCACAGTCCTAGCCTCCTCGCCTCTCCTACCTCTTCCTCCTCACCTCCTATACCCTCTCTCCTCCTCCCCACTGTCCCTAGCTTCCTCACCTCTCCTACCTCTTCCTCCTCACCTCCTATCCCTTTCTCTCCTCCTCCCCACTGTCCCTAGCCTCCTCACCTCTCCTACCTCTTCCTCCTTACCTCCTATCCCCTCTCTCCTCCTCTCCACTGTCCCTAGCCTTCTCACCTCTCCTTCCTCTTCCTCCTCACCTCTCCTTCCTCTTCACCTCTCCTTCCTCTTCCTCCTCAGCTCCTATACCCTCTCTCCTCCTCCCCACTGTCCCCAGCCTCCTCACCTCTCCTACCTCTTCCTCCTCACCTCCTATCCCCTCTCTTCTCCTCCCCACTGTCCCTAGCCTCATCACCTCTCCAACCTCTTCCTCCTCACCTCCTATCCCCTCTCTCCTCCTCCCCACTGTTCCTAGCTTCCTCACCTCTCCTACCTCTTCCTCCTGACCTCCTATCCCCTCTCTCCTCCTCCCCACTGTCCCTAGCCTCCTCACCTCTCCAACCTCTTCCTCCTCACCTCCTATCCCCTCTCTCCTCCTCCTCATAGTCCCTAGCCTCCTCACCTCTCCTACCTCTTCCTCCTTACCTCCTATCCCCTCTCTCTCCTCCTCCCCACTGTCCCTAGCCTCCTCACCTCTCCTACCTCTTCCTCCTCACCTCCTATACCCTCTCTCCTCCTCCCCACTGTCCCTAGCCTCCTCACCTCTCCTACCTCTTCCTCCTCACCTATCCCCTCTCTCTCCTCCTCCCCACTGTCCCCAGCCTCCTCACCTCTCCTACCTATTCCTCCTCACCTCCTATCCCCTCTCTCTCCTCCTCCCCACTGTCCCTAGCCTCCTCACCTCTCCTACCTCTTCCTCCTCACCTCCTATACCCTCTCTCCTCCTCCCCACTGTCCCTAGCCTCCTCACCTCTCCTACCTCTTCCTCCTCACCTCCTATCCCCTCTCTCTCCACCTCCCCACTGTCCCTAGCCTCCTCACCTCTCCTACCTCTTCCTCCTCACCTCCTATACCCTCTCTCCTCCTCCCCACTGTCCCTAGCCTCCTCACCTCTCCTACCTCTTCCTCCTCACCTCCTATCCCCCTCTCTCCTCCTCCCCACTATCCCTAGCCTCCTCACCTCTCCTACCTCTTCCTCCTCACCTCCTATTTTCTCTCTCTCCTCCTCCCCTCTGTCCCTAGCTTCCTCACCTCTCCTACCTCTTTTTCCTCACCTCCTATCCCCTCTCTCTCCTCCTCCCCACTGTCCCTAGCCTCCTCACCTCTCCTTCCTCTTCCTCCTCACCTCCTATACCCTCTCTCCTCCTCCCCACTGTCCCTAGCCTCCTCACCTCTCCTACCTCTTCCTCCTGACCTCCCATCCCCTCTCTCCTTCTCCCCACAGTCCCTAGCCTCCTCACCTTTCTTTCCTCTTCCTCCTCACCTCCTATCCCCTCTCTCCTCCTTCCCACTGTCCCTAGCTTCCTCACCACTTCTACCTCTTCCTCCTCACCTCCTATCCCCTCTCTCCTCCTCCCCACAGTCCCTAGCCTCCTCACCTCTCCTTCCTCTTCCTCCTCACCTCCTATACCCTCTCTCCTCCTCCCCACTGTCCCTAGCCTCCTCACCTCTCCTACCTTTTCCTCCTGACCTCCCATCCCCTCTCTCCTTCTCCCCACAGTCCCTAGCCTCCTCACCTTTCTTTCCTCTTCCTCCTATCCCCTCTCTCCTCCTTCCCACTGTCCCTAGCTTCCTCACCTCTTCTACCTCTTCCTCCTCACCTCCTATCCCCTCTCTCCTCCTCTCCACAGTCCCTAGCCTCCTCACCTCTCTTACCTCCTTCTCCTCACCTCCTATCCCCTCTCTCCTCCTCCCCACTGTCCCTAGCCTCCTCACCTCTCCTACCTCTTCCTCCTTACCTCCTATCCCCTCTCTCTCCTCCTCCCCACTGTCCCTAGCCTCCTTACCTCTCCTACTTCTTCCTCCTCACCTCCTATACCCTCTCTCCTCCTCCCCACTGTCCCTAGCCTCCTCAACTCTCCTACCTCTTCCTCCTCACCTCCTATCCCCTCTCTCCTTCTCCCCACAGTCCCTAGCCTCCTCACCTTTCTTACCTCTTCCTCCTCACCTCCTATCCCCTCTCTCCACCTCCCCACTGTCCCTAGCCTCATCACCTCTCCTACCTCTTCCTTCTCACTTCCTATACCCTCTCTCTCCTCCTCCCCACTGTCCCTAGCTTCCTCACCTCTCCTACCTCTTCCTCCTGACCTCCCATCCCCTCTCTCCTTCTCCCCACAGTCCCTAGCCTCCTCACCTTTCTTTCCTCTTCCTCCTCACCTCCTATCCCCTCTCTCCTCCTCCCCACTGTCCCTAGCCTCCTCACCTCTCCTACCTCTTCCTCCTCACCTCCTATCCCCCTCTCTCCTCCTCCCCACTGTCCCTAGCCTCCTCACCTCTCCTACCTCTTCCTCCTCACCTCCTATTCCCTCTCTCTCCTCCTCCCCTCTGTCCCTAGCTTCCTCACCTCTCCTACCTCTTCCTCCTCACCTCCTATCCCCTCTCTCTCCTCCTCCCCACTGTCCCTAGCCTCCTCACCTCTCCCTCCTCTTCCTCCTCACCTCCTATACCCTCTCTCCTCCTACCCACTGTCCCTAGCCTCCTCACCTCTCCTACCTCTTCCTCCTGACCTCCCATCCCCTCTCTCCTTCTCCCCACAGTCCCTAGCCTCCTCACCTTTCTTTCCTCTTCCTCCTCACCTCCTATCCCCTCTCTCCTCCTTCCCACTGTCCCTAGCTTCCTCACCACTTCTACCTCTTCCTCCTCACCTCCTATCCCCTCTCTCCTCCTCCCCACAGTCCCTATCCTCCTCACCTCTCCTTCCTCTTCCTCCTCACCTCCTATACCCTCTCTCCTCCTCCCCACTGTCCCTAGCCTCCTCACCTCTCCTACCTCTTCCTCCTGACCTCCCATCCCCTCTCTCCTTCTCCCCACAGTCCCTAGCCTCCTCACCTTTCTTTCCTCTTCCTCCTCACCTCCTATCCCCTCTCTCCTCCTTCCCACTGTCCCTAGCTTCCTCACCTCTTCTACCTCTTCCTCCTCACCTCCTATCCCCTCTCTCTCCTCCTCCCCACTGTCCCTAGCCTCCTTACCTCTCCTACCTCTTCCTCCTCACCTCCTATACCCTCTCTCCTCCTCCCCACTGTCCCTAGCCTCCTAACCTCTCCTACCTCTTCCTCCTCACCTCCTATACCCTCTCTCCTCCTCCCCACTGTCCCTAGCCTGCTCACCTCTCCTACCTCTTCCTCCTGACCTCCTATCCCCTCTCTCCTTCTCCCCACATTCCCTAGCCTCCTCACCTTTCTTACCTCTTCCTCCTCACCTCCTATCCCCTCTCTCCTCCTCCCCACAGTCCCTAGCCTCCTCACCTCTCTTACCTCTTCCTCCTCACCTCCTATACCCTCTCTCCTCCTCCCCACTGTCCCTAGCCTCATCACCTCTCCTACCTCTTCCTCCTCACTTCCTATACCCTCTCTCTCCTCCTCCCCACTGTCCCTAGCTTCCTCACCTCCTACCTCTTCCTCCTGACCTCCCATCCCCTCTCTCCTTCTCCCCACAGTCCCTAGCCTCCTCACCTTTCTTTCCTCTTCCTCCTCACCTCCTATCACCTCTCTCCTCCTTCCCACTGTCCCTAGCTTCCTCACCTCTTCTACCTCTTCCTCCTCACCTCCTATCCCCTCTCTCCTCCTCTCCACAGTCCCTAGCCTCCTCACCTCTCTTACCTCCTTCTCCTCACCTCCTATCCCCTCTCTCCTCCTCCCCACTGTCCCTAGCCTCCTCACCTCTCCTACCTCTTCCTCCTCACCTCCTATCCCCTCTCTCTCCTCCTCCCCACTGTCCCTAGCCTCCTCACCTCTCCTACTTCTTCCTCCTCACCTCCTATCCCCTCTCTCTACTCCTACCCTCCTCACCTCTCCTACCTCTTCCTCCTCACCTCCTATCCCCTCTCTCCTCCTCACAGTCCCTAGCCTCCTCACCTCTCCTACCTCTTCCTCCTTACCTCCTATCCCCTCTCTCTCCTCCTCCCCACTGTCCCTAGCCTCCTTACCTCTCCTACCTCTTCCTCCTCACCTCCTATACCCTCTCTCCTCCTCCCCACTGTCCATAGCCTCCTCACCTCCCCTACCTCTTCCTCCTCACCTCCTATCCCCTCTCTCCTCCTCCCCACAGTCCCTACCCTCCTCACCTCATATCCCCTCTCTCCCCCTTCCCAACAGTCTCTAGCCTCCTCACCTCTCTTACCTCTTCCTTCTCACCTCCTATACCCTCTCTCCTCCTCCTCACAGTCCCTAGCCTCCTTACCTCTCCTACCTCTTCCTCTTTACCTCCTATCCTCTCTCTCTCCTCCTCCCCACTGTCCCTAGCCTCCTCACCTCCTATACCCTCTCTCCTCCTCCCCACTGTCCCTTGCCTCCTCACCTCTCTTACCTCTTCCTCCTCACCTCCTATACCCTCTCTCCTCCTCCCCACTGTCCCTAGCCTCATCACCTCTCCTACCTCTTCCTCCTCACTTCCTATACCCTCTCTCTCCTCCTCCCCACTGTCCCTAGCTTCCTCACCTCCTACCTCTTCCTCCTGACCTCCCATCCCCTCTCTCCTTCTCCCCACAGTCCCTAGCCTCCTCACCTTTCTTTCCTCTTCCTCCTCACCTCCTATCCCCTCTCTCCTCCTTCCCACTGTCCCTAGCTTCCTCACCTCTTCTACCTCTTCCTCCTCACCTCCTATCCCCTCTCTCCTCCTCTCCACAGTCCCTAGCCTCCTCACCTCTCTTACCTCCTTCTCCTCACCTCCTATCCCCACTCTCCTCCTCCCCACTGTCCCTAGCCTCCTCACCTCTCCTACCTCTTCCTCCTCACCTCCTATCCCCTCTCTCTCCTCCTCCCCACTGTCCCTAGCCTCCTCACCTCTCCTACTTCTTCCTCCTCACCTCCTATCCCCTCTCTCTACTCCTACCCTCTGTCCCTAGCCTCCTCACCTCTCCTACCTCTTCCTCCTCACCTCCTATCCCCTCTCTCCTCCTCACAGTCCCTAGCCTCCTCACCTCTCCTACCTCTTCCTCCTTACCTCCTATCCCCTCTCTCTCCTCCTCCCCACTGTCCCTAGCCTCCTTACCTCTCCTACCTCTTCCTCCTCACCTCCTATACCCTCTCTCCTCCTCCCCACTGTCCATAGCCTCCTCACCTCCCCTACCTCTTCCTCCTCACCTCCTATCCCCTCTCTCCTCCTCCCCACAGTCCCTACCCTCCTCACCTCCTATCCCCTCTCTCTCCTCCTCCCCACTGTCCCTAGCCTCCTCACCTCCCATACCTCTTACTCCTCACCTCATATCCCCTCTCTCCCCCTTCCCAACAGTCTCTAGCCTCCTCACCTCTCTTACCTCTTCCTTCTCACCTCCTATACCCTCTCTCCTCCTCCTCACAGTCCCTAGCCTCCTCACCTCTCCTACCTCTTCCTCTTTACCTCCTATCCTCTCTCTCTCCTCCTCCCCACTGTCCCTAGCCTCCTCACCTCCTATACCCTCTCTCCTCCTCCCCACTGTCCCTTGCCTCCTCACCTCTCTTACCTCTTCCTCCTCACTTCCTATCCCCTCTCTCTCCTCCTCCCCACTGTCCCTAGCCTCCTCACCTCATATCCCCTCTCTCCCCCTTCCCAACAGTCTCTAGCCTCCTCACCTCCCCTACCTCTTCCTCCTAACCTCCTATCCCCTCTCTCTCCTCCCCACTGTCCCTAGCCTCCTCGCCTCTCCTACCTCTTCCTCCTCACCTCCTATCCCCTCTCTCTACTCCTACCCTCTGTCCCTAGCCTCCTCACCTCTCCTACCTCTTCCTCCTGATCTCCTATCCCCTCTCTCCTCCTCACAGTCCCTAGGCTCCTCACCTCCCCTACCTCTTACTCCTTACCTCCTATCTCCTCTCTCTCCTCCTCCCCACTGTCCCTAGCCTCCTTACCTCTCCTACCTCTTCCTCCTCACCTCCTATACCCTCTCTCCTCCTCCCCACTGTCTCTAGCCTCCTCACCTTTCCTACCTCTTCCTCCTCACCTCCTATACCCTCTCTCCTCCTCCCCACTGTCCCTAGCCTACTCACCTCTCCTACCTCTTCCTCCTCACCTCCTATACCCTCTCTCTCCTCCTCCCCACTGTCCGTAGCCTCCTCACCTCTCCTACCTCTTCCTCCTCACCTCCTATACCCTCTCTCTCCTCCTCCCCACAGTCCCTAGCTTCCTCGCCTCTCCTACCTCTTCCTCCTCACCTCCTATACCCTCTCTCTCCTCCTCCCCACTGTCCCTAGCTTCCTCACCTCCTACCTCTTCCTCCTCACCTACTATCCCCTCTCTCTCCTCCTCCCCACTGTCCTTAGCTTCCTCACCTCTCCTACCTCTTCCTTCTCACCTCCTATCCCCTCTCTCTCCTCCTCCCCACTGTCCCTAGCCTCCTCACCTCTCCTACCTCTTCCTCCTCACCTCCTATCCCCTCTCTCCTCCTCCCCACAGTCCCTACCCTTCTCACCTCTTCCTCCTCACCTCCTATCCCCTCTCTCTCCTCCTCCCTACTGTCCCTAGCCTCCTCACCTCCCCTACCTCTCCCTCCTCACCTCCTATCCCCTCTCTCCTTCTCCCCACAGTCCCTAGCCTCCTCACCTTTCTTTCCTCTTCCTCCTCACCTCCTATCCCCTCTCTCCTCCTCCCCACTGTCCCTAGCCTCCTCACCTCTCCTACCTCTTCCTCCTCACCTCCTATCCCCCTCTCTCCTCCTCCCCACTGTCCCTAGCCTCCTCACCTCTCCTACCTCTTCCTCCTCACCTCCTATTCCCTCTCTCTCCTCCTCCCCTCTGTCCCTAGCTTCCTCACCTCTCCTACCTCTTCCTCCTCACCTCCTATCCCCTCTCTCTCCTCCTCCCCACTGTCCCTAGCCTCCTCACCTCTCCCTCCTCTTCCTCCTCACCTCCTATACCCTCTCTCCTCCTACCCACTGTCCCTAGCCTCCTCACCTCTCCTACCTCTTCCTCCTGACCTCCCATCCCCTCTCTCCTTCTCCCCACAGTCCCTAGCCTCCTCACCTTTCTTTCCTCTTCCTCCTCACCTCCTATCCCCTCTCTCCTCCTTCCCACTGTCCCTAGCTTCCTCACCACTTCTACCTCTTCCTCCTCACCTCCTATCCCCTCTCTCCTCCTCCCCACAGTCCCTATCCTCCTCACCTCTCCTTCCTCTTCCTCCTCACCTCCTATACCCTCTCTCCTCCTCCCCACTGTCCCTAGCCTCCTCACCTCTCCTACCTCTTCCTCCTGACCTCCCATCCCCTCTCTCCTTCTCCCCACAGTCCCTAGCCTCCTCACCTTTCTTTCCTCTTCCTCCTCACCTCCTATCCCCTCTCTCCTCCTTCCCACTGTCCCTAGCTTCCTCACCTCTTCTACCTCTTCCTCCTCACCTCCTATCCCCTCTCTCTCCTCCTCCCCACTGTCCCTAGCCTCCTTACCTCTCCTACCTCTTCCTCCTCACCTCCTATACCCTCTCTCCTCCTCCCCACTGTCCCTAGCCTCCTAACCTCTCCTACCTCTTCCTCCTCACCTCCTATACCCTCTCTCCTCCTCCCCACTGTCCCTAGCCTGCTCACCTCTCCTACCTCTTCCTCCTGACCTCCTATCCCCTCTCTCCTTCTCCCCACAGTCCCTAGCCTCCTCACCTTTCTTACCTCTTCCTCCTCACCTCCTATCCCCTCTCTCCTCCTCCCCACAGTCCCTAGCCTCCTCACCTCTCTTACCTCTTCCTCCTCACCTCCTATACCCTCTCTCCTCCTCCCCACTGTCCCTAGCCTCATCACCTCTCCTACCTCTTCCTCCTCACTTCCTATACCCTCTCTCTCCTCCTCCCCACTGTCCCTAGCTTCCTCACCTCCTACCTCTTCCTCCTGACCTCCCATCCCCTCTCTCCTTCTCCCCACAGTCCCTAGCCTCCTCACCTTTCTTTCCTCTTCCTCCTCACCTCCTATCCCCTCTCTCCTCCTTCCCACTGTCCCTAGCTTCCTCACCTCTTCTACCTCTTCCTCCTCACCTCCTATCCCCTCTCTCCTCCTCTCCACAGTCCCTAGCCTCCTCACCTCTCTTACCTCCTTCTCCTCACCTCCTATCCCCTCTCTCCTCCTCCCCACTGTCCCTAGCCTCCTCACCTCTCCTACCTCTTCCTCCTCACCTCCTATCCCCTCTCTCTCCTCCTCCCCACTGTCCCTAGCCTCCTCACCTCTCCTACTTCTTCCTCCTCACCTCCTATCCCCTCTCTCTACTCCTACCCTCCTCACCTCTCCTACCTCTTCCTCCTCACCTCCTATCCCCTCTCTCCTCCTCACAGTCCCTAGCCTCCTCACCTCTCCTACCTCTTCCTCCTTACCTCCTATCCCCTCTCTCTCCTCCTCCCCACTGTCCCTAGCCTCCTTACCTCTCCTACCTCTTCCTCCTCACCTCCTATACCCTCTCTCCTCCTCCCCACTGTCCATAGCCTCCTCACCTCCCCTACCTCTTCCTCCTCACCTCCTATCCCCTCTCTCCTCCTCCCCACAGTCCCTACCCTCCTCACCTCATATCCCCTCTCTCCCCCTTCCCAACAGTCTCTAGCCTCCTCACCTCTCTTACCTCTTCCTTCTCACCTCCTATACCCTCTCTCCTCCTCCTCACAGTCCCTAGCCTCCTCACCTCTCCTACCTCTTCCTCTTTACCTCCTATCCTCTCTCTCTCCTCCTCCCCACTGTCCCTAGCCTCCTCACCTCCTATACCCTCTCTCCTCCTCCCCACTGTCCCTTGCCCCCTCACCTCTCTTACCTCTTCCTCCTCACCTCCTATACCCTCTCTCCTCCTCCCCACTGTCCCTAGCCTCATCACCTCTCCTACCTCTTCCTCCTCACTTCCTATACCCTCTCTCTCCTCCTCCCCACTGTCCCTAGCTTCCTCACCTCCTACCTCTTCCTCCTGACCTCCCATCCCCTCTCTCCTTCTCCCCACAGTCCCTAGCCTCCTCACCTTTCTTTCCTCTTCCTCCTCACCTCCTATCCCCTCTCTCCTCCTTCCCACTGTCCCTAGCTTCCTCACCTCTTCTACCTCTTCCTCCTCACCTCCTATCCCCTCTCTCCTCCTCTCCACAGTCCCTAGCCTCCTCACCTCTCTTACCTCCTTCTCCTCACCTCCTATCCCCTCTCTCCTCCTCCCCACTGTCCCTAGCCTCCTCACCTCTCCTACCTCTTCCTCCTCACCTCCTATCCCCTCTCTCTCCTCCTCCCCACTGTCCCTAGCCTCCTCACCTCTCCTACTTCTTCCTCCTCACCTCCTATCCCCTCTCTCTACTCCTACCCTCTGTCCCTAGCCTCCTCACCTCTCCTACCTCTTCCTCCTCACCTCCTATCCCCTCTCTCCTCCTCACAGTCCCTAGCCTCCTCACCTCTCCTACCTCTTCCTCCTTACCTCCTATCCCCTCTCTCTCCTCCTCCCCACTGTCCCTAGCCTCCTTACCTCTCCTACCTCTTCCTCCTCACCTCCTATACCCTCTCTCCTCCTCCCCACTGTCCATAGCCTCCTCACCTCCCCTACCTCTTCCTCCTCACCTCCTATCCCCTCTCTCCTCCTCCCCACAGTCCCTACCCTCCTCACCTCCTATCCCCTCTCTCTCCTCCTCCCCACTGTCCCTAGCCTCCTCACCTCCCATACCTCTTACTCCTCACCTCATATCCCCTCTCTCCCCCTTCCCAACAGTCTCTAGCCTCCTCACCTCTCTTACCTCTTCCTTCTCACCTCCTATACCCTCTCTCCTCCTCCTCACAGTCCCTAGCCTCCTCACCTCTCCTACCTCTTCCTCTTTACCTCCTATCCTCTCTCTCTCCTCCTCCCCACTGTCCCTAGCCTCCTCACCTCCTATACCCTCTCTCCTCCTCCCCACTGTCCCTTGCCTCCTCACCTCTCTTACCTCTTCCTCCTCACTTCCTATCCCCTCTCTCTCCTCCTCCCCACTGTCCCTAGCCTCCTCACCTCATATCCCCTCTCTCCCCCTTCCCAACAGTCTCTAGCCTCCTCACCTCCCCTACCTCTTCCTCCTAACCTCCTATCCCCTCTCTCTCCTCCCCACTGTCCCTAGCCTCCTCGCCTCTCCTACCTCTTCCTCCTCACCTCCTATCCCCTCTCTCTACTCCTACCCTCTGTCCCTAGCCTCCTCACCTCTCCTACCTCTTCCTCCTGATCTCCTATCCCCTCTCTCCTCCTCACAGTCCCTAGGCTCCTCACCTCCCCTACCTCTTACTCCTTACCTCCTATCTCCTCTCTCTCCTCCTCCCCACTGTCCCTAGCCTCCTTACCTCTCCTACCTCTTCCTCCTCACCTCCTATACCCTCTCTCCTCCTCCCCACTGTCTCTAGCCTCCTCACCTTTCCTACCTCTTCCTCCTCACCTCCTATACCCTCTCTCCTCCTCCCCACTGTCCCTAGCCTACTCACCTCTCCTACCTCTTCCTCCTCACCTCCTATACCCTCTCTCTCCTCCTCCCCACTGTCCTTAGCCTCCTCACCTCTCCTACCTCTTCCTCCTCACCTCCTATACCCTCTCTCTCCTCCTCCCCACAGTCCCTAGCTTCCTCGCCTCTCCTACCTCTTCCTCCACCTCCTATACCCTCTCTCTCCTCCTCCCCACTGTCCCTAGCTTCCTCACCTCCTACCTCTTCCTCCTCACCTACTATCCCCTCTCTCTCCTCCTCCCCACTGTCCTTAGCTTCCTCACCTCTCCTACCTCTTCCTTCTCACCTCCTATCCCCTCTCTCTCCTCCTCCCCACTGTCCCTAGCCTCCTCACCTCTCCTACCTCTTCCTCCTCACCTCCTATCCCCTCTCTCCTCCTCCCCACAGTCCCTACCCTTCTCACCTCTTCCTCCTCACCTCCTATCCCCTCTCTCTCCTCCTCCCTACTGTCCCTAGCCTCCTCACCTCCCCTACCTCTCCCTCCTCACCTCCTATCCCCTCTCTCCTCCTCCCCACAGTCCCTACCCTCCTCACCTCTTCCTCCTCACCTCCTATCCCCTCTCTCTCCTCCTCCCCACTGTCCCTAGCCTCCTCACCTCTCCTACCTCTTCCTCCTCACCTCCTATACCCTCTCTCCTCCTCCCCACTGTCCCTAGCCTCCTCGTCTCTCCTACCTCTTCCTCCTCACCTCCTATACCCTCTCTCTCTTCCTCCCCACAGTCCCTAGCTTCCTCGCCTCTTCCTCCTCACCTCCTATACCCTCTCTCTCCTCCTCCCCACTGTCCCTAGCTTCCTCACCTCTTCTACCTCTTTCTCCTCACCTCCTATCACCTCTCTCTCCTCTTCCCCACTGTCCCTAGCTTCCTCACCTCTCCTACCTCTTCCTCCTCACCTCCTATCCCCTCTCTCTCCTCCTCCCCACTGTCCCTAGCCTCCTCACCTCTCCTACCTCTTCCTCCTCACCTCCTATCCCCTCTCTCCTCCTCCCCACAGTCCCTACCCTCCTCACCTCCTATCCCCTCTCTCTCCTCCTCCCCACTGTCCCTAGCCTCCTCACCTCCCATACCTCTTACTCCTCACCTCATATCCCCTCTCTCCCCCTTCCCAACAGTCTCTAGCCTCCTCACCTCTCTTACCTCTTCCTTCTCACCTCCTATACCCTCTCTCCTCCTCCTCACAGTCCCTAGCCTCCTCACCTCTCCTACCTCTTCCTCTTTAGCTCCTATCCTCTCTCTCTCCTCCTCCCCACTGTCCCTAGCCTCCTCACCTCCTATACCCTCTCTCCTCCTCCCCACTGTCCCTTGCCTCCTCACCTCTCTTACCTCTTCCTCCTCACTTCCTATCCCCTCTCTCTCCTCCTCCCCACTGTCCCTAGCCTCCTCACCTCATATCCCCTCTCTCCCCCTTCCCAACAGTCTCTAGCCTCCTCACCTCTCTTACCTCTTCCTTCTCACCTCCTATACCCTCTCTCTCCTCCCCACTGTCCCTAGCCTCCTCACCTCTCCTACCTCTTCCTCCTCACATCCTATACCCTCTCTCCTCCTCCCCACTGTCCCTAGCCTCCTCACCTCTCCTACCTCTTCCTCCTCACCTCCTATACCCTCTCTCCTCCTCCCCACTGTCCCTAGCCTCCTCGCCTCTCCTACCTCTTCCTCCTCACCTCCTATACCCTCTCTCTCCTCCTCCCCACTGTCCCTAGCTTCCTCACCTCTCCTACCTCTTTCTCCTCACCTCCTATCCCCTTTCTCTCCTCCTTTCCACTGTCCCTAGCCTCCTCACCTCTCCTATCTCTTCCTCCTCACCTCCTATCCCCTCTCTCCTCCTCCCTACTGTCCCTAGCTTCCTCACCTCTCCTACCTCTTCCTCCTCACCTCCTACCCCCTCTCTCCTCCTCCCCACAGTCCCTACCCTTCTCACCTCTTCCTCCTCACCTCCTATCCCCTCTCTCTCCTCCTCCCCACTGTCCCTAGCCTCCTCACCTCCTATCCCCTCTCTCCTCCCCACAGTCCCTACCCTCCTCACCTCTTCCTCCTCACCTCCTATCCCCTCTCTCTCCTCCTCCCCACTGTCCCTAGCCTCCTCACCTCTCCTACCTCTTCCTCCTCACCTCCTATACCCTCTCTCCTCCCCCCCCACTGTCCCTAGCCTCCTCGTCTCTCCTACCTCTTCCTCCTCACCTCCTATACCCTCTCTCCTCCTCCCCACTGTCCCTAGCCTCCTCGCCTCTCCTACCTCTTCCTCCTCACCTCCTATACCCTCTCTCTCCTCCTCCCCACTGTCCCTAGCTTCCTCACCTCCTACCTCTTCCTCCTCACCTACTATCCCCTCTCTCTCCTCCTCCCCACTGTCCCTAGCCTCCTCACCTCTCCTACCTCTTCCTCCTCACCTCCTATACCCTCTCTCCTCCTCCCCACTGTCCCTAGCCTCATCACCTCTCCGACCTCTTCCTCCTCACTTCCTATACCCTCTCTCTCCTCCTCCCCACTGTCCCTAGCTTCCTCACCTCCCCTACCTCTTCCTCCTAACCTCCTATCCCCTCTCTCTCCTCCTCCCCACTGTCCCTAGCCTCCTCGCCTCTCCTACCTCTTCCTCCTCACCTCCTATCCCCTCTCTCTACTCCTACCCTCTGTCCCTAGCCTCCTCACCTCTCCTACCTCTTCCTCCTGACCTCCTATCCCCTCTCTCCTCCCCACTGTCCCTAGCCTCCTTACCTCTCCTACCTCTTCCTCCTCACCTCCTATACCCTCTCTCCTCCTCCCCACTGTCCTTAGCCTCCTCACCTCTCCTACCTCTTCCTCCTCACCTCCTATACCCTCTCTCCTCCTCCCCACTGTCCCTAGCCTACTCACCTATCCTACCTCTTCCTCCTCACCTCCTATACCCTCTCTCTCCTCCTCCCCACTGTCCTTAGCCTCCTCACCTCTCCTACCTCTTCCTCCTCACCTCCTATACCCTCTCTCTCCTCCTCCCCACAGTCCCTAGCTTCCTCGCCTCTCCTACCTCTTCCTCCTCACCTACTATCCCCTCTCTCTCCTCCTCCCCACTGTCCTTAGCTTCCTCACCTCTCCTACCTCTTCCTTCTCACCTCCTATCCCCTCTCTCTCCTCCTCCCCACTGTCCCTAGCCTCCTCACCTCTCCTACCTCTTCCTCCTCACCTCCTATACCCTCTCTCCTCCTCCCCACTGTCCCTAGCCTCATCACCTCTCCGACCTCTTCCTCCTCACTTCCTATACCCTCTCTCTCCTCCTCCCCACTGTCCCTAGCTTCCTCACCTCCCCTACCTCTTCCTCCTAACCTCCTATCCCCTCTCTCTCCTCCTCCCCACTGTCCCTAGCCTCCTCGCCTCTCCTACCTCTTCCTCCTCACCTCCTATCCCCTCTCTCTACTCCTACCCTCTGTCCCTAGCCTCCTCACCTCTCCTACCTCTTCCTCCTGACCTCCTATCCCCTCTCTCCTCCTCACAGTCCCTAGGCTCCTCACCTCTCCTACCTCTTACTCCTTACCTCCTATCCCCTCTCTCTCCTCCTCCCCACTGTCCCTAGCCTCCTTACCTCTCCTACCTCTTCCTCCTCACCTCCTATACCCTCTCTCTCCTCCTCCCCACTGTCCTTAGCCTCCTCACCTCTCCTACCTCTTCCTCCTCACCTCCTATACCCTCTCTCTCCTCCTCCCCACAGTCCCTAGCTTCCTCGCCTCTCCTACCTCTTCCTTCTCACCTCCTATCCCCTCTCTCTCCTCCTCCCCACTGTCCCTAGCCTCCTCACCTCTCCTACCTCTTCCTCCTCACCTCCTATCCCCTCTCTCCTCCTCCCCACAGTCCCTACCCTTCTCACCTCTTCCTCCTCACCTCCTATCCCCTCTCTCTCCTCCTCCCTACTGTCCCTAGCCTCCTCACCTCCCCTACCTCTCCCTCCTCACCTCCTATCCCCTCTCTCCTCCTCCCCACAGTCCCTACCCTCCTCACCTCTTCCTCCTCACCTCCTATCCCCTCTCTCTCCTCCTCCCCACTGTCCCTAGCCTCCTCACCTCTCCTACCTCTTCCTCCTCACCTCCTATACCCTCTCTCCTCCTCCCCACTGTCCCTAGCCTCCTCGTCTCTCCTAACTCTTCCTCCTCACCTCCTATACCCTCTCTCTCTTCCTCCCCACAGTCCCTAGCTTCCTCGCCTCTTCCTTCTCACCTCCTATACCCTCTCTCTCCTCCTCCCCACTGTCCCTAGCTTCCTCACCTCTCCTACCTCTTCCTCCTCACCTCCTATCCCCTCTCTCTCCTCTTCCCCACTGTCCGTAGCTTCCTCACCTCTCCTACCTCTTCCTCCTCACCTCCTATCCCCTCTCTCTCCTCCTCCCCACTGTCCCTAGCCTCCTCACCTCTCCTACCTCTTCCTCCTCACCTCCTATCCCCTCTCTCCTCCTCCCCACAGTCCCTACCCTCCTCACCTCCTCACCTCCTATCCCCTCTCTCTCCTCCTCCCCACTGTCCCTAGCCTCCTCACCTCCCATACCTCTTACTCCTCACCTCATATCCCCTCTCTCCCCCTTCCCAACAGTCTCTAGCCTCCTCACCTCTCTCACCTCTTCCTTCTCACCTCCTATACCCTCTCTCCTCCTCCTCACAGTCCCTAGCCTCCTCACCTCTCCTACCTCTTCCTCTTTAGCTCCTATCCTCTCTCTCTCCTCCTCCCCACTGTCCCTAGCCTCCTCACCTCCTATACCCTCTCTCCTCCTCCCCACTGTCCCTTGCCTCCTCACCTCATATCCCCTCTCTCCCCCTTCCCAACAGTCTCTAGCCTCCTCACCTCTCTTACCTCTTCCTTCTCACCTCCTATACCCTCTCTCTCCTCCTCCCCACTGTCCCTAGCCTCCTCACCTCTCCTACCTCTTCCTCCTCACATCCTATACCCTCTCTCCTCCTCCCCACTGTCCCTAGCCTCCTCACCTCTCCTACCTCTTCCTCCTCACCTCCTATACCCTCTCTCCTCCTCCCCACTGTCCCTAGCCTCCTCACCTCCCATACCTCTTACTCCTCACCTCATATCCCCTCTCTCCCCCTTCCCAACAGTCTCTAGCCTCCTCACCTCTCTTACCTCTTCCTTCTCACCTCCTATACCCTCTCTCCTCCTCCTCACAGTCCCTAGCCTCCTCACCTCTCCTACCTCTTCCTCTTTACCTCCTATCCTCTCTCTCTCCTCCTCCCCACTGTCCCTAGCCTCCTCACCTCCTATACCCTCTCTCCTCCTCCCCACTGTCCCTTGCCTCCTCACCTCTCTTACCTCTTCCTCCTCACTTCCTATCCCCTCTCTCTCCTCCTCCCCACTGTCCCTAGCCTCCTCACCTCATATCCCCTCTCTCCCCCTTCCCAACAGTCTCTAGCCTCCTCACCTCCCCTACCTCTTCCTCCTAACCTCCTATCCCCTCTCTCTCCTCCCCACTGTCCCTAGCCTCCTCGCCTCTCCTACCTCTTCCTCCTCACCTCCTATCCCCTCTCTCTACTCCTACCCTCTGTCCCTAGCCTCCTCACCTCTCCTACCTCTTCCTCCTGATCTCCTATCCCCTCTCTCCTCCTCACAGTCCCTAGGCTCCTCACCTCCCCTACCTCTTACTCCTTACCTCCTATCTCCTCTCTCTCCTCCTCCCCACTGTCCCTAGCCTCCTTACCTCTACTACCTCTTCCTCCTCACCTCCTATACCCTCTCTCCTCCTCCCCACTGTCTCTAGCCTCCTCACCTTTCCTACCTCTTCCTCCTCACCTCCTATACCCTCTCTCCTCCTCCCCACTGTCCCTAGCCTACTCACCTCTCCTACCTCTTCCTCCTCACCTCCTATACCCTCTCTCTCCTCCTCCCCACTGTCCTTAGCCTCCTCACCTCTCCTACCTCTTCCTCCTCACCTCCTATACCCTCTCTCTCCTCCTCCCCACAGTCCCTAGCTTCCTCGCCTCTCCTACCTCTTCCTCCACCTCCTATACCCTCTCTCTCCTCCTCCCCACTGTCCCTAGCTTCCTCACCTCCTACCTCTTCCTCCTCACCTACTATCCCCTCTCTCTCCTCCTCCCCACTGTCCTTAGCTTCCTCACCTCTCCTACCTCTTCCTTCTCACCTCCTATCCCCTCTCTCTCCTCCTCCCCACTGTCCCTAGCCTCCTCACCTCTCCTACCTCTTCCTCCTCACCTCCTATCCCCTCTCTCCTCCTCCCCACAGTCCCTACCCTTCTCACCTCTTCCTCCTCACCTCCTATCCCCTCTCTCTCCTCCTCCCTACTGTCCCTAGCCTCCTCACCTCCCCTACCTCTCCCTCCTCACCTCCTATCCCCTCTCTCCTCCTCCCCACAGTCCCTACCCTCCTCACCTCTTCCTCCTCACCTCCTATCCCCTCTCTCTCCTCCTCCCCACTGTCCCTAGCCTCCTCACCTCTCCTACCTCTTCCTCCTCACCTCCTATACCCTCTCTCCTCCTCCCCACTGTCCCTAGCCTCCTCGTCTCTCCTACCTCTTCCTCCTCACCTCCTATACCCTCTCTCTCTTCCTCCCCACAGTCCCTAGCTTCCTCGCCTCTTCCTCCTCACCTCCTATACCCTCTCTCTCCTCCTCCCCACTGTCCCTAGCTTCCTCACCTCTTCTACCTCTTTCTCCTCACCTCCTATCCCCTCTCTCTCCTCTTCCCCACTGTCCCTAGCTTCCTCACCTCTCCTACCTCTTCCTCCTCACCTCCTATCCCCTCTCTCTCCTCCTCCCCACTGTCCCTAGCCTCCTCACCTCTCCTACCTCTTCCTCCTCACCTCCTATCCCCTCTCTCCTCCTCCCCACAGTCCCTACCCTCCTCACCTCCTATCCCCTCTCTCTCCTCCTCCCCACTGTCCCTAGCCTCCTCACCTCCCATACCTCTTACTCCTCACCTCATATCCCCTCTCTCCCCCTTCCCAACAGTCTCTAGCCTCCTCACCTCTCTTACCTCTTCCTTCTCACCTCCTATACCCTCTCTCCTCCTCCTCACAGTCCCTAGCCTCCTCACCTCTCCTACCTCTTCCTCTTTAGCTCCTATCCTCTCTCTCTCCTCCTCCCCACTGTCCCTAGCCTCCTCACCTCCTATACCCTCTCTCCTCCTCCCCACTGTCCCTTGCCTCCTCACCTCTCTTACCTCTTCCTCCTCACTTCCTATCCCCTCTCTCTCCTCCTCCCCACTGTCCCTAGCCTCCTCACCTCATATCCCCTCTCTCCCCCTTCCCAACAGTCTCTAGCCTCCTCACCTCTCTTACCTCTTCCTTCTCACCTCCTATACCCTCTCTCTCCTCCCCACTGTCCCTAGCCTCCTCACCTCTCCTACCTCTTCCTCCTCACCTCCTATACCCTCTCTCCTCCTCCCCACTGTCCCTAGCCTCCTCGCCTCTCCTACCTCTTCCTCCTCACCTCCTATACCCTCTCTCTCCTCCTCCCCACTGTCCCTAGCTTCCTCACCTCTCCTACCTCTTTCTCCTCACCTCCTATCCCCTTTCTCTCCTCCTTTCCACTGTCCCTAGCCTCCTCACCTCTCCTATCTCTTCCTCCTCACCTCCTATCCCCTCTCTCCTCCTCCCTACTGTCCCTAGCTTCCTCACCTCTCCTACCTCTTCCTCCTCACCTCCTATCCCCTCTCTCCTCCTCCCTACTGTCCCTAGCTTCCTCACCTCTCCTACCTCTTCCTCCTCACCTCCTACCCCCTCTCTCCTCCTCCCCACAGTCCCTACCCTTCTCACCTCTTCCTCCTCACCTCCTATCCCCTCTCTCTCCTCCTCCCCACTGTCCCTAGCCTCCTCACCTCCTATCCCCTCTCTCCTCCCCACAGTCCCTACCCTCCTCACCTCTTCCTCCTCACCTCCTATCCCCTCTCTCTCCTCCTCCCCACTGTCCCTAGCCTCCTCACCTCTCCTACCTCTTCCTCCTCACCTCCTATACCCTCTCTCCTCCCCCCCCACTGTCCCTAGCCTCCTCGTCTCTCCTACCTCTTCCTCCTCACCTCCTATACCCTCTCTCCTCCTCCCCACTGTCCCTAGCCTCCTCGCCTCTCCTACCTCTTCCTCCTCACCTCCTATACCCTCTCTCTCCTCCTCCCCACTGTCCCTAGCTTCCTCACCTCCTACCTCTTCCTCCTCACCTCCTATACCCTCTCTCTCCTCCTCCCCACTGTCCCTAGCCTCATCACCTCTCCGACCTCTTCCTCCTCACTTCCTATACCCTCTCTCTCCTCCTCCCCACTGTCCCTAGCTTCCTCACCTCCCCTACCTCTTCCTCCTAACCTCCTATCCCCTCTCTCTCCTCCTCCCCACTGTCCCTAGCCTCCTCGCCTCTCCTACCTCTTCCTCCTCACCTCCTATCCCCTCTCTCTACTCCTACCCTCTGTCCCTAGCCTCCTCACCTCTCCTACCTCTTCCTCCTGACCTCCTATCCCCTCTCTCCTCCCCACTGTCCCTAGCCTCCTTACCTCTCCTACCTCTTCCTCCTCACCTCCTATACCCTCTCTCCTCCTCCCCACTGTCCTTAGCCTCCTCACCTCTCCTACCTCTTCCTCCTCACCTCCTATACCCTCTCTCCTCCTCCCCACTGTCCCTAGCCTACTCACCTATCCTACCTCTTCCTCCTCACCTCCTATACCCTCTCTCTCCTCCTCCCCACTGTCCTTAGCCTCCTCACCTCTCCTACCTCTTCCTCCTCACCTCCTATACCCTCTCTCTCCTCCTCCCCACAGTCCCTAGCTTCCTCGCCTCTCCTACCTCTTCCTCCTCACCTACTATCCCCTCTCTCTCCTCCTCCCCACTGTCCTTAGCTTCCTCACCTCTCCTACCTCTTCCTTCTCACCTCCTATCCCCTCTCTCTCCTCCTCCCCACTGTCCCTAGCCTCCTCACCTCTCCTACCTCTTCCTCCTCACCTCCTATACCCTCTCTCCTCCTCCCCACTGTCCCTAGCCTCATCACCTCTCCGACCTCTTCCTCCTCACTTCCTATACCCTCTCTCTCCTCCTCCCCACTGTCCCTAGCTTCCTCACCTCCCCTACCTCTTCCTCCTAACCTCCTATCCCCTCTCTCTCCTCCTCCCCACTGTCCCTAGCCTCCTCGCCTCTCCTACCTCTTCCTCCTCACCTCCTATCCCCTCTCTCTACTCCTACCCTCTGTCCCTAGCCTCCTCACCTCTCCTACCTCTTCCTCCTGACCTCCTATCCCCTCTCTCCTCCTCACAGTCCCTAGGCTCCTCACCTCTCCTACCTCTTACTCCTTACCTCCTATCCCCTCTCTCTCCTCCTCCCCACTGTCCCTAGCCTCCTTACCTCTCCTACCTCTTCCTCCTCACCTCCTATACCCTCTCTCTCCTCCTCCCCACTGTCCTTAGCCTCCTCACCTCTCCTACCTCTTCCTCCTCACCTCCTATACCCTCTCTCTCCTCCTCCCCACAGTCCCTAGCTTCCTCGCCTCTCCTACCTCTTCCTTCTCACCTCCTATCCCCTCTCTCTCCTCCTCCCCACTGTCCCTAGCCTCCTCACCTCTCCTACCTCTTCCTCCTCACCTCCTATCCCCTCTCTCCTCCTCCCCACAGTCCCTACCCTTCTCACCTCTTCCTCCTCACCTCCTATCCCCTCTCTCTCCTCCTCCCTACTGTCCCTAGCCTCCTCACCTCCCCTACCTCTCCCTCCTCACCTCCTATTCCCTCTCTCCTCCTCCCCACAGTCCCTACCCTCCTCACCTCTTCCTCCTCACCTCCTATCCCCTCTCTCTCCTCCTCCCCACTGTCCCTAGCCTCCTCACCTCTCCTACCTCTTCCTCCTCACCTCCTATACCCTCTCTCCTCCTCCCCACTGTCCCTAGCCTCCTCGTCTCTCCTAACTCTTCCTCCTCACCTCCTATACCCTCTCTCTCTTCCTCCCCACAGTCCCTAGCTTCCTCGCCTCTTCCTTCTCACCTCCTATACCCTCTCTCTCCTCCTCCCCACTGTCCCTAGCTTCCTCACCTCTCCTACCTCTTCCTCCTCACCTCCTATCCCCTCTCTCTCCTCTTCCCCACTGTCCCTAGCTTCCTCACCTCTCCTACCTCTTCCTCCTCACCTCCTATCCCCTCTCTCTCCTCCTCCCCACTGTCCCTAGCCTCCTCACCTCTCCTACCTCTTCCTCCTCACCTCCTATCCCCTCTCTCCTCCTCCCCACAGTCCCTACCCTCCTCACCTCCTCACCTCCTATCCCCTCTCTCTCCTCCTCCCCACTGTCCCTAGCCTCCTCACCTCCCATACCTCTTACTCCTCACCTCATATCCCCTCTCTCCCCCTTCCCAACAGTCTCTAGCCTCCTCACCTCTCTCACCTCTTCCTTCTCACCTCCTATACCCTCTCTCCTCCTCCTCACAGTCCCTAGCCTCCTCACCTCTCCTACCTCTTCCTCTTTAGCTCCTATCCTCTCTCTCTCCTCCTCCCCACTGTCCCTAGCCTCCTCACCTCCTATACCCTCTCTCCTCCTCCCCACTGTCCCTTGCCTCCTCACCTCATATCCCCTCTCTCCCCCTTCCCAACAGTCTCTAGCCTCCTCACCTCTCTTACCTCTTCCTTCTCACCTCCTATACCCTCTCTCTCCTCCTCCCCACTGTCCCTAGCCTCCTCACCTCTCCTACCTCTTCCTCCTCACATCCTATACCCTCTCTCCTCCTCCCCACTGTCCCTAGCCTCCTCACCTCTCCTACCTCTTCCTCCTCACCTCCTATACCCTCTCTCCTCCTCCCCACTGTCCCTAGCCTCCTCGCCTCTCCTACCTCTTCCTCCTCACCTCCTATACCCTCTCTCTCCTCCTCCCCACTGTCCCTAGCTTCCTCACCTCTCCTACCTCTTTCTCCTCACCTCCTATCCCCTTTCTCTCCTCCTTTCCACTGTCCCTAGCCTCCTCACCTCTCCTATCTCTTCCTCCTCACTTCCTATCCCCTCTCTCCTCCTCCCCACTGTCCCTAGCTTCCTCACCTCTCCTACCTCTTCCTCCTCACCTCCTACCCCCTCTCTCCTCCTCCCCACAGTCCCTACCCTTCTCACCTCTTCCTCCTCACCTCCTATCCCCTCTCTCTCCTCCTCCCCACTGTCCCTAGCCTCCTCACCTCCTATCCCCTCTCTCCTCCCCACAGTCCCTACCCTCCTCACCTCTTCCTCCTCACCTCCTATCCCCTCTCTCTCCTCCTCCCCACTGTCCCTAGCCTCCTCACCTCTCCTACCTCTTCCTCCTCACCTCCTATACCCTCTCTCCTCCCCCCCCACTGTCCCTAGCCTCCTCGTCTCTCCTACCTCTTCCTCCTCACCTCCTATACCCTCTCTCTCCTCCTCCCCACAGTCCCTAGCTTCCTCGCCTCTCCTACCTCTTCCTCCTCACCCCCTATACCCTCTCTCTCCTCCTCCCCACTGTCCCTAGCTTCCTCACCTCTCCTACCTCTTCCTCCTCACCTCCTATCCCCTCTCTCTCCTCCTCCCCACTGTCCCTAGCTTCCTCACCTCCCCTACCTCTTCCTCCTCACCTCATATCCCCTCTCTCCCCCTTCCCAACAGTCTCTAGCCTCCTCACCTCTCTTACCTCTTCCTTCTCACCTCCTATACCCTCTCTCCTCCTCCACACAGTCCCTAGCCTCCTCACCTCTCCTACCTCTTCCTCTTTACCTCCTATCCCCTCTCTCTCCTCCTCCCCACTGTCCCTAGCCTCCTCACCTCTCCTACCTCTTTCTCCTCACATCCTATACCCTCTCTCCTCCTCCCCACTGTCCCTAGCCTCCTCACCTCTCCTACCTCTTCCTCCTCACCTCCTATACCCTCTCTCTCCTCCTCCCCACTGTCCCTAGCCTCCTCACCTCTCCTACCTCTTTCTCCTCACATCCTATACCCTCTCTCCTCCTCCCCACTGTCCCTAGCCTCCTCACCTCTCCTACCTCTTCCTCCCCACCTCCTATACCCTCTCTCCTCCCCCCCCACTGTCCCTAGCCTCCTCGTCTCTCCTACCTCTTCCTCCTCACCTCCTATACCCTCTCTCTCCTCCTCCCCACAGTCCCTAGCTTCCTCGCCTCTCCTACCTCTTCCTCCTCACCCCCTATACCCTCTCTCTCCTCCTCCCCACTGTCCCTAGCTTCCTCACCTCTCCTACCTCTTCCTCCTCACCTCCTATCCCCTCTCTCTCCTCCTCCCCACTGTCCCTAGCCTCCTCGCCTCTCCTACCTCTTCCTCCTCACCTCCTATACCCTCTCTCTCCTCCTCCCCACTGTCCCTAGCTTCCTCACCTCTCCTACCTCTTTCTCCTCACCTCCTATCCCCTTTCTCTCCTCCTTTCCACTGTCCCTAGCCTCCTCACCTCTCCTATCTCTTCCTCCTCACCTCCTATCCCCTCTCTCCTCCTCCCCACAGTCCCTACCCTCCTCACCTCCTCACCTCCTATCCCCTCTCTCTCCTCCTCCCCACTGTCCCTAGCCTCCTCACCTCCCATACCTCTTACTCCTCACCTCATATCCCCTCTCTCCCCCTTCCCAACAGTCTCTAGCCTCCTCACCTCTCTCACCTCTTCCTTCTCACCTCCTATACCCTCTCTCCTCCTCCTCACAGTCCCTAGCCTCCTCACCTCTCCTACCTCTTCCTCTTTAGCTCCTATCCTCTCTCTCTCCTCCTCCCCACTGTCCCTAGCCTCCTCACCTCCTATACCCTCTCTCCTCCTCCCCACTGTCCCTTGCCTCCTCACCTCATATCCCCTCTCTCCCCCTTCCCAACAGTCTCTAGCCTCCTCACCTCTCTTACCTCTTCCTTCTCACCTCCTATACCCTCTCTCTCCTCCTCCCCACTGTCCCTAGCCTCCTCACCTCTCCTACCTCTTCCTCCTCACATCCTATACCCTCTCTCCTCCTCCCCACTGTCCCTAGCCTCCTCACCTCTCCTACCTCTTCCTCCTCACCTCCTATACCCTCTCTCCTCCTCCCCACTGTCCCTAGCCTCCTCGCCTCTCCTACCTCTTCCTCCTCACCTCCTATACCCTCTCTCTCCTCCTCCCCACTGTCCCTAGCTTCCTCACCTCTCCTACCTCTTTCTCCTCACCTCCTATCCCCTTTCTCTCCTCCTTTCCACTGTCCCTAGCCTCCTCACCTCTCCTATCTCTTCCTCCTCACTTCCTATCCCCTCTCTCCTCCTCCCCACTGTCCCTAGCTTCCTCACCTCTCCTACCTCTTCCTCCTCACCTCCTACCCCCTCTCTCCTCCTCCCCACAGTCCCTACCCTTCTCACCTCTTCCTCCTCACCTCCTATCCCCTCTCTCTCCTCCTCCCCACTGTCCCTAGCCTCCTCACCTCCTATCCCCTCTCTCCTCCCCACAGTCCCTACCCTCCTCACCTCTTCCTCCTCACCTCCTATCCCCTCTCTCTCCTCCTCCCCACTGTCCCTAGCCTCCTCACCTCTCCTACCTCTTCCTCCTCACCTCCTATACCCTCTCTCCTCCCCCCCCACTGTCCCTAGCCTCCTCGTCTCTCCTACCTCTTCCTCCTCACCTCCTATACCCTCTCTCTCCTCCTCCCCACAGTCCCTAGCTTCCTCGCCTCTCCTACCTCTTCCTCCTCACCCCCTATACCCTCTCTCTCCTCCTCCCCACTGTCCCTAGCTTCCTCACCTCTCCTACCTCTTCCTCCTCACCTCCTATCCCCTCTCTCTCCTCCTCCCCACTGTCCCTAGCTTCCTCACCTCCCCTACCTCTTCCTCCTCACCTCATATCCCCTCTCTCCCCCTTCCCAACAGTCTCTAGCCTCCTCACCTCTCTTACCTCTTCCTTCTCACCTCCTATACCCTCTCTCCTCCTCCACACAGTCCCTAGCCTCCTCACCTCTCCTACCTCTTCCTCTTTACCTCCTATCCCCTCTCTCTCCTCCTCCCCACTGTCCCTAGCCTCCTCACCTCTCCTACCTCTTTCTCCTCACATCCTATACCCTCTCTCCTCCTCCCCACTGTCCCTAGCCTCCTCACCTCTCCTACCTCTTCCTCCTCACCTCCTATACCCTCTCTCTCCTCCTCCCCACTGTCCCTAGCCTCCTCACCTCTCCTACCTCTTTCTCCTCACATCCTATACCCTCTCTCCTCCTCCCCACTGTCCCTAGCCTCCTCACCTCTCCTACCTCTTCCTCCCCACCTCCTATACCCTCTCTCCTCCCCCCCCACTGTCCCTAGCCTCCTCGTCTCTCCTACCTCTTCCTCCTCACCTCCTATACCCTCTCTCTCCTCCTCCCCACAGTCCCTAGCTTCCTCGCCTCTCCTACCTCTTCCTCCTCACCCCCTATACCCTCTCTCTCCTCCTCCCCACTGTCCCTAGCTTCCTCACCTCTCCTACCTCTTCCTCCTCACCTCCTATCCCCTCTCTCTCCTCCTCCCCACTGTCCCTAGCCTCCTCACCTCCCATACCTCTTACTCCTCACCTCATATCCCCTCTCTCCCCCTTCCCAACAGTCTCTAGCCTCCTCACCTCTCTTACCTCTTCCTTCTCACCTCCTATACCCTCTCTCCTCCTCCTCACAGTCCCTAGCCTCCTCACCTCTCCTACCTCTTCCTCTTTAGCTCCTATCCTCTCTCTCTCCTCCTCCCCACTGTCCCTAGCCTCCTCACCTCCTATACCCTCTCTCCTCCTCCCCACTGTCCCTTGCCTCCTCACCTCTCTTACCTCTTCCTCCTCACTTCCTATCCCCTCTCTCTCCTCCTCCCCACTGTCCCTAGCCTCCTCACCTCATATCCCCTCTCTCCCCCTTCCCAACAGTCTCTAGCCTCCTCACCTCTCTTACCTCTTCCTTCTCACCTCCTATACCCTCTCTCTCCTCCCCACTGTCCCTAGCCTCCTCACCTCTCCTACCTCTTCCTCCTCACATCCTATACCCTCTCTCCTCCTCCCCACTGTCCCTAGCCTCCTCACCTCTCCTACCTCTTCCTCCTCACCTCCTATACCCTCTATCCTCCTCCCCACTGTCCCTAGCCTCCTCGCCTCTCCTACCTCTTCCTCCTCACCTCCTATACCCTCTCTCTCCTCCTCCCCACTGTCCCTAGCTTCCTCACCTCTCCTACCTCTTTCTCCTCACCTCCTATCCCCTTTCTCTCCTCCTTTCCACTGTCCCTAGCCTCCTCACCTCTCCTATCTCTTCCTCCTCACCTCCTATCCCCTCTCTCCTCCTCCCTACTGTCCCTAGCTTCCTCACCTCTCCTACCTCTTCCTCCTCACCTCCTACCCCCTCTCTCCTCCTCCCCACAGTCCCTACCCTTCTCTCCTCTTCCTCCTCACCTCCTATCCCCTCTCTCTCCTCCTCCCCACTGTCCCTAGCCTCCTCACCTCATATCCCCTCTCTCCTCCCCACAGTCCCTACCCTCCTCACCTCTTCCTCCTCACCTCCTATCCCCTCTCTCTCCTCCTCCCCACTGTCCCTAGCCTCCTCACCTCTCCTACCTCTTCCTCCTCACCTCCTATACCCTCTCTCCTCCCCCCCCACTGTCCCTAGCCTCCTCGTCTCTCCTACCTCTTCCTCCTCACCTCCTATACCCTCTCTCCTCCTCCCCACTGTCCCTAGCCTCCTCGCCTCTCCTACCTCTTCCTCCTCACCTCCTATACCCTCTCTCTCCTCCTCCCCACTGTCCCTAGCTTCCTCACCTCCTACCTCTTCCTCCTCACCTACTATCCCCTCTCTCTCCTCCTATCCCCTCTCTCTCCTCCTCCCCACTGTCCCTAGCCTCCTCACCTCTCCTACCTCTTCCTCCTCACCTCCTATACCCTCTCTCCTCCTCCCCACTGTCCCTAGCCTCATCACCTCTCCGACCTCTTCCTCCTCACTTCCTATACCCTCTCTCTCCTCCTCCCCACTGTCCCTAGCTTCCTCACCTCCCCTACCTCTTCCTCCTAACCTCCTATCCCCTCTCTCTCCTCCTCCCCACTGTCCCTAGCCTCCTCGCCTCTCCTACCTCTTCCTCCTCACCTCCTATCCCCTCTCTCTACTCCTACCCTCTGTCCTTAGCCTCCTCACCTCTCCTACCTCTTCCTCCTCACCTCCTATACCCTCTCTCCTCCTCCCCACTGTCCCTAGCCTACTCACCTATCCTACCTCTTCCTCCTCACCTCCTATACCCTCTCTCTCCTCCTCCCCACTGTCCCTAGCTTCCTCACCTCCTACCTCTTCCTCCTCACCTACTATCCCCTCTCTCTCCTCCTCCCCACTGTCCTTAGCTTCCTCACCTCTCCTACCTCTTCCTTCTCACCTCCTATCCCCTCTCTCTCCTCCTCCCCACTGTCCCTAGCCTCCTCACCTCTCCTACCTCTTCCTCCTCACCTCCTATCCCCTCTCTCCTCCTCCCCACAGTCCCTACCCTTCTCACCTCTTCCTCCTCACCTCCTATCCCCTCTCTCCTCCTCCCCACAGTCCCTACCCTCCTCACCTCTTCCTCCTCACCTCCTATCCCCTCTCTCTCCTCCTCCCCACTGTCCCTAGCCTCCTCACCTCTCCTACCTCTTCCTCCTCACCTCCTATACCCTCTCTCCTCCTCCCCACTGTCCCTAGCCTCCTCGTCTCTCCTACCTCTTCCTCCTCACCTCCTATACCCTCTCTCTCTTCCTCCCCACAGTCCCTAGCTTCCTCGCCTCTTCCTTCTCACCTCCTATACCCTCTCTCTCCTCCTCCCCACTGTCCCTAGCTTCCTCACCTCTCCTACCTCTTCCTCCTCACCTCCTATCCCCTCTCTCTCCTCTTCCCCACTGTCCCTAGCTTCCTCACCTCTCCTACCTCTTCCTCCTCACCTCCTATCCCCTCTCTCTCCTCCTCCCCACTGTCCCTAGCCTCCTCACCTCTCCTACCTCTTCCTCCTCACCTCCTATCCCCTCTCTCCTCCTCCCCACAGTCCCTACCCTCCTCACCTCCTCACCTCCTATCCCCTCTCTCTCCTCCTCCCCACTGTCCCTAGCCTCCTCACCTCCCATACCTCTTACTCCTCACCTCATATCCCCTCTCTCCCCCTTCCCAACAGTCTCTAGCCTCCTCACCTCTCTTACCTCTTCCTTCTCACCTCCTATACCCTCTCTCCTCCTCCTCACAGTCCCTAGCCTCCTCACCTCTCCTACCTCTTCCTCTTTAGCTCCTATCCTCTCTCTCTCCTCCTCCCCACTGTCCCTTGCCTCCTCACCTCATATCCCCTCTCTCCCCCTTCCCAACAGTCTCTAGCCTCCTCACCTCTCTTACCTCTTCCTTCTCACCTCCTATACCCTCTCTCTCCTCCTCCCCACTGTCCCTAGCCTCCTCACCTCTCCTACCTCTTCCTCCTCACATCCTATACCCTCTCTCCTCCTCCCCACTGTCCCTAGCCTCCTCACCTCTCCTACCTCTTCCTCCTCACCTCCTATACCCTCTCTCCTCCTCCCCACTGTCCCTAGCCTCCTCGCCTCTCCTACCTCTTCCTCCTCACCTCCTATACCCTCTCTCTCCTCCTCCCCACTGTCCCTAGCTTCCTCACCTCTCCTACCTCTTTCTCCTCACCTCCTATCCCCTTTCTCTCCTCCTTTCCACTGTCCCTAGCCTCCTCACCTCTCCTATCTCTTCCTCCTCACTTCCTATCCCCTCTCTCCTCCTCCCCACTGTCCCTAGCTTCCTCACCTCTCCTACCTCTTCCTCCTCACCTCCTACCCCCTCTCTCCTCCTCCCCACAGTCCCTACCCTTCTCACCTCTTCCTCCTCACCTCCTATCCCCTCTCTCTCCTCCTCCCCACTGTCCCTAGCCTCCTCACCTCTCCTACCTCTTCCTCCTCACCTCCTATACCCTCTCTCCTCCCCCCCCACTGTCCCTAGCCTCCTCGTCTCTCCTACCTCTTCCTCCTCACCTCCTATACCCTCTCTCTCCTCCTCCCCACAGTCCCTAGCTTCCTCGCCTCTCCTACCTCTTCCTCCTCACCCCCTATACCCTCTCTCTCCTCCTCCCCACTGTCCCTAGCTTCCTCACCTCTCCTACCTCTTCCTCCTCACCTCCTATCCCCTCTCTCTCCTCCTCCCCACTGTCCCTAGCTTCCTCACCTCCCCTACCTCTTCCTCCTCACCTCATATCCCCTCTCTCCCCCTTCCCAACAGTCTCTAGCCTCCTCACCTCTCTTACCTCTTCCTTCTCACCTCCTATACCCTCTCTCCTCCTCCACACAGTCCCTAGCCTCCTCACCTCTCCTACCTCTTCCTCTTTACCTCCTATCCCCTCTCTCTCCACGTCCCCACTGTCCCTTGCCTCCTCACCTCTCCTACCTCTTTCTCCTCACATCCTATACCCTCTCTCCTCCTCCCCACTGTCCCTAGCCTCTTCACTTCTCCTACCTCTTCCTCCTCACCTCCTATACCCTCTCTCTCCTCCTCCCCACTGTCCCTAGCTTCCTCACCTCTCCTACCTCTTTCTCCTCACCTCCTATCCCCTTTCTCTCCTCCTTTCCACTGTCCCTAGCCTCCTCACCTCTCCTATCTCTTCCTCCTCACCTCCTATCCCCTCTCTCCTCCACCCCACTGTCCCTAGCTTCCTCACCTCTCCTACCTCTTCCTCCTCACCTCCTATCCCCTCTCTCCTCCTCCCCACAGTCCCTAGCCTCTTCACCTCTCTTATCTCTTCCTCCTCACCTCCTATGCCCTCTTTCTCCTCCTCCCCACTGTCCCTAGCCTCCTCACCTCTCCTACCTCTTCCTCCTCACCTCCTATCCCCTCTTTCTACTCCTCCCCACTGTCCCTAGCCTCCTCACCTCTCTTACCTCTTCCTCCTCACCTCCTATGCCCTCTTTCTCCTCCTCCCCACTGTCCCTAGCCTCCTCACCTCTCCTACCTCTTCCTCCTCACCTCCTATCCCCTCTCCTCCTCCTCCCCACTGTCCCTAGCCTCCTCACCTCCTATACCCTCTTTCCTCCTCCCCACTGTCCCTAGCCTCCTCACCTCTCTTACCTCTTCCTCCTCACCTCCTATCCCCTCTCTCTCCTCCTCCCCACTGTCCCTAGCCCCCACACCTCTCCTACCTCTTCCTACTGACCTCCAATCCCCTCTCTCCTCCTCCCCACTGTCCCTAGCCTCCTTACCTCTCCTACCTCTTCCTCATCACCTCTCTCTCCTCCTCCCCACTGTCCCTAGCCTCACCTCTCCTACCTCTTCCTCCTCACCTCCTATGCCCTCTTTCTACTCCTCCCCACTGTCCCTAGCCTCCTCACCTCTCTTACCTCTTCCTCCTCACCTCCTATGCCCTCTTTCTCCTCCTCCCCACTGTCCCTAGCCTCCTCACATCTCCTACCTCTTCCTCCTCACCTCCTATCCCCTCTCTCTCCTCCTCCCCACTGTCCCTAGCCTCCTCACCTCCTATACCCTCTCTCCTCCTCCCCACTGTCCCTTGCCTCCTCACCTCTCTTACCTCTTCCTCCTCACTTCCTATCCCCTCTCTCTCCTCCTCCCCACTGTACCTAGCCTCCTCACCTCTCACCATCCTGACGAACAAAGAAAAGACAGTAAAGACAAAACAACATACAACTACACTCTCAAACCAAGCACAGGAGAAATACAGAAAACCCCAAAAAAACAATCACCCAAAAAAAAAAAAAAAACACACAGACGATGAGACAAACAAGGGCAGGTAAAGCAAATAAGACAGAAAAATCCCCACCAAACTCACTTTCCACACTCCTTAACACAAAATCTCCTCTCTTCTGCTCTTTCACCTGCTATCTCTAAACTCCTGAAATCCCTATCAACTCAAATAAGAAAGTAGCCTGCCTTTTATAATTCTAGAGAGGTCTAAATCGCACAGGTTTTGCATGTAAAACTTGCAACCAATCAGAAATGAGTATTGGTTTGAAAATTGTGATTTTACAACTAAACACGAGTGATTTCAGAGTTTGTTAAAATCGCTGCAACTCGCTCAAGATTGACAGCGATTTCTTATTAGAGACTACAAATTGCTAGTTAATACATATGGCGACTTGGGGGCTGAAATCGCTGGTGATCTCTAGCGATTTGCGCTTTTAGATCGCTGCAAAATTTACAGCTTGATACATTTCTTCCCTGGTATTTGGTGTTGTGTTGTGTTAGTTTGGTGGTGAAGGCTTTGGAGTCTCTGTGACAGGATGGTACCCAGTGCTACGATTACTCCTCCTGTACCTTGTATCTAGGGTTAGTGTGTGTCGGTTATCCTGGGTTCTTATACACTTGGTTTGTATAGTGGTTATATTGGAAAATAGAGCCCTATTTGTGGCTTTGTTGTCAATATAATCTGCGGTCAGTGCTAGGTGGATGAAACCAACAGGTTGTGTGTCCCTTTGGGGTGACAACGTTATACCACTGTGCCTCACAGAATGGCCAGTTTATAATGACGTGTAAACAACAGTATAAGGTCTTTATAATGTGTTCAGGTTTTATATATAAGATCAGTTACATAACACAACAGCCAAGCTCCTGAAACAGATGATGCAGCCACAGTACATAAGAATGATGTTACGTTCAGTATAAGTATCTGCAATGATCATGGGTTAGTCTACTTAAAGATTATGGACAAGTCTCTGATGTACGGTTTATGTTTATCTCTGTAGTTAGTCACAATGTGATGAACACACTTTGTGTTGATACCTTGTTGTTGGTGCACTTACATGTCCGTCACAGGGGGCTGCAGCTCCCGTTCTCATGTGAACTCCGATCCCTAGTTAAGCTGTAAAGTCGCTCTGTCTTCCCTCCTGAAGTGTAGGTCCTTGAATGAGACTCATTCCCTGAGGAAGTCACCAAGCAGTGATGTAACATTGTGAGACTCATGTTGGATGGTGCAGATTATCAGTACAATCTCAGAGCTGTTCTAAAAAGCAGCCGTCTCAGATGCCCCGTCCACTGGAAGTCCTAAATTATAGCGAGGTCCATCATCAGAACATATCATGCAGTAGGGTCCAGCACCCACAACAGATGTGTCTCCACACTGGCTGATCTGCTGGTGTTTCCACCTCTACATGTTACACACATTATGTGACACTACATTACTGCACTTGCCCTACACTTACTGCCCCCCCTCCCCCGTTCAGCCTCTCTAAGCATCCAGGGGTGTAAGTGTAACATGTGTCTCAGTCTACATAGGGACTTAGAGCTAGATTTACTAAGCTGCGTGTTTGAAAAAGTGGGGATGTTGCCTATAGCAACCAATCAGATTCTAGCTATAATTTTGTAGAAGGTACTAAATAAATGAAAGCTAGAATCTGATTAGTTGCTATAGGCAACATCCCCACTTTTTCAAACACACAGCTTAGTCTTACACATTTCTTGTGTACATAAATATAGTAATACGTATTTTAAGAAAATGCTCTTACATCCAGCTCTCCATGAGTCCCTCAATGTTTCATATTTCAATATCTTACACATCTCCTCCTATGATGTTTATAATAATTATTATATTTATTCCTAGACCATTGAGCTGTGAGGAACCAAAGAATCTATAACTAGAAGTCAACTGAAGGTGAAACCTGTTCTGTGTAAATCACTGATTCCCCGAGGATGGACAAGGACAGGAGTGAGAGGATATTAAATCTCACCCTGGAGATAATCTACCTGGTGACTGGAGAGGTGAGGGATTCTGGGAATGTCACAGTGACATCATTCTTACTGCTATAAATAAAACAGGGACATGACTGGAGAGGTGAGGGATTCTGGGAATGGCTCAGTGACATCATTCTTACTGCTATAAATAAAACAGGGACATGATTGGAGAGGTGAGGGATTCTGGGAATGTCACAGTGACATCATTCTTACTGCTATAAATAAAAGAGGGACATGACTGGAGAAGTGAGGGATTCTGGGAATGTCACAGTGACATCATTCTTACTGCTATAAATAAAACGGACATGACTGGAGAGGTGAGGGATTCTGGGAATGTCACAGTGACATCATTCTTAATGCTATAAAAAAAAAAAAACAGGGACATGACTGGAGAGGTGCTGTTGACCCTGTAAGGTCTACTGTTTGTAATATGTGCGGCGCCATGGAAATCTTGTGGCGCCTTATAAATAAAGGTTAATAATAAAGAATGTTTAATTCTTTGGTGGTTTTTATTTTATAGTTTATCCTTCCCATGATCCTCTCCTCTCTGGCTCACAGGGTGGTGTCCATTCTCACTTTGGTACTTTCTGCTCTGCCTCAGTCACCTGAACAGCTGTAAATGAGCAGCAGGTAGACTGTCTCAGATAGAAGTATCAGTCCCACAATCTTCACAGATGTTGGGATATATTACATTGGCCGCAGTATGTTGGTTTTTTTCTGTCACTAACTGATACTTTTCTAACTGAGTTTTACAATTCTGGGATGATTTCCATTTTCTGGAGTTTTTATTAAAGGTGCAAGAGATACAAGAAATGTTTATTTTTCAAATATAGCCCCTGCCTTAGCTGTAACTGTTTCCTATATGCACTGACCATTAGAGTGTATATATCACTTATCTCTCCTACCATCTTTCAAAGGTCGGCCATTCTGAGCCCCCACTTTAAACTCCTCTTACTGTTTGCACTGATTTATCCAAGCATATGATAGATCCATGGGGGCCGGCTGTAGATAGAGGACTCAGATAGGTGGGCTCACTGAAGATGTCCGGAGCTGCAGGAGGGTGGGGTGCGGCATATCGATGCTGAATACCCCGACAACACTTACCCCGACATGATGATTCCGAAGGGCTTCTTACCGACAATCCACGTTCACGACTACTGTTGAAGCGACTTGAACCAATCACGAAGAAGTAATAAGCTGGCTCCCCTTCATGACGTCATTCACCATGGCGAGGGGAATATCGCTGCTGTAAATGGTGTAATGTAAGTATGCGCCTATGTACAATGCAGAAGGCTTTGTAAACTGCATTGTACATAGGCGCATACTTACATTGCCCCATTAACAGCAGCGATAATCCCGTCGCCATGGTGAATGACTTCATGGACGGGAGCCGTCTTATTACTTCTTCGTGATTGGTTCAAGTCGCTTTCAACAGTAGTGATCATCGGTAAGGAGCCCTTCGAAATCATCATGTCGGGGTAAGTGTTGTCGGGGTATTCAGCATCGATACCACCGCTGCAGGAGAGGTAAATGCTATATACACTCCAAATTCCTGTATATAGGAAATAGTTTATATAGGATTTGGTCGTAAAGATAAAATAGAACATTATTGTTTATTTTCCACAATTAACCCCAGGGGCAAACGCAGTATTTGTAGAGGGGGGTTTCCACACCATGTCGCCAGTGGACGTGACCAGCATGCATGGGGGCATGGCTATAATTTTAGACAGTGCTTGGCTGCTTTCCAACTCTTCCTATCCCCATAATATACATTGGCAGTGCTCTGTGCACTACTGTTAGGTGCACGCAGCTCTCCCTTGTCAAGCAGAGCTGTGTGAAGCGGGAGCAGGGTCCAGCCACCTCAGTTATACAGTGCCCCAGTCTTGGAGGAGGGTTTTCAGGCACTATAACACACCTCCCCCCCCCCCCCCCCCTTTGGTTTGCCTATGAACCCCTAAATAAAATTCCAAATATGTGGATTTTTATTCACCTGGATATCTCTCTCCATACACAGGATTACACATCAGTGATAAAGAGACCAGGTGAGTGTGTGACACCCAGGAGCTGCCCCTGTGTGTCAGGAGGATTGAGCAGAACCCAGAGCCCCATCACGGTGCCTGAACCTCACTCACTGACACGTGAGGGAAACAATGACCAGAAGATCCTGGAACTGACCAACAAGATCATTCAGCTGGTGACTGGAGAGGTGACTGCTGGGAATGGGATATTATACAGTAACATTAGGGGATGTGTCTGGATGATGACTGTGTCATGGTATATGTCAGGTTCCTATAAAGTGTCAGGATGAGTGGGAGAAATTAGAAGGACCCAACTGTCTGTACGAGGATGTGAAGATGGAGAATCACCGGCCCCTCACATCACTGGGTAAGAGGAGACTTTCATTTATTGTAAAAGGAGAGCGCAGTGTTAAGGGCCATCTAGATACACTAATCATCTGATAATCACATATAAGCAATGTACTCAGTCACTGTGTGTTCCCTACAGATGGATCTAGTAACAGAAATACCCCAGAGAGATATCTTCATCCTTATTCACAGGATTGTAGAGAGGAAAATCCTAGGATCCCACAGGAGTATCAGGTAAATTTTAGGGTCTCCCCAAATCCCAAAATTGCTTTTAATTATACATTCTGTAAAATAGCTGTATGGATCTAACACAGATATTCTTTTGTTTTATATGATTTTATGATATTTCTATTTTGTGGGTTATTTAGGATGATGTCCTGACTGATATTAAAGTAGAAATTACAGAGGGAGAGGAAGAGTCGTATGTGAGGGGTGATCAGCAGTGTAAGGAGGAGGAAATCACTACAGATACCAGCACAGGTGAGTAATAAACACTTATTACAGAAAAGAGTCAGTGTTTCAGGTTGAATGAGGTTCTTTCGGTTTCAAAGAGTTAATGACTCATGAATGCAAGATTTATTGTGACGTTTACCTTTATTTTTAAGATAAACATAACATAAAAGAAAAAGTAAATCAAATATTTAGCTTCCAATATGTTTGACTAACAGTCAATTTCCAGGACCCCACTTTCACATGAAATCTGGAAAAACAATAGGCACCTTTCTTCATCAAGGTCCAGTCATGAGGCAAGGGTCTCTCTGGCTGCATTCCAGTGTTATACTCAGAGTACAAAGGGTCTTGGAATCAACTTACATATAAGGGTATGAATATATTTTCAGACTTGCTGTTGGTACATTACTGATAAGAAAGAATATATTCTCGCTCATGTGCAGAAGCATCTGAGACACCGCCCTGGTATATGTGGAGATGTCTCGGCCCAGCCTTTCATCAGAGAAGCATTTTACAATACACGCAGAAAAGTATGAATACAACAAAAATAGACCTGAATGGCCATTTTGATAGACCTGTCACAGTCACATACTCAGCTTATTTAGTAAATATATCAGTCATATATCCTACACCTTCATCTGTCAGTAATAACTAATGAGGATAAAGTATCTGCCCAATGGGACAGTCAGGAGCCATCAGCCCCTATTAGACT
Organism: Mixophyes fleayi; assembly: GCF_038048845.1. Lineage (NCBI taxonomy): Eukaryota > Metazoa > Chordata > Amphibia > Anura > Limnodynastidae > Mixophyes > Mixophyes fleayi. The sequence continues at coordinate 53,078,680 of NC_134405.1, read as the reverse complement.
CCTGTTCTCCTCCTCACATCATATCTAGGGGCGCACCCAGGGGGGGTTTCCTAGTCCCCAGAAACCCATGTACTACCTGGGATGCTGTATGATTACAGTGGGTTGCCCCTCTCCCGGGACCAGCCACTATTACTTGTAGCTTGGGAGGATCGTCTCCCAGTCAGTCCCCTGCTGTGTGAGCACAGCTCTCTGCCGGCAGTTTGGCCCTGCCCCTTCCTCCCACACAGCCAGCATGGGTGTAATGCAGGAGCCAGCAGCAGAAGGTAAGAATGTGTGTGTATAACAGCTTACATGTATGTGTGTTTGATCCTGTGTGTGTGTGTTTGTGTATGTGTGAGTCTGTGTATATGGCAGTTTACATATCTGTGTTTGTGTGAGTCTGTGTTTATCTGTGTATATGACAGCTTACATGTCTGTGTTTGATCCTGTCTGTGTTTATCTGTGCTTATCTGTGTATATGGCAGTTTACATGTCTGTGTGTTTGATCCTGTGTTTGTTTGTGTATGTGTGTGTCTGTGCTTAACTGTGTATGTAGCAGTTTACATGTCTACGTGTTTGTGTACATGTGAGTCTGTGCTTGTCTGTGTATGGGACAATTTACATGTCTGTGTGTTTGACCCGATGTGTTTTTGTAGCCTCGCCCCTACACATTCTGGCCACGCCCACTGGTATTGTGGCGTGGAAACCCCTCTCATCGAATCCTGCGTTTGCCCCTGATATCATTGTGTGCTACCAGCCCAGAGATCTGACCAGTCTCCTCCTCACATCATATCATTTTGTGCTACCAGCCTAGAGATCTGACCAGTCTCCTCCTCACATCATATCATTGTGTGCTACCAGCCCAGAGATCTGACCAGTCTCCTCCTCACATCATATCATTGTGAGCTACCAGCCCAGAGATCTGACCAGTCTCCTCCTAACATCATATCATTGTGTGCTACCAGCCCAGAGATCTGACCTGTCTCCTCACATCATATCATTGTGTGCTACCAGCCCAGAGATCTGACCAGTCTCCTCACATCATATCATTGTGTGCTACCAGCCCAGACATCTGACCAGTCTCCTCCTCACATCATATCATTGTGTGCTACCAGCCCAGACATCTGACCAGTCTCCTCACACTGTCTGGTGTAGCTCATGGGATGTCAGAGTGAAAAGACACCATGAATTTACTCATTAACATCCTGTATAGTAGATCCTGGGATACTATCCATAATCCTCTCTCTATTACCACGTGTCCTTACTCATTTATCTTCCCTGTGTAATAATCCAGAAATATTCTATCCTCGGCTATATAGTAGCAATGTAATGCTAATGGAAAATATGAGATTATCCCCCTTCCACTAAGATCACATACACTCCATCACAAAGTACACTAAACACAAATTCCACCTTCTGACACACAGAACTATAACCACACACCCATAATTGTACAATCTACGTGCTTGGATGCTCTTCATCTGCGGAGCTTAGTCTGTACCCAGCTCTGCCCTTATACTTTACTTTGTACTGTTGCCCATCTGTGTCCTTCTCCGTTCTCCTACTCTGTCCTGATGCTCTCCTCTGCTCTGTACAATGGTGTAAGGCCTAAGAGTAGTGTAAACCCATATCCAGGACTCACTGCTGATTTAACCTACGTCTACTCCACTTATGAGGCTCCAGTGTTTGTATATGAGGACAGTGTCTAGTTAGAAAATGTCCCTGGCTAATGAGGCTTCTTGGCTAATGAGTCTTCCTGTCTTAGGATACTGGCTGGGCAGTGTGTAAAGTCTAAAATTAAAATAAAAAAATATACAAAGCTGAGGACAAAAACGCCACTACTTCTACAACATATAGATACTATGGGCCTGATTTAGTCTGAGGGAATTTAGACTTAACTCATAAATGTAAATTACATCCCGTAATTTAAACAGTATTCCAATTCACAAAAATCTTTAGATCGTGCAACTCAGAATACTGTGCAAATTGTACAAACACACCTCTTTATCTGCCTTATGGGCCGGCGTGCATGATACACTTAAGTGTATCGGTCACAGCGACCCTGTAAGTCAGAATAATGAATAAAAAAATGAATGTAAAAAAAATATTGTGCTTCTTCCCCCACAAACAGCACTCGGGTTGGATAAGCTGTTTGGGAGGGGGTCCAAATCTTTTTTTTAAATGTAATCATTTTTTTTATTTTTTTTTTAACACAAGGTCTGCATAAAGCACCCGCAACAGATCCGTCTCCTAAAGACCTATTTGCGGCTTGCTTTCAGCTCCATATTGCATGTAAAGTGCTTGAACACACCTTTACATTGCTAGGTTCACCCACTAACTTCCCCCTTCCACCTCTCTAACCGCAGAGAGGTACAAGGAGGAGATCCGTCTCAGTCAGAATACAAGCTGAGACGGATCCTTGGCTAAAAGTGCTGTTTGCACTGATTAGTTGGAATTGCGTCCAACTCTAAATCAGGCCCTATATGTTTTATAATTAAAGAACATAATTTATTGGCACCATCATATACATTTCTTATTATACAATAACCAGTTGCTGTTTGGTGCACCAATTAAGGTAACAATAAAACCACACACAATGGCTAAGTAAATGCAGAACTTGTTTGTGGTTATTACAGTGTGTAAAGTCTGCATTTTGGCTGGAGTTGATGAATCTGGATGTGATCTGTGTGTCACTGTGGCTGGGTCTATGCATTGTGCTTGGTGCAGTTTTATAATCATCATGAAGTGTTTGTAGTTTGCAAATTAAAATTAACCATCTGAACATTTCAACTTACTCATAGTATGGAAATGTTGGGCATTTTAATGTTAATTTAAAATTAGATGTTTGTTTCCATACATTTATTCTGTTTTCAGCAGATGGATGCAAACACAGGAATATCACAGAAGGAAAATTCATTGTTTCAACAGATTGTGAAATAGAAGATAACATCACACAAGATTTTCCAGGAGGAAACCCCATTGCCCTAAATATACATCCAATACTTCACAGAGCAGCTAAATCATCTGATCCCTCTGATCATGAGGAATATTTTCCTGATAACCAAAGCTTTACAGTTACATTATCTCTTCATAAAAAGCAGATCACGCACAGACGTACGAAACCATTTCCATGTTCTGAGTGTGGGAAATGTTTTACACGAAAATCAAATCTTTTTGAACATCATAGAACTCACACAGGTGAGAAACCATTTTCCTGCTCTGAGTGTGGGAAATATTTTGCAGGTAAATCATCTCTTGTTCAACATCAAAAAATTCACACAGGTGAGAAGCCAGTGCCATGTACTCAGTGTGATAAATTGTTTATAAGCAAATCAAAACTTATTAGACATCAGAGAACTCACACAGGTGAGAAACCATTTCCTTGCTCTGAGTGTGGGAAATATTTTGCAGCTAAATCATCTCTTGTTGAACATCAGAAAACGCACACAGGTGATAAACCATTGCCATGTTCTGAGTGTGGGAAATGTTTTATAAACAAATCAAAACTTATTAGACATCAAAGAACTCACAAAGGTGAGAAACCATTTCCTTGCTCTGAGTGTGGGAAATATTTTGCAGCTAAATCATCTCTTGTTGAACATCGGAGAACTCACACAGGTGAGAAACCATTTCCATGTTCTGAGTGTGGGAAATGTTTTGCACAGAAAGCAGAAATGATTAGACATCACAGAACTCACACAGGTGAAAAACCATTTTCATGTTCTGAGTGTGGGAAATGTTTTACACGAAAATTATATCTTTTTGAACATCAGAGAACTCACACTGGTGAGAAACCATTTTCTTGCTCTGAGTGTGGGAAATATTTTGCAGGTAAATCATCTCTTGTTCAACATCAAAAAATTCACACAGGTGATAAGCCATTGCCATGTACTGAGTGTGGGAAATGTTTTATAAACAAAGCAAAACTTATTAGACATCAAAGAACTCACACAGGTGAGAAACCATTTCCTTGCTCTGAGTGTGGGAAATATTTTGCAGGTAAATCATCTCTTGTTGAACATCAGAAAACTCACACAGGTGATAAGCCATTGCCATGTACTGAGTGTGGGAAATGTTTTATAAACAAATCAAAACTTATTAGACATCAAAGAACTCACACAGGTGAGAAACCATTTCCTTGCTCTGAGTGTGGGAAATATTTTGCAGCTAAATCATCTCTTGTTGAACATCACAGAAATCACACAGGTGAAAAACCATTTTCATGTTCTGAGTGTGGGAAATGTTTTACACAGAAATCAAATCTTATTGAACATCATAGAACTCACACAGGTGAGAAACCATTTTCTTGCTCTGAGTGTGGGAAATATTTTGCAGGTAAATCATCTCTTGTTCAACATCAGAAAATTCACACAGGACAAAAGCAATTGGATATGAAACAAGGTTGCTGCGATACTCCAAATTTTGTGAAATCAGTTGATTAAAATAGATGATATAGCAGTACATAGCTTGGCGCTCAAAACAGTCCAAACATTTACTGACCCAGGTGCTCACCTCAAGTCGGATGCAAATCATGCTGAATAAAAAGGGCGGCATTCAAGGATTTGAGCCAGAGATAAAGTGTCAAAAATTAAGTTTAATCCATAATGTACAATGTTTCAGTTAATCCAAAACTTTCATCAGTGATAGCATACTCAACATTGAATTTAATAAGGTAATATATAGACGTGTGTTACTCATCCAGGTGCAAGAGTTTAGCGTGAATATCCGTCATTTCACGTTAGCAGTTAGCGTGCTGGGGAAATCCGGAAACTAAACTATGACAACCAGTGAAACCCAATAGGGAAGAGAGGAAAGCGCATGTGTTTAATCTCTGGAAGAGTCCCGTGCATGTTAAGGAGTCAGCGATCAAGAAGCTGAGAGATCAAGTGTGCATATAAGTAATCCCTTTATTTGCAGCTTGTAACAATGTAAAGATAAAGAAATTTATTCAAATAAGTTAATACAGAAATTAGAGTTTGCACAGCTAAAGGTTGTGGATACACAAATAAATTGATAAGATTGGATAATACTTATATTTGGGAAGATCCTTTATCCCTTCTTCAAGCCAAGAAAAGGTTCCAGTCACAATATTCAGTTAGAATGGTGCATGGAAAAAGAAGAAAATATGTAGACATAGCATCATTTTGTAATATCATAACAATCCTTTTGTATGTGTTCAGGTGAATAATTTCTGAATTTTTGTTAACACAAGGTTTTTTCGATATGGAGATTGTGTAGGATATAAAACCATTAAGAACAAAAAATTACACAATTTACCCACAATGGCATTACATATAAAATTGATCAATTCATTACATGTAATACAAAAAATCTTATATATATATATATATATATATATATATATATATATATATATATATATATATTAGAATGTTGTTGCAGATGATTATATGTAGGGAAAACATCTAGACCACTGGAAGAAAGAATATCAGAACATTTATATAATATTAAAACAGGAAAAGACACATTCTGTAAACAAATCCATAATTGCTCTACAAAGATTTTTGTGGCATACAAGTGGTCAATCAGTTGGAAACAGAAATTTAGAAAAAATATTTGTGACGTGAGAAATAACGGATGTATAAATTAAATGCTCTTGTCCCTTATGGTCTAAATAAGGAGTTTGAACCAAAATGGTTTTAAAGCTGATTATGTTGCCTTGTTGTATTTTTTTCCCTTTTCAGATGTAGGATCATAATTCCTGGAAATTTACAGCAATTATTATTAATATTATTGTGAAATAAACATAATTCATTGTAATCTCATGATACCTTGTACATTGTAATTTCTATTATATGCACATAAGAGATCTAAATTATTTAAATAACATTTACATGTCCCTGTATGTACTTTTATTTTTGTATTTTTACTTTTTTTATTTTTTCTTTCATGTTTTTCTAATGGAAGACCATTTATAATATGTTCAACATAACAGCCTTGTAATAATATGTTTTTATTATAATGCAAAAGTCTAACTACCATTGACTCTGTTTTGCATAATACTGTATAGTTAAGTTGATTACCGATGTGGGACACAGAAGAACTGTCTATAATATAAAAGGAGCAATGAATAAAGTTTAATGAAATTTCTGACCATTTCCGGTGAAAAAACAAAGCTGAACCGCAACCTGGAAGTGACTATACCGAGGCATGGAACACAAGTAGTGTTCCCACGCGATTTCAAATGTTAAAATTAATGTATACAAAAATCTTTGCGGACCATCTTTAAAGGATTTTTCATCTATGTGTAAAGAAATCTTTATTTATATTTTTCTAAAGTAGATATATCAGGGGGTGTCTTCCCCTAACAAAAGACACAATAGCATCTATTTCCCTTAGGAAGGGGCGCACTTTGTAAAAGGGCGGGGGGACAATAAGGAGAAAATGGTAATCTTACTGAATATGAGGAAAATACAATGAATAGAAGGCTGCTTATTAGATGATCCAAAGGAGACCAGATGAATAAAGATGATTGCTTGAAAGCCACAGTTGTTCTAATAATGTATACACACTCGGGAAATATTTCTCAACACATGTTACCAGTAACAAGCAATTACATATATTTTATATATCATAAAAACAAATTCAATAAGCTCAAATGAATATTCAAATTAATTCATGTATGAATGAGTTAATGCACAGACAAATATAGAACTCCAAGAGTTAACATTTATCGAACTCGTGTTTTAGTGTTCTCAATCCTGTGAATCCTGTGTGTCTTCTATGTGCCTTCTCTAACGTTCCACTCCCCAATTTGAATACCATAAAGGAGAGAGAGGGGCACCTTAGTGAAGTTCTGTTAGATACTTTAACCGTAAAATAGGGATTAAAAACACATTGTACAATGAATAAAAATTCCTTGAAAGGTTTCTTTCATTAACAGCCCTCGTCCCGTCTGGCTCTGACTACCAAGCAGTGTACAATGCTCAGATAAACTGCAAAGACTTCGGGGAGTCCCGGCTGCTAAGAATGTTAAGCTTTGAAAATATGTTGGTGCAAGAGGCTGACGTCACAACCCTACGCGTTTCGTTATTGGCTGACTTCAGGGGATTCCTTCATTCTCCAAAGTGTCAGTTTAAATAGTGATCCGAGCCAATCAGCTTCTACTCAAAACGTTTGTATTAGCCAAATGTTCAGAGCGCAGTTTGTGACCCTCATTCAAACATCTTTTATGGTTATAATTACAGCAATCACAAGATTAATCTACATTAATAACTATACGCTCTTGACCTAATTAAACTAATGATATAGATCATATTAAAATATATTTCACAACATATATGTGATACATTCACTGGACGTACTTGTAATCATGTATGTTAGCACAATGACGGGAATGAATTCCAAAAGTCATAAAATAATTTGCACAAAATGTTAAAATTATTTTAACAATCATAAGCCCCATGTACATACTTAGTACCTTAGTTCTAATTGGATTTTATTCACAATAAAACGCACAGTGTATAAATACTGCGGTTTGTATATTTTTAAAACAAATACTGGATATTATCACAGCATCACATAAAGGTGTTAAATAGATAACTAGAGTCTTCATCATATTAAAGACAATCAATCATAAATATTCACATTTCTACAGACATCATATATATCGATCTAAATGATCCAAACTTATTGGGATGTTCTTACATGGAAATAATCCATCCAAAATCGATGGAAATGTTACTTAAACTATATACTATACCCCAATAAATAATGTGCTAAAGCTGAAAGGGAACTGGCCAGACTAATTCCATCATGGGAATAAGGTGGAATAAATACAATACTCCAGAGCATATATATTCCCTCATGCCGGCTACAATCCTGTTTGACAAATATATGAGGACAAATTCCTGTGGTTCAAAATATTACAAAAAAAAACAAGTTCAAAACCCACATTCAAACCAGCCGGTGGTAAAGTCCCTGGGTGTATATCCATTGTATATCCCTGGGTGTATATCCATTGTATATCCCTGGGTGTATATCCATTGTATATCCTTGGGTGTATATCCATTGTGACTCTGGAGAGATTACAACAAAAGGTTGAATCAGCAGTCTTAATTCACCAGTTGAATCGATTTGTTCAATATATGAGGAATTTGTCCTCATATATTGAACAAAAACTTGTTTTCGGGGATTTACCGCTAAATTACTATGTATCATTCTAGCATCGCAGCAGAGATCTCTGATATCTGCTGATTTGCATGTATTATCGGTTTTCTGAGCACTCCCCATAGCAGTCTATGGGGAGTGCTCATTAACGCTATGTATCAAAGTCAGCCCTGTGAAATCTCTCTTTTCCTACATGTACATGTGCACCAGCTGGAGCTGCCGTTTTCAACACCTTAAAGTATTATTACCATTAATTGGTATTAACATATAGCATTTGGATGCATATTTTATACAGAGAAATGTTGCATGCTGTATATTAAGTAATGTGAATTGGGTTAAGTCCTGTGCCTCATTGGGAATTGGGTGCACTTATCCCTGTTAACAGATGGAATGTGTCATTAATGTTGAATGGACTATGGACTAGTATTTTTGGTGTGCACCTATCTGTGCCATGAAATACATTTAGGAAATGTTAGTTGTATAATGTGACATGTGGGACACGTATGTGTGCAATACACTGTTTTTTTTATTCGCATTAGTATTGTATAATTTAACATAGTAAAGTGGCATAAAGGAGCTTTGCTGTGCACTTGTTTGCCATGAAAAAATATATAGCTGCATTATAGTAGCATAATATTCATCATAATATGTACTGTGGGTCTACTATGAGGCAGATATTATTTATTGGCCTCTATTATGAGGCATAAGCTGAATGTGAGAACAACTATGTGGCAATAATATGAAGTGGGGGCTCAACAGTGTGTAATAATAAGAGTTGGGTGTAGCAAGTACTGTGTGGCCTATAAGATATCATTGGTGTCCTTATGTAGCTAATTATTAATAGAGGTCACTACTATGTTGCATAATATGAGCAGGGATCATTCCTATATATATATATATATATATATATATATATATATATATATATATATATATATGTGTAAAACAATATATATGTGGATACACTTGGCGCTTCACTGTATATCTGACATACACAAATTAAAGTTCATATGAAGTGTTATGCACGTTTTGTCGCTATCCAATAACGATTGTCGAATCTCGATTTGTGTTTCCAACGCACACATATTCTCAAAAAGTAGCAGAATAATTCAAGCGAAATAATAATAAGTACAGCTGTTACTTATCGCAGGCGCTCTGGATCCAGTGAACAGTCATTCGGGTCTGAAGTCTGTGGTCAATGTGACTGAACACTAGATGAGAGCTACTGCTTATATGCAAACAGAAATACAGTGAAACAATGCAGATGGTATGGCTTGCTTCTGTTGGTCCAGGCTTCAGGAAGGTCCAGGGGGTTGCAGATTATAGGCTGGTTCAATCTAAGGAATCCAAAGGTGGGGGTCATCTCTCCAGGGGATGTGCTCTGATCTTCTCTCCAAAACTCCAATTACAACCAGTCCATTAGCATTTTACAGTCAGCATCATATTAAAGGTTTATTCCCTAACATCAATAACTAGAGTATACAATGTGCGATCTCTACGCCGAATGCATCAGACAGCTGCTGATGTAAGGGGGATCAATATAATATAAGGGGGATGCGGGTATAATACTAGATAGCGTGGAGCGGTCTGCGGCTAGAAAATTGTACCACTGATATGGAGAGAAGACTTGTCCGGGTGCAGGTATGTTATAAGGGAGCGTGAAGTGGTCTGCGACTAGCAAGTTGTACCACTGATATGGAGAGAAGACTTGTCTGAGTGCAGGTATGTTACCGGGTAGCGTGAAGTGGTCTGCGGCTAGCAAGTTGTACCACTTCGAAATCAGCCATTGTGTGTGGCAAGATAAAATCTCAGTCACCTTATTTATGTGATCCGTCAATAAAGCTGATAATCCGTTTCCCAGATGATATCGTTCCCCTGGAGGTTAGCCGGTCTCTATAGCGCGGACTCCGCTGTACAACACAGATCCAGTAATGATGTTGTCTCAATTCCGGCTAGAGCGTGCTCAACCCAGTGGTACAGGTTATTGGAGCCAGTGGTATTAGAGGCTTCTTGTGGACCAGCAGATATAGTATAATACCCCAGAGTATAGTATGAAAAATAAAAGATGAATCGCCACTTCAATAAACACACTTGAATGGTACAATCGAAGGCACACTCACATCCATGTATAGGACACACAAAACCCCACTGACGCGTTTCGTGCTTCTCAGAGCACTTTCTCAACCGTCCGGTGAGTGACAAGGAGAGTAGGTCAGCACAGGATCTTTCTTCCACTGAAGATCAACCTCTGGAATCCGTGAACTCAATGTATCAGCGTGTTAGACCGGACCTAAGGACAAAGGCATCACAAAATACAAATACACATAGGAATGAAGGGGTATCCAAAAACTAACAACAACTCAACACTGCAACCGAGGTACCCACTCAATGTACTGCAAAAAGTCCTGGGGACGCTTGTCTAAGTCTTTAGATAAACCTTGAAGACACTCGTCCAAGGTATTAAGATGTTTAGATTATCTTAATGTGCACTTGGTTTATCGGACCCTCCTGAGAGGCCAAAGAGAACTTGTGGAAATCCGACTCTCAGCTGCCTCCAACATTTGGAGAACAATATATTCTTTGGTCTTGCCCAAAGGGGAGACAACTCAGGTCGAGCTAGGGGGTGCATCCCGAATCGGAGATTCTCTGCGACCCGATCCCCCCTGAGTAGACCAGTCATTAGAAATATGGGTTCTGACTTTGGGGTCAGATACCGGAAGGTTCCAGGACGCCAAAAGCTTTGTCCCTTCTTCAACTGAAGGGAGAAATTTCTGGAAAAGATTGGTGGCAAAGGATAGTAAATCTGCGTTTAAGATCCGATCCGATATTCCCCGGATTTTGAGGTTATTAAGATGCGATCTGTCTTCCATATCTGCCAACTTATCTCTCAAGGTGATAACTTCTGATTCAAGTTGTTCATGAGATGTAATAAGTTCATTGTGCGAAGAGACCAATTCCTCCGATTTATTCTCAAGATGTACCGTCCTGGAGCCCAGTGCCACAACCTCTGATTGGATGGCTTTCATGGAGGCTCTCAACACCGCTGATAAGTCGGCTTTCAAGGTGGCTAACAAAGTTTGCATTGACTTGAAGGAAATCGGAGCCTCAGGATCGATCATTTGGGTAGAAGACTCAAGAGGTGGGGTAGATGCTAAGGCCATATCAAGCTGCTCAGGATCGTCTCCCCGTCTACTCCCCATTTCCCGGGGGGGGGGGGGGGGGACATAGCTCGCTGCTTATTTTGCTTGAAGAAGGAAAGCTGCGAGGTTGCGCTAGATGGGTTGAGCTTTTTAATCTTTTTTGGGAGCCATCTGGGTGAATTGTCAGGTCACCTAGGTATATGTGAATAGCTGACAAATGGACGGCTTTAACCAGGTAGAAGCGTAACAGTGAAGTAGAATGAAATATCCAGATGGAGATCTGTATTACTGTATATAAAGAGGTCACTTAAATTCAGGGTGAACTTTCAACGGAATCATACAAACACAACTTGAGGCTTGATCCTATGAACTGGTTGTGTTCGGTCGGACAGAATAGGACACATGCGGGCGGTGGTCAGAACATCATGTATGTTACATGGGTATATCAGCTGAGGTTATCTGTTATAACACAACTGTCACACAGCCATTACATTGCAATAAATATTGTGCCCTCTAGGTGGCAGCAGACACCTGCAGGTGAAACTGAGCGTGGATCTATAAAGAAGTTACAGAGTGGACACTGGAGCTGTTCATTTATTTGACCAGGGTAGGTAAGTTTAACTGGACAAGACCTGCAGCAAATAGTAGACGAAGGCCAGGGTGGGTGACCTATAGCCCCAATTTAGTATAGATTAATGCAGACTTATAGTAGGCTGCTCACCTCTGGGTCCTCTCAGAAGTAGGCTGCACCCAATCTCCTCGCAGTGGGCACCAGAGTGAATCCAGATCAGCAGCTGATTAAAGAAAGCATGGGGTCCAGTCCAGAGACTACGTGCTGGAGCCAAAGCTGATCAGTTGGTAAGGGAGATGAATGCTTTCCATGCAGATCCTGCAGTACAGCAGGTCTTCAGTTGAGATGTGTGCTTGCAGGAGGCCTCTCCACTATCCAGCCACTTGGACAGATTTACATAAGAAACAGCTCTCAGGTGGTTGCCAACAGGCATCAGAATATGCGTGCTTCAGCTGGGAGGTAGAAGGCAGCGCAGGTGAGGGGTCCGATCTGTATTCTCTGGGGCTCCCGATTCACCACCACGTCCGCTGCGGTTATATCGCTGCTCCCCGCTGTCAGCCAAGTCCCCGATCTGCTCCCAGTATGCACCTTGCCAAACTCATTACCGGAAATGAAGCCAGCTACGGCACCCGCAACTTCCGGTCCACAGCGCTCAGGAGCGATCAAGCCGGGCCAAGTAGTAGGGTCTTCAGCAGAGGATAGACCTTTAGGTAGGTCTCATGTCACAATTTCCCACACGCAGCTGTGGCTGGGGGATCGCAGCACTTCTCCGGTGTGTGCATCTAGGCGAAGACCTCACGAAGATGTGTCTGTCACAATAGGCAGGCTGATAATACTCTCCTTGCGTGTGGAGGCCAGTATGGGTAGTTAGAGTGGCCACACGACACCGATTAGCGATGATTTGGCTATCAATATGAGAAGCTCCAACTAAACACGTCTATCCTCGATGGCTGCCAGGCCACGCCCCCCTATCCATATTCTTAACTTTCATATGGGCATTCTCAATTAGTTGATTTGAAAAACCTTTATGCAGAAACTGCATTTTCATTGTAGTGATCTGATCTTCACAAATTTGGTCTTCAGTGCAGTTTCTTCTAATCCATATGAATTGACCTACCGGAACATTATTAAGCCAATTTTGGTGATGGTGGCTGGATGCATTGATATATGAATTACTATTACTATCGGTAGGTTTAGTAAAGATTTTAGTGTGTAACATGTTACCTTTTATGTAGATGGTTAAATTTACAAATTGACAGAATTTTGACTAATATCATAAGTGAATTTAATATTGAAAGGATACAAATTCAAGTAGTTACAAAAGGAATCAAGGGAGGTTCTATCCTCCCTCCAGATAACAAAGATGTCGTCAAAGTATCTAGACCAGGACACCAGGCTTGCCCCCCACCCCTCGCCATTCCAAATATAGAGGTCTTCCCACTCATATAGAGGTTGGCGTAGCAAGGGGCAAACCTGGTGCCCATGGCAGTCCCTATCTTTTGTAGATACATTTTTTTATCTACAAAATTCCTCATATATTAAACATTCGATTCAACTGGTGAATTAAGACTGGAGCGGAATAGATTACAACAAAAGGTTGGAAATCAGCAAGAGTCAAAATGGATATACACCATCGGCACTTTAGCACCGGCAGGTTTGAATGTGGATTTTTTTGTAATATTTTGAACCACAGAAATTTGTCCTCATATATTTGCCAAACAGGATTCTTGTTTTAAAAATATACATAACGCAGTATTTATACACTGTGCGTTTTATTGGGAATATAATCCAATTAGAACTAAAGTACTAAGTATGTACATGGGGCTTATGATTGTTGAAATAATTTTACCATTTTGTGCAAATTATTTTATGACTTTTGGAATTCGTGCCTGTCATTGTGCTAACATACATGATTACAAGTACGCCCAGTGCATGTATCACATATATGTTGTGAAATATATTTTAATATGATCTATATCATTAGTTTAATTAGGTCAAGAGCATATAGTTATTAATATAGATTAATCTTGTGATTGCTGTAATTATAACCATAAAGATCTGTTTGAATGAGGGTCACAAACTGCGCTCTGAACATTTGGCTAATACAAACGCTTTGAGTAGAAACTGATTGACTCGGATCACTGTTTAAACTGACACTTTGGAGAATGAAGGAATGCCCTGACAAAGTCAACCAATGATGAAACGCATAGGTTTGTGACGTCAGCCTCTTTGCCTAACATATTTTTGAAGCTTAACATTCGCAGCAGCCGTCTGAGTTTATCTGAGCATCGTACATTGCTTGGTAGTCAGAGCCAGACGTGAGGAGGGCTGTAAAAGAAAGAAACCTTTCAAGGAATTTTTATGCACTGTAAAATGTGTTTTTAATCCCTATTTTATGAATAAAGTATCTAACAGAACTTCACTATGGTGACTCGCTCTACTTTATGGTACCCAAATTGGGGAGTGGAACGTTAGAGAAGGCACATAGAAGACACACAGGATTGAGAACACTAAAACACGAGTTCGATAAACGTTAACTCTTGGAGTTCCATATTTGTCTGTGCATTAACTCATTCATACATGAATTCATTTCGACATTCATTTGTGCTTATTGAATTTGTTTTTTATGATATAAAAAATATGTCCTTGACCACTGGTAACGTGTTGAGAAATATTTCCCTGAGTGTGTATACATTATTAGAACTGTGGCTTTCAAGCAATCATCTTTATTCATCTGGTCACCTTTGGCTCATCTAATAAGCAGCCTTCTATTCACTGTATTTTCCTCATATTCAGTAAGATTACCATTTTATCCTACTCCCCCCCTTTTCCTAAGTGCACCCTTCCCTAAGGGAAATAGGTGCTATTGTTTATTTGTTAGGTGAGGAGACACCCCTATTTTAAGGTCTGTGGCAGCAATCCACCTGATATATCTACTTTAGGTTATTATAGAGATTTCTTTCTACATAGATGAAAAACCTTTTTAAGATGGTCCGCAAAGATTTTTGTATACGTTAAGTTTAACATTTGAAATTGCAGTAACCGGAGGTGTGGGAACACTACTTGCGTTCCATGCCTCGGATTGCGGTCCACCTTCGTTTTTGCACCGGAAATGGTCATAAATTTCAATAAACTTTATTCATTGCTCTGTTTATATTATAGTTAGTTCTTCTGAGTTCCACATCGGGAATCAACTTAACTATACAGTATTATGCAATACAGAGTCAATGGTAGTCAATGGTAGTTCGACTTTTGCATTACAATAATAAAATAATATTGCAAGGCTGTTATGTTGAACATATTAAAAGTGGTCTTCCATTACAAAAAATGAAAGAAAACATAAGAAAAAATACAAAAAAAAGTACATATAGGGACATGTAAATGTCATTTGAATAATTTAGATCTCTTATGTGCATATAATATAAATTACAATGTATGATGGTATCATGAGATTGATTACAATGAATTATTTATTTCACAATAATATTTGTCAGGAATAAACCCCTCTCGCTACTCCCTGATTAGATATCTTATCTTATATTCTAACAGTCATACAATATATCACCTCTATTCTGTCAGGAAACCGCTCCTGTACCCCTTTATCAGTCACAAACTGCCCTCTGCGCACATGTGACTTGGAAGCTTACTGTAAGGGAACACAGGATTTTAGACCCAAATCTAACACTCACCTCTTTCTCTAAGGCTACAGATTTCGCTGGTCCCGTCCCAACACAAACTCAGGCTTCACACCTCTCAGCAACTGCCACCAGCTACGAATAAGGCCCATAGCAAGCCTATGACTTAATCACCCAATTGCGCACATTATGTGCACCGGTAGCTAAATAGTTAACTCTTCTCACTCTGGTATCTAAAGAGTTAATCCAGCCAAGCAATCTCTCTCTTCTAAACAGGCAATGGATTTGTTTAGAGCAATAAGGACAGAACTATTAAATTTTAGATTTAATATACAAAAAGTACAATGCATACAGATAATAAAAACAATTAGATAAAGATTTGACATATAAATAAAAAATTGGAAACAGTTATGAAAACAAATGGGATGAAAGTACAGAGCATTACTTACATATAATAATCTGTATGCCTGGGGCAGGCAGGAAAGATGGACAGTCCTTCAATTAGATTGATCCCCAAGATGGTGACCATTTTTTCCTTTTAACACACAGGTTTTTAAGCAACATGAAATTGGATGGTCTTCACAGGGGCAATGTTTAATGCTAATAGGGGCTTGTGGCCTGGGACATTTTTTCAATCCACATTTACATGTTGCCTGATTTACTAACCAATTCTACTATGTGATATATTTTTTCTGGAGAGCGTTACATCGATCCAATTTTATCATTAATAAATCCCCTATGACTTTGTCCATCTTTTGATATCAAACACGCCTAAGTAAAATGCATTCTCAGAGCTTACACTCCCTTTCTTCATTTCTCTGTAGGGCAGAATTCTCAATTTTACATATGAGCTGCCCTTCATCATGCTATTGAGGAATATGTGGTTGATCACTACTTTACTGATTTTAAGTGGCATATTTTAAAACTGAATTATTTTTGGCCTCTTTGAGCCAGACCACATGCTGAGCAGTACCTAAAAGTCTATTCAAGTGTCACAAATAGTCTAGATCTCACCCCGGGAGTCCTTTCAAGTTGCCCCCAGGTGACACTCCTATCTTTTCACACTGGGATGTGCAAAGCCATCCAATAAATTTACATCAGACTCTCTGGCTGCAAATCTTACACTTTAACTTATCAATGGATTCATTTGATATCCCTTATAAATAACTGCAAGCTCTCTATGTTCACGACAATATTAATAATAACTGTTGTGGATTTGCAGGAATTATGATCCTACATCTGAAAAGGGAAAAAAAGACAACAAAAGCAATATAATTATCTTAAAAAACATTTTAGTTCAAACTCCTTATTTAGACCACAAGGGACAAGAGCATTTTATTTATACATCCGTCATTTCTCATGTCAGAAATATTTTCTCTACATTTCTGTTTCCAACTCATTGACCACTTGTATACCCCAAAAATCAATAGGGCTGTTCATAGAGCAATATGGATTTGTTTACAGAATGTGTCTTTTCCTGTTTTAATATTATATAAATGTTCTGATATTCTTTCTTTCAGTGGTCTAGATGTTTTCCCTACATATAGTATTCTGCAACAACATTTTAAAATATATATAAGATTTTTTGTATTACATGTAATTGATCAATTTTATATGTAATGCCATTGTGGGTAAATTGTGTAATTTTTGAATTTTTTGTTTTTAATGGTTTTATATCCTACACAATCTCCAATATCAAAAAAAATCTTGTGCTAACAAAAATGTAAATATTATTCACATGAACACATACAAAAGGATTGTTATATTACAAAATGATGCTATTTCTACATATTTTCTTCTTTTCTCATGTACCATGGATAACTGAATATTGTGACTAGATACCCTTTCTTGGCATGAAGAAGGGATAAATGATCTTCCCAAATATAAGTATTATCCAATCTTATCAATTTATTTGTGTATCCACAAACTTTAGCTGTGGAAACTCTCATTTCTATATTCACTTATTTGAACACATTTCTTTATCTTTACATTGTTACAAGCTGCGAATAAAGGGATTACTTCTACGCACTTTCTCTATTTCACAGCGTCTTGATCACTGACTCCTTAAAACGCACGGGACTCTTACAGAGATTAATCACATGCCCTTTCCTCTATTCCCTATTGTGTTTCACTGGATGTCATAGTTTAGTTTCCGGATTTCACCAGCACGCTAACTGCTAGCGCGAAATGACGGATATTCATGCTAAACTCTTGCACCTGGATGAGGAACACACGTCTATAAATTACCTTATTACATTCAATATTGAGTATGCTATCACTGATGAAAGTTTTGGATTAACTGTAACATTGCACATTATGGAGTAAAATTTATTTTTGACACTATATCTCTGGCTCAAATCCTTGAGTGCCGCCCTTTTTATTCAGCATGATTTGCATCTGGCTTGAGGTGAGCACCTGGGTCAGCAAAATGTTTGGATTGTTTTGATCGCCAAGCTATGTACTGCTATATCATCTATTTTAATCAACTGATTTCACAATATTTGGAGTATCGCAGCAACCTTGTTTCATATCCAATTGCTTTTGACCAGTGTGAATTTTTTGATGTTCAATAAGTTTTGGTTTCTGTGTAAAACTTTTCCCACACTCAGAACATGAAAATGGTTTTTCACGTGTGTGAATTCTCTGATGTCTAATCATTTCTGATTTCTGTGCAAAACATTTCCCGCACTCACAACATGGAAATGGTTTCTCACCTGTGTGAGCTCTCTGATGTCTAATAAGTTTTGATTTGTTTATAAACCATTTTTCACACTCAGTACATGGCAATGGCTTCTCACCTGTGTGAGTTTTCTGATGTTCAACAAGAGATGATTTACCTGCAAAATATTTTTCGCACTCAGAGCAAGGAAATGGTTTCTCACCTGTGTGAGTTCTCTGATGTTCAAAAGGATTTGATTTTCTTGTAAAACATTTCCCACAGTCAGAACATGGAAATGGTTTCTCAGCTGTGTGAGTTCGCTGATGGTCAATAAGATTTGATTTTCGTGAAAAACATTTCCCACACTCAGAACATGGAAATGGTTTCTCACCTGTGTGAGTTCTCTGATGATTAACAAGAGTTAATTTATGTGAAAAAACATTTCCCACACTCAGAACACGGAAATGGTTTCTCACCTGTGTGAGTTCTGATGATTAACAAGAGTTACTTTATGTGTAAAACATCTACCACACTCATTACATGGAAATGGTTTCTTACGTCTGTGCGTGATCTGCTTTTTATGAAGAGATAATGTAACTGTAAAGCTTTTATCAGGAAAATATTCCTCATGATCAGAGGGCTCAGATGATTTATCTGCTCTGTGAAGTATTGGATGTATATTGAGGGTAGTGGGGGTTTCTCCAGGAGAGTCTTGTGTGATGTTGTTATCTTCTATTTCACAATCTGTTGAAACAATGAATTTTCCTTCTGAGATATCCCTGTGTTTGCATCCTGCTGAAAACAGAATAAATGTAAGGAAACAGACATTTAATTTTAAATTAACATTAAAATGCCCAACATTTTCATACTATGATTAAGTTGAAATGTTCAGATGTTTAATTTGCAAACTACAAGCACTTCATGATAATTATAAAACTGCATTACCAAGCACAATGCATAGACCCAGTCACAGTGACCTGCAGATCGCATGATTGTAATTTAAAATAAGCTGAGTATGTGACTGTGACAGCCCATCAAAATGGCCATTCAGGTCTATTTTTGTTGTATTCATACTTTTCTGTGTGTATTGTAAAATGCTTCTTTGATCAAAGGCTGGGCCGAGACATCTCCACATATACCAGGGTGTTGTCTCAGATGCTTCTGCACATGAGTGAGAATATATTCTTTCTTATCAGTAATGTACCAACAGCAAGTCTGAAAATATATTCATACCCTTATATGTAAGTTGATTCCAAGACCCTTTGTTCTCTGAGTATAAAATAAAATAAAACTGGAATGTAGCCAGAGAGACCCTTGCCTCATGACTGAACCTTGATGAAGAAAGGTGTCTATTGTTTTTCCAGCTTTCGTGTGAAAGAGGTGTCCTGGAAATTGACTGTTACTTGAACATATTGGAAGCTAAGTATTTGACTTTCTTTTATGTTATGTTTATCTTAAAAATAAAGGTAAACATTACAATAAATCTTGCATTCACGAGTCATTAACCGAAAGAACCTCATTCAATCTAAAACAATGACTCTTTTCTGTAATAAGTGTGTATTACTCACCTGTGCTGGTATCTGTAGGGATTTCCTCCTCCTTACACTGCTGATCACCCCTCACATACGTCTCTTTCTCTCCATCTGTAATTTCTACTTTAATATCAGTCAGGACATCATCCTAAATAACCCACAAAATAGACATATCATAAAATTGTATAAAACAGAAGAATATCTGTGTTAGATCCATACAGCTATTTTACAGAATGTATAATTAAAATTAATTTTGGGATTTGGTGAGACACTAAAATCTACCCGATACTCCTGTGGGATCCTGGGATTTTCCTGTGTACAATCCTGTGCATAAAGAGGACGGAGATCTCTCTCTGGGGTATTTCTGTTACTGGATCCATCTGTAGGGAACACACAGTGACTGAGTACATTGCTTATATGTGATTATCAGATGATGTGTATCTAGATGGCCCTTAACACTGCGCTCTGCTTTTACAATAAATGAAAGTCTCATCTTACCGTGATGTGAGGGGCCGGTGATTCTCCATCTTCACATCCTCGTACACACCGTTGGGCCCTTCTAATTTCTCCCACTCACCCTGACACTTTATAGGAACCTGACATATACAATGACACAGTCATCATCCAGACAGCACCTCTCCAGTCATGTCCCTGTTTTATTTATAGCAGTAAGAATGATGTCACTGTGACATTCCCAGAATCCCTCACCTCTCCAGTCATGTCCCTGTTTTATTTATAGCAGTAAGAATGATGTCACTGTGACATTCCCAGAATCCCTCACCTCTCCAGTCATATCCGTTTTATTTATAGCAGTAAGAATGATGTCACCTCTCCAGTCATGTCCCCGTTTTATTTATAGCAGTAAGAATGATGTCACTGTGACATTTCCAGAATCCCTCACCGCTCCAGTCATGTCCCTGTTTTATTTATAGCAGTAAGAATGATATCACTGTGACATTCCCAGAATCCCTCACCTCTCCAGTCATGTCCCCGTTTTATTTATAGCAGTAAGAATGATATCACTGTGACATTTCCAGAATCCATCACCTCTCCAGTCATGTCCCTGTTTTATTCATAGCAGTAAGAATGATATCACTGTGACATTCCCAGAATCCCTCACCTCTCCAGTCATGTCCCCGTTTTATTTATAGCAGTAAGAATGATATCACTGTGACATTCCCAGAATCCCTCACCTCTCCAGTCATGTCCCCGTTTTATTTATAGAAATAAGAATGATATCACTGTGACATTCCCAGAATCCCTACCCTCTCCAGTCAGCAGGTAGATGATCTCCAGGGTGAGATTTAATATCCTCTCACTCCTGTCCTTGTCCATCCTCAGGAAATCAGTGATTTACACAGAACGGGTTTCACCTTCAGTTGACTTCTAGTAAAAGATTTTCTGGTTCCTCACAGCTCAATGGGCTAGAAATAAATATAATAATTATTATAAACATCATAGGAGACATGTAAGATATTTAAATATGAAATATTGAGGGACTCATGGAGAGCTGGATATAAGATAATTTTCTTAAAATACTTATTTCTGTACTTATGTATACATGAAATGTGTAAGACTGAGGGCCTATGTAGACTGAGACACATCTTAACCTTACACCCCTGGATGCTTAGAGAGCCTGAACGGGGGAGGGGGGGGCAGTAAGTGTAGGACAAGTACAGTAATGTAGTGTCACATAAAGTGTGTAACATTGTTACGGCTCACGCCCCAGGTATCAACTCCTAGAACCGCTTAAGTGGTCTTCACCAATAGCAGCCGCCTTTCTCGTAGAGCTAGAAGCGCTCACAGGTACTCGCATGTTCCCAGGTCTTGTTCTTTAGCAGTAGAAGCTGATAACCTGAGAACGTAGCGCAGGAGTTAACAAAGAGGAGGAGTGAGGATCCCTGCAAAGGTTTCAGGGTCACAGGCAAATCAGCAGCGTCAGTATCCAGGCAAGGGGGTCTGGGTCACAGGCACATCAGCAACGTCAGTATCCAGGCAAGTGGTCTGGGTCACAGGCAAATCAGCAGCGTCAGTATCCAGGCAAGGGGTCTGGGTCACAGGCAAATCAGCAGCGTCAGTATCCAGGCAACGGGTCTGGGTCACAGGCAAATCAGCAGCGTCCGTATCCAGGCAAGGGGTCAGGATCACAGGCAAATGAGAAGCGTCAGTATCCAGGCAAGAGGTCAAGGTCACAGGCAAATGAGCAGCATCAGTATCCAGGCAAGAGGTCAAGGTCACAGGCAAATCAGCAGTGTCAGTATCCAGGCAAGGGATCAGCAACAGAAATATTGATAGTCGTAGCAGCAACACAGTAGAAGTATGCTAGGGAGCAGGGACTATAACCGGCAGGGAGGCTTGGCACTCCCTGCTTAATATACCAACAGTCAATGGGAACATTGGGGCACAGCATGGATCATCAGCCACAGGGGGCTGATGATTATTTGCGCATGCGCCCGGCTGCCCTGAATGCCGGAACGCGGCGCTACTGCCTTGGCAACGGCCAGGACAAACCGGAAGTGACAGCCCGGTCGACATAACGACGGCTGGGACGCTGAACCTGAGGGAAAAGTGGGTCGCGGCGGCACTGGGCACCGCCGCGACTTGTAACAAACATGTAGAGATGGAAACACCAGCAGTTCAGCCAGTGTGGAGGCACATCTGTTGCGGGTGCTGGACCCTGCTGCATGATATGTTCTGATGACGGACCTCGCTATAATTTAGGACTTCCAGTGGGCGGGGCATCTGAGACGGCTGCTTTTTAGAACAGCTCCGTGTTTGTACTGATAATCTGCACCATCCAACATGAGTCTCACAATGTTACATTACTACTAGGTGAGGAGCAGCAGGAGGAAGAGGTAGGTCTTCATACAGCAAGATGAAATCTGGGCACAATGTGCACTTTAGTTTTGCGGAAATTTGTGTGCTCATCCACAATTTAGTCCCCGTTTATGAGTGGATTTTGGGGAGTCCAACTGCCAAGACCACATTTGCATTTAAAAAGCAGCTGTGGTCACAATTATGTGACGCTGTCAATGCAGTGGGCCCCATAAAACGTAGCATAGAAAACTGACGCAAAGGCATCTCAGACATCAAACGGAGAGTGAAGGAGAAGTTGGCAGAGGAGAGAAGAGCAGCTGCAGGGACTGGTCGAGGGTCCGCTCTGATGATGACATACACCTCATATGAGGAGGAGTTCAAACAGCTGATCCCAATTGAGCTCCTCCAAGGAATTAACGTGCGGGACATAAACAGACCACTGTCCCAACCTAAGGCTGGTGAGCAATGTGTAATGGTTCAAATGTTTATCCTTCATGGTCAAACAGCAATCCTGCGGGATTATTGCTGTTCTTAATGGGGTAATGTAAGTATGCGCACATGTACAATGTACTTTACAAAGCCTTCTACATTGTACATAGGCGCATACTTACATTACACCATTACCAGCTGAATATCCTTCCCCCCCTGGCTTATCACACTAGCCAGAGCTGCAGGTAGCGGGCAAAACGATGGTACTGGAATGCTGGGTCCACCTCAGAGCGGATTAGATTTGGGTCTAATCTACAGGTCACAGGACATAGGAATTACAGCAGTGTAAGTAGTCGTCAATGCAGGTTCTTGAAGCAAGATGATGTTTTATTAGCTCAAGTGTCCTAATAAGGACAGTTACATTCACTAGTTGAAGGTACTAGTGACATCCAGGAAGGTACAGATGGTATGATGATACATTACATGCTCAAACAGCCCACTGTTTATACAGATTTACACAGATACGCTGGCAGCCTCTTACCACTCTTAACCAATCCAGGTGCTTCAAGCAGCCTGCGCATATCATCATCAACATTTATTTATATAGCGCCAGCAAATTCTGTAGTGCTTTACAATTGGGAACAAACATTAATAAGACAATACTGGGTAATATATACAGACAGAGAGGTAAGAGAACCCTGCTCGAAAGCTTACAATCTATAGGACAATGGGAGTTAGAAACACAAGGGCATGTGCTACATCATATTGCACAATGGACCAGCCAGACTGCAAAGGTAAAAGTACTGAGTGGGCTATGTGTGTTGCAATGTTGGTCAGAAGGTTGTTGCCTTGCGTTAGCAGTGGAGGATGGTAATAGGGTAATCTAGGGAAATTAAGATGATGGTTGAGGAATATCATAACCTTGTCTGAAGAGGTGGGTTTTCAGTGAACGCTTGAAGGTTTGAAGACTAAAGGAAAGTCTTACTGTGTGTGGGAGGGAATTCCACAAAGTAGGTGCAGCCCGGAAAAAATCCTGTAACCGAGAATGGGAGGATGTGATGAGTGGAGGAGAGACGTAGATCTTATGCAGAACTGAGGTGTCAAGTAGGGAGATATTTCGAGACAAGTGAGGAAATGTATGTTGGTGCAATTTTGTTGATGGCCTTGTATGTTAGTAGAAGAATTTTATATTGTATTCGTTGAAATACAGGCAGCCAATGTAGAGACTGACAGAGTGGCTCAGCAGAGGAATAACGGTTTGTAAGGAAAATCAGTCTAGCCGCTGCGTGCAAAATAGATTGTAGGGGTTCAAGTCTGACTTTGGGAAGACCAGTAAGGAGGGAATTGCAATAGTCGATGCGGGAGATGATGAGTGCATGAATTAATGTTTTTGCGGTGTCTTGTGTGAGATATGTGCGTATTCTGGAAATGTTCTTTAGGTGTATGTAACATGATTTAGATACAGAGTTGATGTGGGGAATAAACGACAGTTGTGAATCAAGGATTACACCTAGGCAACGAGCTTGCGGGGTGGGATTTATGGTCATGTTATCGACAGAAATAGAAATGTCAGGCAGGAAGCTTCTGTTTTTGGGTGGGAATATTATTAATTCAGTTTTTGAAAGATTGAGTTTGAGTTGGCGAGAAGACATCCAAGATGAAATGGCAGAAAGACAGTCAGTAACGCGAGACAACACAGATGGTGAAAGATCAGAGGATAGATAAATTTGTGTATCATCCGCATAGAGATGATACTGAAATCCAAAGGAGCTTATTAGTTTTCCAAGAGAAGTGGTGTAGATAGAGAATAGCAGAGGACCTAGGACTGAGCCTTGTGGAACTCCAACTGATAAAGGAAGCGGAGCAGAGGTGGATCCAGAGAAATTAACACTGAAAGAGCGATTAGATAGGTAGGATGAGAACCAGGATAGGACAGTGCATTCAAGACCTAGGGATTGTAGCGTTTGTATGAGGAGAGAGTGGTCAACAGTGTCAAAAGCAGCAGAGAGATCCAGGAGAATTAGAAGAGAGTATTGGTTATTATTTTTTGCTGTGATCAAATCATTGACAACTTTGGTCAGCGCAGTCTCTGTGGAGTGTTGAGAGTGAAAGAGGATCCAATAGGTTGTTTGCTGTAAGAAAGTGTGTGAGGCGTGTGTAGGCAATTCTCTCGAGAAGCTTGGAGGGGCATGGGAGATGGGGCGGTAATTTATGAGAGAGTTAGGGTCAGAATTCTGTTTTTTTAAAATGGGAGTAATCGCTGCAGGCTTGAATATAGATGGAAAAATACCAGTAGAAAGAGATAGATTACAGATTTTAGTTAGAGGGGGAATGAGCACAGGAGACAGGGACATACCCATTTGTGAGGGAATGGGATCAAGAGGACAGGAGGTAGAGTAGGAAGATGAGAAGAGAGTAGAAACTTCCTCTTCATTTGTGGGATCAAATGAAGAGAGAGTGTCAGAGGGTGGTACAAAGGAATTGAGCAGATTGCTTGTCAAGGGAGATACCATTTCAAGCCTGATCTTATCAATTTTGTCCTTGCCTGGAGGGGTGTAACACCTGTTACATTGCTCAAGCGGTGGCGCTCCGTCTCAGGCTTTCTACTGAATGTTTATAATCAGAATATAACATTTCTATAGTCTTGCTTTTAACACAATTTAACTTGAAAAATTCATAACACTCTGCGATGACTGCCTAGGGAGTTTCCCAGCAAGTATAACGATCCCCTCCTGTCTTTCAGGTCTCAACAGACGTTTTGGACAATGCGCGATGAACAGGGCTAATTAGCATGAGCTTATCTGTCTGTAGCCAGTTCCAATAACACATCCCCTCCACGAATATCCATGCTTGGTCTTCCCATAGAAAAGTTACAACCCGAAACAAGACATTCAGTCTCCGCAGTCAATGAATTTCCATACCAGACACATCCCAATGTAACACGATAAGTACATTTGCTATAACATACATTGGTGCCTGCAAATAGAAAAAATACATTTCTACAATAAATTATTTCTACATGATCCAGCTACAAATAAGTTATTTATAAGTGATCCAGCCACAGAGGTCATTGGTTTTTCCAAAATGGTCCTGTGCTTATGATGGTGATAATGATGCTGATGCTACAAGAACAGATAAAAATAAAAAACAAGTTTACTGGTAATTACTAAACAATTACACTTACAAACCATTCTCACCTGAAAAATAAGTCTGGGTGATCCTTTCTATGACCTGCTCCCCCCTCTGTATTATCCACATCAGCTGCTGGTATGAGCTCATCTGCTCCGTCACTGTCTACTGCTGGTGTTAGGGGTATACTGTGGTTTAGGACCAAATTATGCAGCAGACAGCACCACAACACGATATCAGCCACCTTACCTGTGACATAGAGAAGCACACCACTAGATGTATCAAGGCACCTGAATGTGGACTATAAAAGGACAAAGGTACGTGCTATCACCCCTCTAGTGGCTGTGTGGGCAGGAGACTGTGGATTCAACAGAGGTGTCATAAACTAGGATTGACACCTCTATCCTGAGTCATCTACAATGAAACATAAATACATTTAGATGATTGAAACACCACATAAAAACACCAAACACCAAAAAATGATAAAAAAATAACCACATGGCCTGCTCAGTCTAAGAGGAGCCTGGTGCTGGGGATGTTCCTCTCTGCCTCTCTGTGCTGATTCCAAAAGCTGATGTTGCTGCAAAACACCCAACAACAAAATTCCTATCAACTCCATTTTCAACCACCTGCAGATTAATGGGCATTTGGGGCCGTTTTTATAGTCATTATCCGGCATAGACCAATGGCTGATGTTTGCTAATCACGCCTATACAAAGTAGCATGTTGTAGTGCCACAAGTATGTACTTTAAATATTGGCAACATGGACAGGGTGGCATAGGAGGTCCATTCTGTCACAAAAGCATGTATGGATATAGGAGAAATCAATTAATATATTTTAGGATATACTTCTATTGGTACCTTCATTTTCTGAAAGATCATGGGGTGCTTTTATTACAGTTTTGCTAAGTTAACTAAATAAAAAGAGAATTTTTATACTTACGCTAAATCCATTTCTCGGATTCCATCTGGGGGACACTGCTACCATGGGGTTGTATGTGGGGAACTTAGATGGCACTTAAGTTAACTAATTTGTTTAATACTTGCTGACAGAACTCCTCTCCCTCTGCAATCCCCTGTGGCCTCAGTGTAATACAAAAGCCCCAAAGAAGAGGAGACGACCACCGAACACCAATAAGCAGAAGAGCAGAAGGGTGGGAACGCAGTGCCCCCCAGATGGAATCTGAGAAATGGATTTAACGTAAGTATAAAGATCGTCTTTTCTCTTTCATCCAATCTGGGGGACACTGATACCATGTGGACGTTCTAAAGCAGCCCCCTTGAAGGGAAGAAACTAGATTACTCATGTGAAATTACAGCTAGAGGACTATATGACTCCTCGACCGAGCTGATCTGCTGAAGCACCATTAAGTGCAGCCCTGATTACCCCCACGCAGTGGGTGGAATGGGTGCCCAGACGATATGACATAGGCTGACTTAACCGAGAAGGCCAGTCAGAGAGAGGACAGAACGCTCCTGGTGATGGTCTGCTTAGCAGTCAGTCTTTCCTGATCTCAGTAAAGAACCATACAAGCAGAAACCAGCCCTCCTATTGTTGGATGGCCAAACCACATAGCACGAGATGCACGAACCATATGTTATTATTATTATTATTTTTTATTTATAGGGCGCCACTAGCTATTCCTAGCGCCGTACAGGGACATACAGAAACACGATACAGGGTGAGACAGCACGGTACAGTTAACAAAAAGCACAGTAACTCCGAAGCTCAATGTACAGCTAGATGAGAGTGAGAGCCCCAAGCGAGGTAGAGAGAGGGGTAGAAGGGCAGGAGGACCTCGTGGAAGAGACAAGGAGCTGAAGAGCAGAGTTAAGGTGGTGGAGAACAGACGGAGAGGAGGCCCTGCTCGAATGAGTATACAATCTAAGAAGAGGGTAGGACGGACAGAGACGCAATGGTAGGAGGAGGGAATGGGGAGAACAGAGGCAGAGACGGAGAGGGGGGAAGAGGAGAATCAAAAGGAGGGAGGTAAGAGGGGGACAGGAGGGAGGGCAGGAGTGGGAGGGGGGTAGGGGGAGACTGAGAGGAGGTCAATTAGGTGGGGGACTGGAGGGCTTTAAGAAAGAGGTGGGTTTTTAAGGCCCGTTTGAAGCTGGACATGTTGGGGGAAGTTCTGATGGAGCGGGGGAGCTGGTTCCAGTGGAGGGGGGCAGCGCAGGAGAAGTCTTGGATGCGAGCATGGGAGGATGTGACCAGGGGGGAAGAGAGGCGGCGGTCGTTAGCCGAGCGCAAAAGGCGGGATGGAGCGTGAATGGAGATTAGGTTGGATATGTAGGGAGGAGTGGAGATGGAGAGGGCCTTGAAAGTAAGAGTGAGGAGCTTGAACACGATTCTGTAGGGGATGGGGAGCCAGTGGAGGGATTGGTAGAGGGGGGAGACAGAAGAGGAGCGGCGAGAAAGGAAAATTAACCGAGCGGCAGCATTGAGTACGGAGCGAAGGGGAGCGAAATGAGAGCGGGGGAGGCCAGTAAGAAGGAAGTTACAGTAGTCCAAGCGGGAGATAATAAGAGAGTGGACAAGAGCTATGTTAAAGAAAGCCCACTGAGATAAAGTCCAAAGAGGCAGCCAGCTCCCGAAGGACCGGAACCAGAACCTCCAGATTCAATTTGAACCCCAAAAACATTGTAGGCTGAGTGAAGGGACTGTGCACATCAGCCCTGACATCGCATAAAATGGCGAATATGGTATACCGCCAAGTGTCCACCAGCCTGACACCCTGCACACCAAAGTCCTTGGTCAAGGAACTCCACTACCACGTGGTACCGGCACTTCAGCTGAACGCAAGGTTGCGATGAAGGTGGTAGGAAATAGGGAACTAATGTCTTAGGCCTCCAACAGTTGCTGCGTAAGGAACCTAGGTGGTGTGAATAGAGAGGTCTGTAACTCTTGCATTTTCATAAGCTTCTGCGTTGACCAGAGCAAGTCCGAGAGGGATAACTGACTCCAAAACTGTCAGGAACTGAGCCGGAGACTCGCCTGCAGTCCTCTGTGGAAAGCGAGGAACAGGAAAAAGGGTAATTGTGTGATAGACTAATGCTCACAACCCCCCCCCCCCCACCGAGAAAGTACTGCATGCCCTGTGGTACTGTGGTAGCCACAGGTTTCCTGGTCTACAAAAAGGGTGGCCACTATTCTGAATGAGAATCCCCTGATCCATCAGAAGCCAGCCATAATGGTCCTGATCAAGGGGGGCTGCTGAGGTTGCTCCTGGCTGACAGGGGGGCCTGAGGGAGGAGGTCCTTTCGAAAGCAGACAACCTCCTCCTCTGTGTATCCAGCATGAAGAATACTGCAGCTGGACCCAAAGGGCCCAATTTGAAGTCTGCAGAATTCTAAGAAGGTTCTCCTCCATAGACCCTCCGGAGAATCGGGGAACCTTCACAGTGGGAGGAAAGGGTGTCCTATTCGGAACTTCCACTTCATGGTCATGATGGCCACTTTAACGTAGGAACCCTGGAGTTTAACAGAATTTGGGTTCTGGAGATCGCACCAAGATGCCCTGAGATGTATATCAGATAAATCCACTGCCGACACAGCATCTGAAGATCTGTGGGGAGAGATCCCTTTCCTGGTGGGACTGCTGTGACAGAAGTCCACCCAATGGACCACGGCTGTATCTTAATGCTCTCTGACATTCCTGGTCCCGCCCTGGCATTGTCAGACTGAAAAAAGAATGGAACCCTTAAAGAAGTGACCGAACCCCAGCTGCAGCAGTAACATGACTCTATGGTCCAACTTATATCTGTATAACACTCTCAACGATCAGGTACCTGAAGTCAGATAACAAGCCTCCCTTTGGCGAAAGACCACTGCTTCTTCCATCTCCCTGTTACAAGTCCCGTTCCTAGACTGCTCCCAGATAAGGGGCACATCAGATACCAACTGAAAAGAACTGAGACCACTGTAGCTCTTAACTCAAAGGTCGAGAAGGGATACAGAATGAGGGCTCATAGAGTAAGTATGGGACTGAACAGCCTAGCTGGCTAGGGAAGCCGAAGGAGGATGTAGTATAACTCCTCTCCTCTGTACCATGGGACCTCAGAAAAATTAAGCCTTACTGATCTGTTTGTGGGATCCTGTGTAATAGTGTGGTACTGAACTAAGTAGGATCCGCCCATGGCTCTTGACACCCTCCGGAAGCAAGGACTCTGGGTGCCTCCTATGAGAAAGAGGATCATTTCCCCCAGGAACGACCATGGTCGAAAGGGATCTGCCTCTGGATTACTGACTTTTGACAGACCAACTGCCTCAGAGGGGCCAGTGGAAATTCACTCTCGGAGCCTTAGTGTGTTTTGAAATATACAACGGAAGGAGGGCACTAATCTCCCGTGGGCTAACATATAATGAATGTCAGCCTCTGGCCCCATATGAGCCCAACCTGAACAGGTAGAAGGTTTAAGGAATTTCTACAAACTCAGTGTCGGCACAGGAGGTCCTTAATCAGATGGTCCTGCGGCCCGCAACCGTTTACAGACAGATAATGTAATGAGGCTGCGTTTTGTGTCTCCTTGTACCTGTATCCCTGAACCTCCAAAAATGACATGCCATAGGGAGTAGTGCTTGGTAACTGCGCTGTCCGCAGGTCTACCTGAGTCTCAACCCCCTAATGACAATGTAATGAGTCAGGGCCGGGATGTTGGTTAGGTGGGGCCCTAGTCTTGTATGCCGTAGGCA